>NW_019174533.1:869081-914167 GCF_002260705.1 Seriola dumerili | reverse complement strand
GTGTGTAGTGTGCTGTGTAGGGCTTTATCGGCTCCTGTTACTGCCCATCATACAGCTAATAAACTAGTGTGGCCATTTATTAGCTAATTATAGAATTCACTTTTTTACAGTATACAATATTTTGAGCATTTAATAATAGTTGGCAGTTCATATGAGACCCTCATGGAGTCTGACTTTGCCTCTATTCTCACGGCAGCAAACTTAAACCACAGTTGAGAGGAGTTACAATTCATCTTGAATTACTCTTGTAAAACACAACCTGTGTTGTATTATGCCTGTTTCAGGTGCTGGCTGGATGTGATGGATGTTTTGCATTGTAGAAGAAGACGGCAACACTCTACCATAGAAACAAGTTCAAACGTCTCCTGATTCCTGCACTGCTCCACCACACGCGAAGCATTTTTCTCTACTTCACTGATGAGAAGATCTTCTCTGTGCTCATGGAGATCTGTCGGACGTTAGGTATGAGTACTGCTCAGTATGAACATGAGGCATGGGCTGTATCAAAATCATCTAAGATTTTGTTATTCTATGCATATGGAGCAGTGATTTATATGGGTCAAAATGTAAAATTGACAAAAGGAATATAAAGAATATTAAATGGTGTGAATAAATGCTTTTGTTTACATATGACTTTTTTTTTTTTTGACGGCTCCTCTGCCACAAATGCAAGTAACTTTCCTCTTTCTATCTTTAGGTTACTATGGCAACATCTACCTTCTGACCGGATTTCATTGGACCTGTACGGCCAGTCTCAGCGTACAGGAAGCAGGCCGCCATGGCGCTAACGAGGATTGTCAGGGGTGCCGCAGGCATCGGCGTGGCAACAGAGAGTCAGGGTTTGGAGGGTGAAGGCCGCAGGCGCTCTGCCACCATGGAAGACCTTAAAGCTGCCAGTGGTGTCTGTCATGGAAGAGTAACAGTCTGAGCACTGGCACTTGATTACTGTCAGTGAGGAGACGGATAGAGACCGACAGGACCAACGGGTGAGGATAGATTCAGTCCTGCAGTTTTAATGTTTTCATCCCGGGTTTTACTTGTTTAATTTAATCTGACAAAACATGATTTATCAACCAGTTCATGACACGATTAAGCAGAATAGTCTTGAGGGGTTTTGGGAAATATGCTATTCACTCTCCTGCTGACGATTGCTGTAGATGAGAAGTTTGATGTCACTCTAGTGTCTGTATGCTAATTATGAAGCTACAGCCAGAAAGTGATTAGCTTATTCTTAGCATAAAGCCTGGAAGTAAAGGAAGGCCTGTTCAAAGGTACAGAATTGTGTCTCCCAGCACCTCTTCTTAACTTAGTGTCTGGTTTTGTTTAATCTGCACAAAGAACTAGAACACCGACATATTGTGGTGCTGTTGTGGGGAGATACATGCTGTGCACAATTTCTTTGCCATGCTAAGGACTTCTTGGAGAGTCTCCACTGGCCGCCTGGCAAGCTCACTCAAGTGGATGTTTTTTATTTTAGACACAACACATGGTCAGCTGTTTTCCCCTTTGTCTTAATGTCTAAGCTAAGCTACTGCCTGCTGGCTCAGCTTCATATTAGGTGGAAGAGACATGAGTGATATTGATCTCTACTGAACTCTCATCAAGAAAGCAAATGAGTGCATTTCCCAAAATGTTTGAACTCCTCCTTTTAATGGTTTAAAAATTAAATTAAATATGTGGCAATGAGATTGTCTTATGGTTTTGTGATATATTGCACATCATCAGATAAAATCTCAGTAAACTCTCTGTGATGATCATCGTGTGTCTCAGATGATCCCTCTTCATGTGATGATATTCTGAATGAAGAAGTGATCCTAGCCATTTAATTCTAAAATTTGACATCTCATTTTGCATTCTGTGGACATTTTCTATTCGAGTGTTGTATTAGACTCCCCATTTCCAGCCCATATTGGCACAACTCTCTCTCGCTACTTAACATACAGGACTTGGGTTATTGTAATCATTTAAATATTCTTATGGCATTTGTCTGTATTGTATTTATACCTTGTTACTTTACTTTAATTTAACATGTTGTAACAAATGCTCAAACTGTAGCTACTCAGCAGTGAGATTATTATGTTTTTTCTCTTGTATCAGTGCAATTTTATAGGGACTGTGCATCTGTGTGTCCTGTCTCTCCAGATAACAGAGTATGAGGAGTGTTCATAACCGCGACATTCGGATTGTGTGTGTGTGTGTGTGTGTGTGTGTGTGTGTGTGTGTGTGTGTGTGGCTTTATCGGCCATTACTGCCCATATACAGCTAATAAACTAGTGTGGCCATTTATTAGCTAATTATAGAATTCACTTTTTACAGTATACAATATTTGAGCATTTTAATAGTTGGCAGTTTCATATGAGACCCTTCATGGAGTCTGACTTTGCCTCTATTCTCACGGCAGCAAACTTAAACCACAGTTGAGAGGAGTTACAATTCATCTTAAATCACAGATTGTTAAAAACACAACCTGTGTTGTATATATGCCTGTTTCAGGTGCTGGAGCTGGATGTGATGGATGTTTGCATTGTAGAAGAAAGACGGCACAACTCTACCATAGAAACAAGTTCAACGTCTCCTGATTCCTGCACTGCTCACACACACAGGAAGCATTTTCTCTACTTCACTGATGAGAAGATCTTCTCTGTGCTCATGGAGATCTGTCGGACGTTAGGTATGAGTACTGCTCAGTATGAACATGAGGGATGGGCTGTATCAAAATCATCTAGATTTTTGTTATCTCTATGCATATGGAGCAGTGATTTATTTGGGTCAAATGTAAAATTGCAAAAGGAATATAAAGAATATTAAATGTGTGATATAAATGCTTTATGTTTACATATGACTTTTTTTTTTTTTGACGGCTCCTCTGCCACAAATGCAAGTAACTTTCCCTCTTTCTATCTTTAGGTTACTATGGCAACATCTACCTTCTGACCGATCATTTTCTGGACCTGTACGGCCAGTCTTCAGCGTACAGGAAGCAGGCCGCCATGGCGCTAAACGAGATTGTCAGGGGTGCCGCAGGCATCGGCGTGGCAACAGAGAGTCAGGGTTTTGAGGGTGAAGGCCGCAGGCGCTCTGCCACCATGGAAGACCTTAAAGCTGCAGTGGTGTCTGTCATGGAAGAGTACACCAGTCTGAGCAACTGGCACTTGATTACTGTCAGTGAGGAGACGGATAGAGACCGACAGGACCAACGGGTGAGGATAGATTCAGTCCTGCAGTTTTAATGTTTCATCCCGGGTTTTACTTGTTTATTTAATCTGACAAAACATGATTTATCAACCAGTTCATGACACGATTAAAGGAATAGTTTGAGGGGTTTTGGGAAATATGCCTATTCACTCTCCTGCTGACGATTGCTGTAGATGAGAAGTTTGATGTCACTCTAGTGTCTGTATGCTAATTATGAAGCTACAGCCAGAAAGTGATTAGCTTATCTTAGCATAAAGCCTGGAAGTAAAGGGAAGCTGTTCAAAGGTACAGAATTTGTCTCCCAGCACCTCTTCTTAACTTAGTGTCTGGTTTGTTTAATCTGCACAAAAATAGAACTGTAAAACCGACAATTTGTGGCTGTTGTGGGGAGATACATGCTGTAACAATTTCTTTGCCATGCTAAGGACTTCTTGGAGTCTCCACTGGCCGCCTGGCAAACTCACTCAAGTGGATGTTTTTTATTTTAGACAACACATGGTCAGCTGTTTTTCCCCTTTGTCTTAATGCTAAGCTAAGCTAACTGCCTGCTGGCTCAAGCTTCATATTAAGTGGAGAGACATGAGTGATATTGATCTTCTTACTGAACTCTCATCAAGAAAGCAAATGAGTGCATTTCCCAAAATGTTGAACTCCTCCTTTTAATGGTTTAAAATTAAATTAAATGTGGCAATGGATTGTCTTATGGGTTGTGAATATTGCACCATCATCAGATAAATCAGTAAACTCTCTGTGATGATCATCGTGTGTCTCAGATGATCCCCCTCTTCATGTGATGATATTCTGAATGAAGAAGTGATGCTCTACCATTTAATTCTAAAATTTGACATCTCATTTTGCATTCTGTGGACATTTTCTATTCGAGTGTTGTATTAGACTCCCCATTTCCAGCCCATATTGCACAACTCTCTCTCTGCATTTAAATTTGATCACGGTCAGAACACTTCACTCCAAACGAAGCGCTCCAGGCGTCACAGAGAAACACATTCACACTGTGTTCACAATATGGCCTTGGACTGAAGAGCTGGAAGAGCTGCTCCAGGCTTTCAACTAACTGTGCAGAATTTTAAAAGGAATTATTATTATTGAGCTGATGGAAAATATTCCAGGGCCTCCAACCAAAAACAACGACAGTGCTGTGTTAGCTTGTAGATAAACGTGCAGTTCCTCCTTGTCAGCTGAAATGTGTCTCTGGAGACGCACCACCAGATAATAAGGACTCTAAGCTCAGAAATACAGATGGTTTGGCCAAGGTAGAGACTGTCACGGTTTCCTCCCTCAAGTCAAATGATTTACATTCAGAAATGGAACATGGGATTAATATGAACAGGGTTGACGCTACAGGCAGCCAGTTAGCACAGCCCCCGTTTGTTCTCTTTTCTGATACAGCAGGAGTGATGGCTAATGTGAGCTGCATTCATTATAGACGAGACAAGTTAAACACATAATCTTTTTCATAAGTTGTAGCCTTTAACATTAATTTGTTTGGGTTAATGTTGCTTTTATTCAGCCACTAACTGTGTTTTTTCAGTTTTGTAAAATTGAAGGTACCTTCAACCTTCAACCTACCTTTTTTTTGTTAACATTAAGGTACCCTTGGAAATTCTTTTGTGTGTATTTTGTTTCTGAGACACCCAGTAAAGATTTTTTATTTTTTTTTGTAAAATGAAAGGAACTCTGTGGAGTTTTTTAAGATTACTTACATTCGATGTTTCAAAGCTGATTCATGGCATAATTTGAAACCTATATTGTTTAGATCTGTTTAAGCTTGCTAGCATTTTTCTTCTTCCCTGCCTTTGTTGGTGCATTTCTTGGCGCTTTACTGCCATGATCAACAGAACTGTGTGAACCCATCCCAATCAAACAGCAATCCATTTATAAGAATATTTCTCTGTAGCACTACTAGTGGTCAAAACTCCACATTGTCCCTTCATGTTTATTGTTGCATGACACTGACATTTGGCGTCTCTCTTTCTGTAGCTGCTCAGCTCACCCAGTCTCCTGTCCATATCCAACAGCGATGTCCGCAACGTGAATGCAAACTCTCTCCAAGTGATTCCTTCCTCATTTGGTTCCCCGTCTCCCTCGTCATCCACCTCCACAATCCACCAGCTCAACAGTAACATCTGGCAGCTGTGTATCCAGCTCGAAGGCATCGCCTGCTTTTCTCAGGCCCTGGGGCGAGACTTCCGTCCCCTGTTGATGACATCACTGTACCCTGTGCTGGAGAAAGCTGGGGAGGAGACACTACTGGTCAGCCAGGCAGCACTGGGCTCCATGTGGGACATCAGTGCAGCCTGTGGCTACCCCTCGTTGAAGGAGCTGATCAATGAGAACTCGGATTATCTGCTCAATGACATCTCCCTCAACCTGCAGAGGCTCAGCCAGCATCCACAGGTAAAGGTGATGCAGTGATGCAGCATTAGAAAAAAAAGGAGTAAGAATAAGAACTAAGAAAACAGAGGCAACATTTTTTAACAATATTATCTGTTTATATTTGTTTTTTCTAACTAATTAATATTATAGCCCAAGGTGGTGTCTTCAGGTTGTTTGTTTTGTTGGATCAGAAGTCCAAAACACAAAAATATTCAATTTACAAAACAGAAAAGAGCAACAATATTTTGTGGATTTTTGCTTGTTTAATTATTTAAATTAGTGAACAATTGGAATTAATGTTGAGTTGCTTATTGACTAATCGCTTCAGGGAGCATAGTAGGGCCAAATTATAAACACAGTGAACAAGCAACAGCAGTTCACACCATAAAATCAGACCCTCATTGGTGGCATTTTCAGAGGTGGGACAAACGCATTGTTTAACTGGTCAAAAGTACATTAAGTCCAGAGTCAAATGCCATGTATTTCATCATACTCCCGTCTTGTTGGCCAGGCTCCACGGGTGTTGACAGTGATGTTGACGCACTCCGACTGCAGCCTGCTGCCTCTGGTCCAGGACATTGTTCAGGATGTGCTGATGGCTCTGGATCTCAGCTACGACCACACAGCGGCCCTTTTCTGCTCCGTGCTGCACGCGCTGATGAAGGCACTGGGTGAGGTTTCCGGATATGTTTTTAATATAAATATTTAGGTTTTGTTTTGAATATTTAGTAAAAAATAGTTAGATTTAAAGGTCGTGAATATTCATGCTGAATGTCGGCTCTCAGCACCACAACAGTTGGAATTGCTTAGGCTGGAGAATCCAAGAAGAGAAAAATGCCAGGAAATTGTAAGGAAGACTCCACAGTCTGTTGCTTTCTTTGTAACCAAGTCTCACCCATGTCTGTACGTGTTATTGTTATTATATTGCTCTTGTATTGTCTTATCGTCCTCCTTCAGTGAGGTGGTTTCCCTCCAGCTGTAAGAGGACCAGTGAGTCTGCTAGACCCAAGCAGACCTCCACTGACCAGGAAGTCCTCGACATCCGCCAGTTCCTGCTGGATTACCGTAAACAGAAAGAGCTGGCAGAGGGCGTCGGGATAGAGGACGACGACGACACGGAGGACCTCGGTAATATGAAGTCTGTCCCAGGGAGAAACAGGATGATTATATTTCCCTAGTAGTGCAGGTTGTATTAGATTTATCCTGTCAGCAGGGAAACTGGGTTATAGTGACAGAATATAAAATATGAATAACAACAACACTAGAGTTTTTTGCTGGGTTGACTAACGTGCACATTCACTCTCTTTCCAGACGTCCCTCCTCCCACAGAGTGCGAGGATGTTGAAGATATCGATGGTCCTGATGTGAAAGCAGAGCTTCCCTCCCACCTCAGCATCACTAAAGATGTTATGGAACGCTGCATTCATCTGCTGTCCAATCCCAGCCTCAGGCTCCGGCTCAAGGTACCGCGTCTGTAGTGTGATGAGGTGTGATGTAGTGAGAAGGGGGACCTTTGGGTTTGATGAGAATAACTCAAGTGAGGATTGTTCACCGTTGTACAGGAACCTTTCTTTTCATTAAAAGATACCGTAGAAAGAAATTAGTATTGTCTCTACACTCTGATGTCTTTGTGTTGGTGTGACGAATCTCGTCGTCGTGAGCTCACACAGCTCCATGTCATCCTTATTCAATATTATAGACTTGTAGTCTATAGCCCAAGCCTGACAGACCGGCCTAATGTGAGTCAGACAAAAAAGACTTGGTATAATTCAGTTGTGATTTAAGTTTTTTTTTTTTTTTTTTTTTATGGGATTAAAAACTCAAAGGAATTCATCCTGGAGGAATTTAGTGTAACCAGACTTTGTTCAATCTAAGCCACTGAAGCTGTAGAGAAACTTAATCACCTCAAAGCTACCTGTACAACTCTATGTGTCATTGTTACACTCTCTGTGCGACATGTCTTTGTCTTGAGGTATTGGACGTGCTGGAGCTCTGCGTGTGTGTCCTGAGTGAGAAGGAGAATGAACTGCTGCCTATGGCCCATCGCTGCTGGCCCGCCCTCCTGCAGAGACTGACAGCTGATGACCCTTTAGCCGTCCTCAGAGCCTTCAGGGTACGTCAGGGTCTCTCATTTAATTAACAGCAGCAATGAGTGTTTAAAAAATACCTTTTCCTGATTTTTTTTTTTTTTGCTTTAATGTGTTAATGGATCATTTAATAACATCTGCAGCTTGGCTATTGTAAAATAAAAAACACAAAAAGTTTATTATATAACACTTTAATGTGATGCTGTATCATCAGGATCTGGTCATTATGTGCAGCAACTGAATAATAAATGTAAAATCACATTTTATTACATCAGATTTGCAGGCATGTTATATTGAAAGGTTATGATCTGTCAGTTCATTGTGGAACAGTTATGATCCACAATGTGGCCAGGCTATTTTATTGTTTTTAATTCATTTTTTGAAAAAAATTTAAACCAACAATACAGGAAGATCAATCAATTGTTTATTGATTGCCTTTTAGACTTGTCTTTCCAAACTATTTAGTATATACTATATTATCACAGAGGATGAAAATGGCCGCCTGCCTTGTTCTCCGATGAGTGAAGATCAAACTTTTTTGTGTTCTTTTCTCAAAGCAAAGGTGTCAATTGATTCAGCGTGTCACTGTAAATTATTCTACTTGTCAACATCTGTGTCAAGTTCGACTTAATTTTATATCTTTTCCTCCTCGGGCAAACTTGCTGCATATGATCATTACCTGCCGAGTCTCCCTGCCAGGTGCTGTGTACACTGGGTGAAACGTGTGGTGACTTCCTGAGGAGAAGGGTTTCTAAAGAGGTTCTGCCAAAGCTGAGCTCCTCGCTGGGACGGCAGGCTCCGATCAGCGCCAAGGCCGGACCCGTCTACACCCACACTGTGTCCTACAAACTGCAGCTGGCTGTACTGCAGGGGCTGGGCTCACTGTGCCAGAGGCTGGACCTGGGTAAGAGAATAACGACGCCAAAACACACACGCACACACACATACACACACACATACACACACACACACACATACACACATAGGTTTCCCCAGACATAACACACAGTATCATCCTGTCTGATCCATAATATAACGATGATTGTGTCAGGTTAGAACTTTAAAATTTAGCCATGATGTTGTTGACATTACATCGAAATGGGTGGAGGTTAAAGCCTTTCTGCATCCAGCCAATAGGGCGCCCTCATTTCCAGGACAAACAGTCAAAGATGCTGACACACACTCTTGACAGGATTGAGACCTTCAGATTGCAATCAGACAACTGACTTTTAACTCACCACCAGATGGCAGCTTTGTATAACAGTGAAAACCAGGCAGCGGTACCTTAGCATGAGTTAGTGTATCTCAAGTCTCTTGCTCTGTCTCATAGTGAAGACCTGAAGACATGATCCACTGTTGCATCTTGAAGATTTGGTTGTGAAAATTTTAAATTCAGTGAATCTCTCAGTGAATACCATCCCCATAAAGTTTCTTTAAGGTGCGTCTCAATATCGTGTGTTTGAGACAAGGCAGCGTTTTTCTTTTTTTTTATTGCAGTCAGCATTTCTCTTTCATTGCGTTTTTCATTGATTTAATTTACCTTCATTTGTTGAGAGCGTAGGTTACATCCCAACACGTCCTCTAGCACAATGTGCAACAAATACACATGACATTTTCTGTTGTGTGTATATATATATATATTTTCTGTTGTGTATATATACACAACAGAAAATATATATATATATATATATATATATATTATCGCGCAATACTGAGTGGGATCTCATGACTAAAAACACCTTGAGGCTGCAGCATTGCTTGAATTCCACATACGCAGCCAACTGAGACACCAGGGTGCTACTGAATCAAGTAGCTACTGCAAGCAACTGTTCTCCCTCAAGAACAATTAAGCAAGAAATGCTGTTAAATCTGCGTAGCAATCAGTCAAAGTCAAGACGCTACAGGAAAAAGAGACTTTTAATTGATTAGTTCAGAAATGTACTGTTTTTTTGGGGGGTTTTTTGAGTTGTGTATTTTGTGCTTGATGTAGCTTTTGTTATCATAACTAAAAATGTTCATCCAGAGGAGCCTGGGAGCTCAGTACCAGTGTGTTAGGAGTGATGTAATTATGAGCTGCTTGTCTAATTTTTCATCAATCATTATGTTCATTAAGCAGTGACATCAGTGTCGCATCCATACTGGGTTCAGATTGCGCTAATTTTCCAACGCTGCTAAATACTTAATAGGAAACGCAGCTCTTATAGTGGAAGTGAGAAGCATCTTAATGCATTGTGGGGCCACTCTTTGATTCTATTTTGGTGATTTGACTCATTTGTGCAAGTTTGAGTGGATAAGTGCTTTTCCAACTCTGTCATGAAAATGACATGCTCATCACCTAGAGTAGGAAGTGCAATCAGTGATAAAGATTACAGTGAATATGGTGTTTTCATTAAGTGATAATTGCAATCACTTCTAGCTCCCAAGGACAGGGTGTATGTATGCAAGAGCTGGTTGGTCGGGTTGTTGCGATAAATTACAGCTCTGATTCAGAGGACTCATTATTTTTGGTTTTGTGAAATAAAAAATGGCTGAAATTCAGATTTTAAAAATCCAAAAATGAGAGTAATTATCAGATTTTTAGGGGGTGGAACAGGTGTTAAATTTCCACCCACCAACCACCACCACCACAAAAACCTGGGATTGGATTTAGAGTAGTGGTATCTGCAGGCTGGTCACCTTGGTGATGGTGTGAACCTCACACGTTACACCCTCCCGCTGAAGCTCATCACTGACAGATGAAAAGTTAGCAGCTGGTGACACCATGTGTCACAGAGATGACATGGCTGTCTGCAGCACTCCCCAGGCCAACAGCAGAATTAGCAGTGACGAGGACTGCAGAACAGAACAAGGAAAGAAGGGTAAAATTAGAGATTTTTAAATAAAAAGAAAATAAAAAAAATACAATTAACAGTGCAAATAACAGAGGCCGGTTTCACAAAGACACGTTGAGCCATTCTTAATGTTGCTCATAGGTCAGTCTGATGTTGGTTAGACCTTTTCACAAAAGTGAAGAGTGACCCTTTTTAAGCCCAAAATATTACACGCCTCACCCTCAGGCCTAAGATCAATGTTACCATGGTAACAATCAATGACACCTGCACTGGCCAGTAGCACCCAACAACAAAAAACAGGAAAACATGGCTCATAATTTGTGGTTTGTTAACATTGTTATGGAAAGAGCAAAGAGAAGGGAAAGAGTTTTTAGAGACCAAATCAGATTTTTCTTTTTATTGTTACACTCTAAACTGAATTAATAAAAGTAAAGTCCTTGTAGCTATTGATTTTTTTCCTTTAGACACATTTTTTTTATTTTGAAAAAAGTCTTAATTTATCCAGAAATCATTGTACCACAGTCTGAATTAAGATAGTCAAGAACTAAACTGCTTTGTGCAATGGATGAATTTAGACGTCCATCTGAGTATTTGTTATATCTAAGCCACAGTCAAAGTCCATCTTTGTGAAACCGGCCGCAGCTTTTGTGTGCTTCCAATATAATATGTATAAATGTGCGGAGGTATAACAGCTCTGAAATTTAGATTAAACAGAGCTAGGCAAGAACAATATTTAACCTTACTCATGCAGACAAATATTCAGGCATTTTGCATTTAGCATAAGTCCCTTAACCTTCAATATATAATAGCATTAATGATAGAAAATACTTAATTAACCCATCCTGTTACATACTGCATAGCCTTGTGGAAAAACTGTGAATTTGTATGGGTTCATTTGTAGTTGTGTATCTGTAGCTTGGGTTCACAGTGAGTGGGTATGAACAGGGCTGGTGTAACAGGGAGTCGACCCAGCAGCTGTGATGGAGAGGTGGTGCCACTGGAATTGGAGGCAAAGGACAATGTCTGGAATAAATGCTCACTGGGGCAGGCAATAAGCTTTTGCACTTTTACCACTCACCTCTGTGCTCCTGTAGTCGGTGCCAATGCTTTCACTCTAAGTGAGGTGCAAAGAAAAGGTGAGAAAAGCCATCAAGTGCACCGTCGGAGAAACCATCTGCACCCGCGTCTACCCGTATTCTCCTGACATACGCCGTTTGAGCAGATGATGTCACATCAACTGGCCTGTTCCTCTTTGGATTTGGTTCAGTTTTGAAAAATTTAAAGACACGTTAGGAGCATCAGTTTAAGTTAAAACACTGCTCTAAATTCATAGACTGACCTCAAAATTGTGTAACCATAGCAACATGCCTTGCTTGCTACATGTTTTTGAATTTAAGCCTCCAAAATATTCAACACAGAAGGCAATGTGATGTTCTTAAAGCAGCACTGATCAATATGTTTTATATCAACAGCGGATCAAGTGACAGCAGTGCAGTGAGAAATTAGTCACTCACAGTGATGAATTCAGAGAATTATTAACAAACTGCAGCTCTAGAGTGTTTTTTGGCCTCATTTAGCTGATTGTTTTGGTTTTCTTGCCCACAAATGAACCTCCACACATATTTGTTTTTCCACAAAAAAAGCTTTAAAGGGGGTGTTTGTAAGTTTTCTTTGCTGCTGAACGTGGTTTCTTGCCGGGAGCAGGCGATGGGGATTGTCGCTTGACGTTGTGTTTACAAGACAAGAGGTTACAATACGTCCTCTGAGCAGCGCTACTTCTACCGGAGGCTGCTGTGAGTCGCTATCAAAAAGTGATGAGACGGGCCGGGGTTAGCTGGTTAGCGCGCTAACTTCCGTAGACGTAAAGACGTGATAGAGACAAGAGTTAAGTCAAGGAAAGAAGTTTGATGCTGAACTAGGAACGTAATGCTATGTAGCAAGACGAATATACACTTCTTGGCCAGCACTAGCATCAGCATTACCATCTAAAGAGCCTGGGACCTTAAGTTTTCTTTAGTTAAGGAAAAAAGTTCAGAAACTTACAGCAATGAAAGAGATTTCACAGCCGTAAATCTACTGTTTCCATGGAGACTGTTGATTTGCTGCCATTAGCACTTGATAGCTGTTATCTCATGCTCCCGTTGTTTTGACGGGAACTTCGCCATGGTGAACTTTGGTTGCTAGGGTCTTTTGTGCAACAATATAACTGTCTCTAAGTGATTCCTGAAGTTTAAGACTAAGATAAGGAGAAAACCTTGAAGAAACTTGAGTGAACATTTTGAGTGAAAACCTTTTGAGGGTGTTTTGTGCAACTGTTTTTATTTTAAAGGAAACCGTAACTCAGACTGTGTGTTGTGCAACCGCCCCCTGTTTCCTCTCAGGAGTTGGTAGAGACCAAAACTTTATTAATATGTCAGATGTTGTGTTTTCAGTTTGATCTTCTGACCCCAGGTGGCAAAAAAAAAAAAAATCATTGCATTTTATTGTGTGTGTCTTCGCCTTTAGATTATTCTTACACTGTAATGATAATATCAAATGGTTACCATGATGGCGAAGCCTCATGTCTGAGGACTATATTCAGTGTTACACAGCCTAGATCGCGATCTTTACAAATTGACACTCTTCTGGCAAACCCACTGGCGTTCGACTTTATAGTATATACCGTTCCATCAGAAGAAGCACATACTGTCAGAAACTCCAGGCTTATTTGCTAACCTATCAGGTTGATCCCTCCAGGTTTCCACAGAATAGTATCCCATCAGCTTAGCAGCTCTGCTTGTTGGTGTTGATAAATCCCTGCCTTTCTTTACTTTCTACCATCAGATGCTCGACCCTTCTTTATCTGTTCTTCACAACAACAACAACAAAAAAAAAAAGAAATATAAAAAATATAAAACCCAGCTCTGGAGCCACAGTTACACCATTAGGGAAGTAATGATACATTCAAGTTCTCACTGTGGTTTGATATGCCATACTGGGTTCTTGTGATGATGTTGACACAGTATTTCAAATAAAATCAGAATAAAGTCAGGACTGAAAAAAAAAAAATTTTATTTAGATTTTTGAGAGGCAGAAATGTTGTTTTAATGTTCTTTCACAGGGTTGGGGTTAGGCTTTCACAGATATTAAATCTTATACCAGAGGTGTGAGTTTGAGCATTTGTTTTTCCGAGGCTCCCGTGCTCTCTCACAGTAATTTCACTGACTAAATAAATTGTGGTAAAATGGGTTAATTAGCTGTGTGGTTAAGTCACATTAGGACAAAATACCGTAATTATTTCATGTGCAGTGCAGCATTTTGTCTGATGTTGATGCAGGTGTTGAAAACAACGAAAGCTGCGACTTCTTCAGGGAGGTGTTAGACCATTGTGGGCAACGTTACAAACTGCTTTCTATTAGATTTACATGAGTTTTGCTTCAGTGTGCTGAAGAACTTTCAGTCCGTCAAATTGGGATTTGTTGGTTTTTATGAAATAGACCACATATTAAAAAAAAGTCAGTAAATGTACCTATTGGTTTTTAGACCAATTTTTGAAATTTCTCCATATTTTTGCCATCAATTAATCAGATAAAATTAGCTGAAAATGTCATTAAGCAATGACAAATATTGCTCGTGATCAAGCCATTTTATGACAGAGTTTTAACCTCCTGCTTTGCATTTCTTACAGTACTTCTCTTTTTCTTTCTTTCTTGCTCTCTCCACGCTTTTCTTTATTTGAAACAAGTGTGATTAAAACTGGATCACATTTATACGTTTCACATCACGTCCTGTGTTTCTCTGATTCTAATAAAGTAATAAAAATGCATTTTGTGCACCAGTCAAGATATTTAAAGGTTAGTCGCAGCATTATGATGATTTCTGTGTTTATTTAATGCCATTTGAATTATCCGTTTAATGTAGTGGAATACTCCACTGAAAAAGCACCATTCACCTTTCTTAAAGCTGGAACGGTCTTTAAGATATTGAAAGCCGCTATAGGAGACTATTTATATTTGGCAGTATTATGAGCTGAGATAAGTATGGGCAAATGGGAGATAATACAAAAATTAATATCAGACATTTTAACTTGTCATAGCAGGATAAACACAGGTCTAGTGTGCTCATTAAGACTAATGAGAGAGTAAAGTTTTCTCCTGTGAGGTTGGCTTTCATTGATTATCTCATTGTGTTTTTGGTTTATGTGCACTTTAATTACAGCTCTTTTAGTCTTCTTGTAATTACAGCAGAAACCATAATTTGAGTGGAGACAAAAATATGTCAATGCATTGTATTTCCTTGTTAAAGGATAATTGCAATTTATTACAACTTGGCTCCTGTTTTTGTACTTTTGGTCATAATTTCTGTCATTCATGAGAACGTTGTGCTCATCAAGTAATTATTGAGGTCTGGGAAGATGGCGTTGTTGCTGCAGCGACGGGGCAAAAAAACAGAAGCAGTTAATGGTGTTCGAGATTTGAAAAGAAATGGTCGACAACTAATTGGTTGGTTACAGAGAAAACTGCAGTGTGTGCGGGATGTTTGGGGGGGGGGGGTCGTTAGATGCTTTAGTGTCATGCTCTGGTAGCTGGCTGCAGTTTGTGTTGTGTTGGTGTCGGTAGATGTATTGGAAGAACAGCTGATTGGCAGGTTCTTTAGTGATGTAAACGTTCATCGTCCAGTCTGAAATATCCCAACAACTTTTGCATGTTCCATCATGACATTTTGCTTGTACAGTATATCCACGTTTCCCACAGGATGAAGTCTCCTGACTTTGGTTATCCTCTTTTCCATCAAGTTGACTTATACAGGGTTTTACTGAAATGGTTCACCAAGTATTGGATGGATTGCCGGGAAATTTGTTTGTCCTAGTGATCTCTATGCCTTTTTTTCTGTATAGGAGTTGTGTATATCATGGCTGTTCCCACATTAGTTGTTGTTTATTTGTGAGAAAAGTGTTTGTGTGTCTGAGGCAAGAGTATCTCTAAGAAAGAGGAATAACTAAAATATAACGGTGTGTCAAACCTAGCAGTTTAGTTCGGACTCAGTCTTTAATTGATAGTTTGGGTTATATGACGTGGGGTTGTGTGAGGTGGTCATGCACAGTCGGTGTATTACCTGCAGTAGATTCGGATCAGTTAAGCTACCAGTTTGGAGATGCAGCTAGGAGCACCGGCACACTAGCCGAGTGATGTGCTGCTGTGGATGGCGCCAGCAGAAAAAAACTTGTTTTAGACACAGGAACAATCTAAAAAGCTGTTAAAATGTATTCTTCATTTAGAATATGTTCAGCGCTTTATCTTCCCGTCAAAACAGCCTGGCCTCCAGCTTCCACAGGAGTTTCCCTTCTCTCCGTTTCAGTCCGTTCATTCTCCATTTGCAAAAGTTCTAATGCATAGTTCTAACTGACTATGCATGACCACCAATAACCCGAACTATCACTTTAAGGTCTCAGGTATGGGTCGGGTTCTGGTTTCAGTTTCATGCCTTTTTGCACATCTGTCTGATCTGAGTTCCTGCGTGGTAAAACTGCAGATTTGTGCAACACTTTCTGATCTGGAATGTACCGCGTGATGCTAAAAGGAAAAAGAAGTCCAACATTTGGGAGTCCTGCTTCGTCCGGACGGGGGGGGAGACAGGTTATGGTTAACAATGTAAATTAATACTGGGTTTAATAAAGGACTACTTTTTGTCTACCTGTGCCTTCCCATCAGTGTCTGCACATGATACCAGGATTTAACTGGGGGATTCGATTGAGGGATTCTCAACCTGGTTTATTTATAGTCAAAGCAGTTGTGTAGTATAGCAGCTGTGAGCAGTGGGAAAGCTGCTCCACCCATTGCGTGACCACTGTAGACTACAAAAAGACATCTGCAGCAACATCACCCCCTCAACCCTCACATCAATAATCTCTTTCCTGTCACATTAAAGGAAACGGTCCAATCCAAGTTTTTTAAGATCCTTGTGCTTGATTTTTTTTATTTTTTTTTAACTGGCACTTGACACTGTTCTCCCTCGTATCAGAAGGGGAAAGATTAGGTGTTGGAAGATGGAGAGAATGTGAAAGAGCAGGAGAGAAAACAGTCGGCGGCTGCAGCCTTTCTCATGTGAATACCGATTTGGCTACTGCTTACCTCTGGGACTCCTGCAGCAAGCCAATTACTGAGCCTCAGTCACACAGAGAGAGAAAGACAGAAACACAGATTGGCTGAAGCAAATAATACGTTTCACCTCCTATTCTAGCTTCAGCTCCACTCCCACCCTCTTATTCTTTTTACAGCTAATTCTAACAGCACCCGGCCCTTTCCTCTTTGGTATTTCTCACTTCCACCGTTCCCCTCCAACCACCTTGATTCCACAAAAGACTACAGGCTATGAGTGCAGCACCAGAAAGGGGAGGAAGAAAGGGGATAAAAGCAGTTGCTAAATAATCCCATTTAACTCTGAAATGTGCACTGCTGCTTTTATTCTTGACACACAGCGAGCAGGCCCGGTTCAAGCCGAGTGTGGGTTGAATTGGCAAATGGAGTAAGCAGAGAGAGAGAGAGAGAGAGAGAGAGAGAGAGAGAGAGAGAGAGAGAGAGAGAGAGAGAGAGAGAGAGAGAAGATGAGAGAGGACAGAGAGAGAGAGAGAGAGAGAGAGAGAGAGAGAGAGAGAGATGTTTTGTAAATGAGGCTTGAAAGGCAGCCCAGTTTGCAGCTCAGGGAATCACTAAATGTCTGCTGGGAAGGATGGAGGGACAGAGAGAGAGAGAGAGAGAGAGAGAGAGAGATCGGAAGAGGAGATGACAGAGTGGAAAGGAGTCAAGTGGAAGGATAGAGGGAGCAGGCGCTGGTGAGGTTATGAAAGTTACAGTCAGTGGAAAAGGGGGGAGAGAGGAGAAGGAGGGCAGGTTCTCAGGTGTGAAATCCAGAGATGTGGAAACAGCCTGCTGTGGAATTTTTCCTCAGCCGTCTCAGCAGTTTCTCTCAGCTCATTAGGGGTTAGAAAAAGTAAAGTCCAGGCATGATCTATTTTTCCTCTTTCATCTTCCTCTCTCTTTTATCCTTCTACATTCCTCCCCTTTGCAACACACCGTCTTACCAAGCTGTGCCATATTCTGGGAACTGATTATATCCAGAGTGTCAATTTATATTTATTATTATTTTAAAAAAAAACAAAAAAACAACAACACACAAAGATTTCCAGTGATTTCCACTGTGATTTATGATATTCTTCTCATTTTTCATTGTCGGAGGGAAGAAAAAAAAAACACATTGATCATCCTTACGTTGGGATACTGTTCACACAGGGTTCACGTATGAATTTTGTCTGTCATGTAAATAAATTGGTCCAATCTGTTTCCTCCAGTGGAGAAACACTGCTAGAATTAAATCTATACTGTCCTTTTTAAGATCAAGAAAAAAAAAAATCATCCATGTTTTTGTTTTCCTCCCGTCTTGGTTTCCTCAGGTGAAGCAGAACTGGATGCTGTGTGTGAAGCCTGCCTGCCCTACCTGAGCTGCAGACAACCCTTCCCACTGCAAGAGGCCTGCCTCAGGTAACTCCTCACCATAGCCCACTGCAGTGGTATTAACTCTAACCCAATTTTAAACTACTTCCCTTCAGTACTTTAGCAGCAGATTAAGATTTTTCCATCTTTTTCAACACACAATCAATTTCTGTTCATATAGCAGCGGTTGGCAAAGTGAGTTTGGGGCCTCGGGACAATTTATTTCTAAGCCATTAAATGGCGGGCCAGAACATATTCAAAGGCTTACTGTTAAAAATGTTACTGTTACCATGTGTGGCCCTGTGGCCCACAGTCACACAAAAGTTTGACCAATTCACCGAACTGGTGTTTTTTTTTTCTTTCTGCACATGGCGTGTCGGCAGCTGCTGACTGTTTAAGCGTGTTCCCAGATCTTCTTCACATCTTAACTTGTGCATTTTCATCTTCTCACCTTGTTCTAAAAGTTTTCATATTATATGCCTTTAATTTGACTTTTATTATCAGCTAGTTTGTAGTTTTCCCAAATTATTAAGTTATTGAATGAAAGGGTGCAGGTTATTTTTCATCTTTCCTCTAAATTCAGAATTATGTAAATAACTCGTAATGGAGATATCTAAAAACAATACGTGTGTAGAGCTGCATATTTTACCTGCAGTTCTTTATTACGAATATTGTTTTGACAAGAAAACTTTACATGCAATTCATTAAGCATAAAAAAGTATTTTTAGATATCCCAATAACTAAACAAACAGGAGTGAAACACTTGTGTTTTTCCTCCGTGCACGTGGTAAAAAAGAAAAACAACCTGAAGCTGGGCAGCGCTGAGTTATTCAGCTTGTAGTTAAACCAGTGAACCTGCTGTGTTCAGCTCAGTCTGTCACTTTGGATTACAGGAAGGGTTTCTTTTTTTTTTTTTTTTTTTTCTTTCTTCACACCACAGATATTATGCATTTTAGCAAAACACAGCCCAGAGCTAATCCTCTTCCCGTGTATCTTTCGCTCCTCCCCGCAGTGTTTTCCGTCACTTAATCCAGGTGGATCCGGACAGCTTCTGGTTCACTCTGAACGAGCTGCACTGCCCGTCGTCCTACGCCCCGCCCCACCCCGACCTCCAGCCCGTGCAGCTGAGCGGGATGGGCAGGCCGAGAGACGAGTACTCGGACAACGTGTTGAAACTACTGAGGGAAGAGTTTGCTGCCACAGTCGAGCAGCCGGTCAGCTAATGAGCTGGTGAACGATGTGATTGACTGTCCTCTCAGACGGATGGCTTATTGAACCGCTACACCAACAAGTCAATTAACTGAATGGGAATCTTGACAATTGTGTCGAAAAAACAGCCATCAGATTAGGGGCTGTGATAACCTTCATGGTGTACACGACTTTGATAAGCAGCCAGGTACAAAGGGAAAATGTCAATGCAGCATCTCCGCTGCTGTTCACCCTCCTGCTGCAGGAGGAGAAAGCATGAACACCTCTGACAGGTAGTGACAGTGCTGATGTTTTTCATTTCATGTATTGTAAATGCAAATATTATATTTGCCATTCCGTCTTGAGTTATTTCTTAATTTTCAGAAGAAATACTTTGCTCTGAAATATCTCACTGGTTTGAATTATTCAGCCTCACGTTTCAGAGAAGTTTTGAAAAGAATAATCCTTGATCTCATAGTCCTGTCATTATTTCCTGTTTTATATCACAGTTTTGCCAGCTTTCGACTACGGTGTCTTGTACAGCTGCTTGTGTTAAGGCAGCTTTTAAAATATCAGAGCTTTGACTTCTTTTGCTAAATGAAAACAAGAGTTTTATATAGAAACATGTTAATATTCGTCAAAGCCAAGTAACGTAAAGTGTTGTTTTGGTATTCTAACAGAAAACTCAGGTGTTGTGTCAACACTCGTAGTAAAAACTACTGCAGAAGTTTAAATTGAACGGTACCAAATTAATAAAACTGACATAAGTCTAGTTGATAAGAAGCCTACTCTAAATCCTAATCTGCTATGTGAGCAGTAGGTTGGTATTTTTTTTACAAATGTTTCTTCCCAAGTTGGAAAGATGGACGGTGCAGGCTAAAATATCTATTTTAACACATCTGGATTCGGTATTTTAAGGTTAATAATATTATTTTTTTTAGTTATTTTTTGGGGCATGTATTTTGAGTGAGTCACACGTAAGAGGTAGAGGGAGAGGGAGAGAGGAAGTGCATGAGGGCATAAATGATTCGTGTTTAGGAGACATAGAAATAAATTTCACCTACGACCTTTAAAGTTACCAGGTACATGTTAAATAACTACAGGTACATACAGGCTGAGGATACATGTCCTTCCACCATATGTATGTTATAGGAAAGAATCCAGACTGTGTGTGTAGCAGTTCCACTTTGCTAAAGGAAAACCAAAATTTTATATAGTTTGATTTACAGTATGATAAACTGCCTGTCATTGACATATAGTAGCTAGAGTTTCTCCCTGCCCTTTAATATTAATTAACATAACAATTTTTTTTGCCATTTTTCTTGCCTTATTACCCCGTAATGATATTCTGCGCTCTGTAATTAAGCAATAAACACTCAGTAATTTAGAAAACACAGTGTTGCTCTTAAACACAAAGTTGTCAGCCCCTTAATTTACAATGTCTTCTTCCCCTGAACTCATTACTGAGAACTTATTATAATGTCTCTGTATAGGTACCCAGTAAGTATTTTATTGATATCCTGTATACACTAAATAATTCCACTATAATTTGTGGGCTGTAAAGTGTAACCGAGTCACATTAGCTAAAAACTGCAAAATATAAATGTGACCTTTTTTTTTTTTTTTTTTAAGATTTATGTCTTCAATCGGATCCAATGGACTTGAGGCTTGAGAGGCACAGACAGTGTAGAGGAGTCAGAAAGTGGTGAGAGATGAACCAACACATTGCTGGTTTGAGTCTTTTCATGGAATTTGCAACAGTCAGAAAAATATAGACCGAATAAAAACCAGACTCATCTTAATGAGACTTCCCTGGCAGGTGTAGCTATGCAAAGGACGGAGGAAGTCTTCCCCACTGGGGGGGGATTCCCTCACTAACCTTTGAGCTTACCCTGGCAGCCACATCACATGTGCTGTCAGCAGAAGAAGGACGAGACTGTGTAACTACAGAGAAAATCGAAGGCCTCGTGACGGGGATCCTGGCCGATCTATCATTGTACATGTTGTCACTCAGAGCCCTGCGGGGCTCAAGAGATGTATAAATGAAGGAAACAGGAAGCCCTCCCTACAAACACACACACACACAAACACACACACACACCCCCGCCCATTATCACATCACCTCACAGCCCGGTGCCTCCACACCTCATTGCTCCATAATGAATGTATGAGCCTTCTAGTGTGAGGAAACAAGATCGCCACGTGTTTTGTATTTAGCCGGCCTGGCTTAACTCTAGTGAGCGCGGCACTGCGCCTCTTTATCTCGTCCTGTGCTGTTGCTATTTATCCTGCTGCCAGTGCTGACAATAGCACCATTAGTCATCAGCAGCAATGGGAGGCGGGGGCTGAGAGTGGGATGGGGGTGGGGGGCGCTTTGGCAGCACCTATTACACACAGGCAACTGCCTAATATCGTTTCTCCATAATGGACATGGACAGACACACACAGCGGGGGCCGAAACCTAAACCACAGCTGACGTAGAAGCAAACAAACCCCTGAGATATAAATGTGGAGTGACTCCTCCTGAGTTTGTTGTGTCTTTCGCCCTTTTCACATCTAAATCAATGAGAAAATGTTGTTTCATATACAATTTATTTCATTTGATAAAGGCATACACTTAGTGTGAGACCAAACATTCTAGAAGAAATGTACATTTTCCCTCTTTGTTTTTTTTTTTGTTTTGTTTTTTTAACAGTGAGCTCTTCTTTACAAAACATCAAATCAAAGTTACTGGTTGAAAAAAAAAAACAAAAAAAAAAACAATCCCACTGATCACTCCTCCCAGTCTACAAGGACTGCCCACAACCACTTGAGCACTTGACATACAGACCGCCAATTTCAGTGTTTCAATAACAACGTTTTCCTCTTTCTTCTCACCGTCACAGCTCAAGGCTTCATCCGGGATGTTATCCACATTCACTTTGTCCCGTTTGATTCCTTCAGAGCAAAGCATTTGTCCCAAAAACGCCCCTCACTGTGTGCTTCAGACAAGGGCAGCGCTTCACACAAAGCATCTAAGCAAAGAGGTTATCGTCAAGTTACAAAAATGGCAGAAATGAAATGGCCTCTCAAACCTTTTCAGACCGAGTCCCAAACTGCACGAAATGAATCCAGGTTTTCAGGCTCATTAAAATATGGTAACACTCATGTTTGCAGCCCTGCACATCCAGTACAGTAGTTTAAGAAACACTGCTTTAAGTACTAAGATACATTAGGGAAACCCCATTTCTGAGCAGCTACGAAGAGAATGTTTCATTCATCTGTCTGTACAGCACTTTTGGAGAGCAGTAAAGCAACGGAGAACTGCTTTGAAAAAGAAAAAGAAAAAAAACTTTTTTTGACAAGACTTCTAAAGTAGGAAAAAAGATTCAGAACAGAGTGGACTTTTTTTTTTTTTTTTTTTAAATGAACTAATAAATAAACAAAAATATCTTTAACTAACACACTGTCTTTGTGTATGGTTGGTTGAAAAAGTTTTTAAGAAAAATTACTGAACATGCACTCACTTTATTTCATATTATACAGTCATATATACAGAGTGGATTAGAGGCTTGTAGTGGAGAGGATTGAGGCTTTTTAATGATTGATGAGCACTGGGCCAGAGCATCGGAATAAGGGAACTAAGCTTAGACAGGAGTACGGCACTGCTCTCTGCAAAAAAAGTATCTTGCACCAAGATCACGTTTGTTCTAATCATTTCTAATCCAGATTCAGAGGCACACCAAATCAGATTTGTAATTCAGCGGCACAGATTTGATCTTTTTCATGGCTTTTCAAACAGGTGGCGTCCACACGGAACAATCTGATCGATTTCCCTCAGCGTGAACAGCCATGAGCGGATCGAACCTGCGGCACGTGGGGGTGGGGGGGGTTGAATAAAAATCACACTTTCTGTTGCGCTGTTGTTTCATAAACTCAAAAGCGCTGTGGGAATAATGCAGCCTGTGATGTGCTTTGTTTGAATTGTGAACACCCATGGTTGTGGGGAAATCCCACGCTTTTCCACACTGCCACTGCATTTAGTCCAGCTGAAATGAAATGAGGACGTATCTGTCCCTGATGAGCGCTGATGCTCTGGGACTTTGATGAATTTCCTGCTGAAGAAAGCATGTTTCCTTCTTCCCGCAGGTAAACACTGAATAAGTAGCTGAATTTTGGGTGTACACACGTTTTGCACCATATCCATGTCCATTATTTGATTGCACAGAAAGATCTAGGTGCTTTAGGTGAAAAGCTAAGGACAGGATTTCCAAGAGAAAAATTAACTGATGGTGGAGTTTAATTTTCTTGTACTGGGGACAGACCCAGTTTCAAAAGGTATAACATGGTGCTATTTTCTGTGGGTGTATTCAAATGACAGAGTAAGGCAGTGGAAGAAGTATGAGCGTGAAAGCAGGGTTGTGTCATTTACAGTATCTAAAGTACAAGAGTGGAACAGAGCATGGGTTAATAGTAGGGCCAGAGTCTTTTTTTTTTTTTTTTTTTTTTTTTTTTTGGTCGGCGCTGAGACCAGAAACAGTGGAGCTGCCTAGATCTACATGTCAGCCCCCTCCCTCCCCTTGCTGAATGCCGTGAAGCCAAGCTTTACAGACAGTGAGCAGTCCAACCCAGACCCATGCACAGCAACAAAAAGCTACGTCCCTTTGCACACAGTTTAAGGCGCTGTGCTCTGAATAAGCCATACTGTAGATTTCTAGGGATTCGGGATTTGTGCACAGGCCTGCTTCTGTGTGGGAAGAGTAGCTTTTCTATGCTGTGACACACATCATGTTATGCAATCTATCACTCAGGTGTAATGGGCCAACGTCTACGGCGCACAGCTCGGCTCGTTGGTGCAGTCATTGTGGCTGTGGTTACTGTCCACGTCCCTCTTCCTCAGCTCTCTGCCTGCCTTGTGCTGCTGACTGCTGCTGCTGCTGCTGCTGCTGTGGCTGTGGCCGTGGTGAGCTGGCGACGAAGGCCGCTGCTTGCCGTGCTCCTGGTGGTGCCCGTGATTCTGGTGATGGCCGTGAGCGTGCTCTCTGGCGCCACCGTGAGACTCCATGTCGTCCCCGTCGGCGAATCCCACCCCCCTCTTGGTATCGTCCGCGGCCTCGAAGTTGTTGTTGTGGTTGCCGTCGATGATGTCGCTCTCTGGCACCACCTGCAGGTAGGCCCTGACGCGGTGGTGGCGGGCACCTGCGTCATCACTGAAGTCAATGACGCGGCATTCGTAGGTGCCCTCGTCAGAAGGCTTGACTCGGGAGAGGCGGAGTTTATGGGAGATGTTGCTCCCTACAACCTTTACGACCTGGCAAAGAGAGAGAAGAAATGATGGTGAAATTGTAAAAGAACATCAAACTCTCTCTACAAGCTTGCGTAACTTTGCTGAACAGCAGCAACTTTGGCCGCAACAGGATAATGATTAGCCTAATGCTAAAAGGTAGTAGCACAGGTAAAGTTAAGTGAACTGGAGTGAACTACACAGTAACATTAGTTATACAGCAATATTGTTTTTAGTTAGTTAGTTAGTTAGTTCACAGATAGCAAAATAAAACGTCTGTCCCAACATGTCTGGGTCCTTGGCCCGAGTCTGGCCCATATACGTTTACATCTGGGCAGAATCTGGCTATTATTCTCTGGTATTGTCTAACAAGATTTTCTGTGTCCAGATGTGGAAGTAGCGTTTGACAAACATGGGCCAGATTTGGGCCGTGGAACCAGGTGTAAACTGGGCCATAAGAAAAACAAGCATGTGTCCCGAGTATGGGCCAGATTAATTTTGATACCTTGGTTAGTTTGTAAGTCAGTTAGCTAACATTAGCCAACATTAGCCGCCATAAGCGAAAAACTGTATTGGCAAAGGTGTATTGAATTAAGGAAGGTTGTATTTTATTATGGATTCAACTTTTTATTTGGAGGAGGAAGAATGTGCTGTTTTCCTCTTTTGAAATTACACTGCTCTAGCTGCATTGACGTACTGCAGGAACATGAATAACACTCATAACCATTAAATCATCAACTGAATTGCTGTTTATCCAACAATTCACACGTTGGTACCAACATTGGTTTTACTGTCATCTACTGTTAATGTGCATTTGGCTTTTGCTCATAGTGTATAACGATCAAGTATACATATGTAAATATAAGTATAATTAAAAAAAAACATCATTGATGGTATCTGTCTTTTTCTTGCTATATATCATTCACTATTTCCTTCTGGCTCTTCCTTCATTTCCTCATTGTACTTGTCCTTTATTGTATATGTAGCTGAAAACGACCCTTTAAAATGAAATACCTGCAGAATCACAGCAGATGCACAAGAGTGAAAAAAAAAAAAAAAAAATCCATTTCCCCCTTAACACACACAAACACTTACTGGTACTATCTCACAGATGCTCAGTCAGTCGAGCCGTCTGGCCATGAAACTGGTGAGTGGTAATGAAAGCAGGAAGTGCACTCGCTGAGGATATATGCTTTTGTTACTGTCTTTCTAAGAGTTAGATGAGAAGACTGACTCCACTCTCATGTCTGTCTGTTCAGTAGGAAGCTACAGCATGGAGGCGGTTAGCTTAGAGTAGCATAACAACAACCAGCCCAGCTCTGTGCAAAGTTTAAAGAAAATATCAGCAACTCTGTAACTCACAACATAACATGTTATATCTTGTTTGTTTACTCTGTACAAAAAAACAAAGTATACATATATATGTGGTTTCAGTTGCCAGGATGATTTTTAGTGACTTTCTTTCATCTGTCTTTTCGTCACGTGAGGTTGCCAGGCAAACAACGGGAACTCAAATCAGTGCTTCCAGCCAAGAAAACTGTTTCACACATAATCTCCTGTAAATCCACAACTTGTTTTGTTTTGTTCAAGTTAAACAAATGAGATATAACGTGTTAATTTATGAGCTTTACAGGAGCTGGTAGGTTTCTCTTGGAGAGAGCCAGAATAGCTGTTTTCCTGTTTCCAGTCTCTATGCTAAGCTAAGCTAAGCTAACCATCTCCTGGCTCCAGCTAAATATTTGCTTTACTTTTGGCTAAATCTGACACACTGACATTATCAATGTGTCAGATTTAGCCAAAAGGCTCATTTTTACTTCCAGTCCCTGGAGGCAGTTTGATGTTGAACATTGAAAGAAAACAAACAGGACAAGACAAAAAGCAGACAAAACACCATCAGAGCACAGACTGTACACATCAGACTGGTATCAATCTTCTCATCTTACTCTCAGCAAAAAAGGAAATAAGCATATATTTCCAAAAATGTAAAACTAATGCTTTAATTCTTCCCCTGTATGTAAAGTCAGTCATCTGGTTGCAGATCATAAATTAAGTTTTTCGGTGTTTAAAAGGGAAAATAACATATATGAAGATAGATACTGTACATGAAGTGATGCAAAGAAAGAATGAAAGCTCTAGGTGTGATGCTGAAATCACCATTGTAGCCTGGATACACTCCTCCACAGCTAGCGCCTCCTCCCAACCAATCACTCACACAAACTCTGACAAAGGTGCTGTTTAACAAATTCTATTTGTGGCCTTGAAAGCATGAAGCGACTACATCTAGAAGGCAAAAGCTTCAAGCAAGTTCAGGGAGCAACTCTCAAGTCTGGGGACATCATGAGACGTGACGCATCGAGATATAAATACGACTTCATTTATCACCCACCTTCCTCCCTGTGACGCCAGCAGACATTGGATTGTGTGTATGTGTGTGAACCCCCGCATGTGTGACTGTGACTGTATGAAAAAGCTTAACACCTTCTGTAGCACTGTGTCGGCTTTGTGTCGGCACATGTGTGAATGTTTGCCATGTTTTCGTTTGACTATATGGATGTGGGCCAACATCCATTATGTACAGAAAGCTAATAATGATTTTCCAGCTGTACAGCCTGCAGTGCTCGACTCCACCCACACAAACAAACACACACACACACATAAAGACTCACACTCAGTCACCCAAACCACAGCTGGTGCTTTCATTACAGCGAATCAGCAGAAGCTAGCCTGGTGGGAGAAAGAAGAGAGGCTTCATGTTTTTTGTTTTGTGTTTTCGTGTTTGTCTCTTCACACACAAACACCAATGTATCTGTAACAGTATTTGTAACAGTATCTTTAGATATCTAATATCTTCAACTTTATATTTACAGTAGGTGTTGTTGCTCATTTCTGTAATTGTGAAGTCAGTGGAGGGAGATTCAGCAGGAGGAATAGGCTGGTGTGGAGATAATGTGCAGTACTTCCTACTCTCAACTCACTTCTGCAGTTAATTAAGGACAGAGTCCAATTTTTTGAGTCACTATATGTTTGTGCTTCCTCAGTAAAAGGCCCTCCCTGCTTATTGTGGGAAACGCCTGGATGGATACCAGAGGAGATATAAAAAGTTCTGCTGACTTCCCAGCCCCCCCCTTCTCTGTTTATTATTATTGGGATTTGGTGTTGCAGTCATAAAGATGCAGGAGCGTTTATGAGAATCTGAATATGATGCACTTTGCCCCCCCCCCCCCAAGTGGGACACTTAACCACCCACGAGTGCCAGCGCTGTCTGCTCTTTGGCTGACAATGTGATTTTTACAAAACGCATCACGGATGAAGTGAATATGTTGCCATGTCTCTCATCATTCGCTGCACCGAGAGCTTCGCTGAGCGAGAATCAGATCCTTGTGTGTAACACAGCATGAGTGCAACGTCTGCAGATGATCCAGAACAAGACATTTAAATGTAATCATGAGGGTTTTGTGTCTCATTTCATCATATAATACCAAGGCAAACATAAGGCTTCTCTCGAACAATGGAAGCAGATAGATGTTAACTCACACTTATCTTTGTGGCATCCTTCGGCAACTCCTCCTCAGGAGCCACCTAGGAAAACAAACAAAAGACAAACAGGAGAATTAAATCTTAATCCTTTTAGACATTCTGTATTTCTTATGATTGCTGTTTATCTTTTCTATTTGAGTGCATTACATTCGTATTTTTCAGATTGACATTGAATCAAATAACTGATAAAGGTCCCCTATAGTGCATCGATCACCCAGCTCTGCATCTCTACACCAGGGAGCCAGACATTGTAAACATTTGGAGCTTATGAAGATGTTTTCTGAATTTGTTTGTGTTGTGTGTATTTGCATGTGTCTTTCTTAAGTTGCAGTGTGTTGAGCTCTCGGTGCCAATGTAATAACTGGTGGAAGGGTAAGGAACACAAGGGTCAGACTGCAGCTACATATTATATTGAAATAAAAACAAAAGTCAATAGTATCCCTCACTGCACACAGCAGCAGTTTACTCCACAGCTATGGTAAATAGTTTACTAACCAAAGGAGTCCGTCGGTTAACTGTGGACAACTAACAGTTAGTGTAATAATTTCATTATTCACCTTTATTTCCTTGCCTTATCACAAAAGACCGTACATATCTTTTAAGCCAAAGACCTGTTATGAACCTACTTCATTGGTCGTCCAGGGCTGTCTGTCCGTCCAGTCCAGATGGTTCCTGATGTACCACCACTGGATCTCCAGTGAATACGAGGGCGTTCCCGCCCCTCTGAAGGAGCAGGCCATCTCCACATCCTGACCTCTGTGGGCGGTCATATCGTGAGGCACCTCTGTGAACATGGCTTCAAAGACACAGAAGGAGACACGATTAATATTAAAAGGCTTTTCACTTGATGACTTTCAGTGCAGTTAGAAAAGAAAAAGTCTAAAGATTTGAGGTGGCCACATAAAGTTTTTTAAATAAACCAATATCAGCTTTGAAAAGTTTCAAAAAATTCAGTATTGAAATTCATTGTTTGTCCCAACAATTTGACTTTTCATAAGGAGGGAAACCCTCTGAGGCAACATCATAGATCAAGGCTATGATGCAGCTTCAGAGGATTTTACATGTGGACCAACAGAAATAGTTTTAGCAGCTCCTTAACACAAAATAAGACAGACTGCCTCATGAACTAAAAGTGTTGCTGGGGCTTAAACTGCAGTAGAAAACATTCAATGATAAGTCAAGTAATGTATCATACAACAGTTAAATAATTTTTACACAAAAGCCTTAATTTACTTCAGCAGTGAGTGATTAATCAGACTGACAGTGTGTAATGACTGAATATTCACTGAAACAATATTACAGCAGCCCTAACGCTGAGTTTATCAATCACAGAGAAAAAAAGGTGAGCTCTTTCTCGGTTGGATTTTCAAGATGCAGTGTCACATTATTGCTGTCTGTGATGGTGAGAATGATGAAAGCGATCAGGCAAAGAGTTTACTTGCAAAAAAAAAGTCAGGGATTTGAGCAAAGTGTAAAATTAAAGTAAATTGAAGTAAAAAAAAAAGTGTGTAGATAATTCATTACTGAGGAGGAGATATATTAGGTCCTACAATTATATATTAATTAAATATTAAACACAATGCACAGAACATATAGCAGAAGTGTTGAAAGGAGGTTGCTGTTTACTCCCACTTTTAGTTTTTAGAGTAAAATTTAGGGAATTTTGAATCGATCTGAATTGAAATTTGGTTCGATGCGAACCATCAGTTGCATTTTTAAAGAGGGAAAGTTACATTTACTGGACATAGTTTTACCTGGAAATTTAAAAAAATAACTTGTTACATAGAGAATAAATGTACAAATTTGCAATGTTCGTCGACACAGAGGGTCTGGTAAATACATCACCTGACTTAAACCAATGAAAAATAGAAGGTGTAAATAATGAAACACGGGATGAAACTTCATCATTTGTTCAGTTACCACAAAACTGGACATGTTGTTCATCACAGGTTCTTTACTTTAATGGAGAATACATGAATATATTTTAGCCTACCATTAATCTGCTCCACTATTTGTTACTGTTAAGTTGCTTTGGTAGAACTTGCACTGTGAACTTCTGCATTATAAAACACATTCTCACAGCGGTGTTTACACTTCGCCAGTAAGTGATGAAGTCGGAAAACTTGGACTTAACATGTTGACGAGGAGCATCCACACACAACATCTACACGTCTCATTAGAGGAGGAGGCTCAGCTTGAGCTCCTGGACTTCATGTCTTTACAGGATCCAGTGTCTGAACTGGGACACATCTGTAGTGACAATTTGTGCCAACTATACTGGCCCGACAGTGGAAGAGTCGTCAGGCTTGGAAAGGCTCAAGCCGGATGGTAAATGTCAGTAATCTTTTTGTGGAGAGGCCTACTGTTATACAAATCGCATTACAGTACCATGAGTACACAGAATTTTTTTTTGGAATCCCTAAATTTGGCAACTGGTGAGTGAGCCCTGTGGGAACAAATCCTCTAACTTGAAAAACTTCTACTCCCTTTTCCTTTTCATATCTTCCTGCCACATAACAGGCAGCTTTTCATCATCCACATCAAACCACAGACTCAAATGAAAGTGAGCTGTTTCTCTTGACTGGAGCTTGGCAGGTCAGCCTTTCATAGTAGAAGACAGCTTTTTAGGAATGAGACTGCCAATCATTTTTCACACATGAAGGGAGACTATGTGACTTAGCTAAACAAGTAGATATTACAGAATGATGGTTTCCTTATTTTGTGAGTATGAAAGTTTATTTTTGACCAAATAGTGGTTTAAAAAAAAAAAAAAAAATTCTTACTTCAAGGTCCACTTTCTGGCTTTTTCCTCTCTGGAGATTTAAAGCTTTCAACTATATCTCACAGTCTTCCTCAGCAAAATGACCCAGAGCTCAAAGCTTTTTTGAGAGCACCAGAAAGAGATGTGGTTGAAAGCTCAGCAGAAAGCTAATAAGTAGACCTTGAGTTAAGATTTATGTTTTCACAAAGCCACTGAAACTTTTTATGACTTAGTGCTAACTAGAACTGACTAAGCAGCATCTGCATGGTGTTTGCTAACATGAGCGAACATCAGCCACCCTGAGCTACTGGTCATACCAGACCAACATGGGCCCTAGTAGCAAAACTATAGAGAGTATTAAATTAGGCAAAGGTGTGTTTTATTGCTGAACATTTTTCATTTTGTGACAAATTGTGTTTCAATTTGTAAATTTTAATATCATACAATAAAATGTCATTAAAAACTAATTGAAAATAATTCCTTCAGTCATTCATAAAGTCATTCAGTCATCCACACCACTGATTTTAAAGATGCCCGCATCCCATGGTTTCCTTAGTAAATTACATAGTATTTGCCTTCCCTCACTCTTGTCACGGCTTTAGAGCCAACAACAACTACAGGAAGAGATCAGTACACAAAGAATTAATTAGCAAAAGCCACTTCTTCACATTTACTGGCTCCATAAACCACTCATGAAAAAAAAGTTACATTCTCAATAGTGTGAATGTCACAATATTTTCCTTTTCTCATTATGGGAATTCCCCATCAAACAACTAGATCAGGTTGCGTTTTCCCTCTTGGGAAAATCCTGTGTTACAGATGAGGAGTTTTGCTCCATCACATGGTCTCCTGGTTCGTTTAATTAAAATCTAATTATTAATGTAGCTCTGTAACTCTGAGCTTTTCCCCGACAGAAAATTGACACTTGAGAGGTTTGTCTGTGTTTTTAATTACTGAGCTATTCAAAAGCAAACTTTAAAATTTCTGAACTTTTGTGCCCCCGCTCATAGATTTGTCTGGCTTATTCAGTCAATAAGAACGAGTCAAACCTGTGCCAACTTAGTGCCGATTTCCATCTGGGCTCATAGATTAACCTCAGCTGTTCAACCAGTGATGGTGTGCTATAGATCTGTCTTGTATTACAAGAGCAGTGTGAGCCTCGAGTCATACATCCCTCTTGTACATTGATCTGGAAATCTGCTTGTATTTTTCATTTGTGAAACCTGAAACACACCAGGTATCGATTTGACATTACACAGCCGGAGCCAGCAACAATGCCCACAGCCACTCTCTTGTAGATAATATTTAAAGCTGGGACATAAAAACTGCTGCGTAAGAGATAGAGCCTCTGAAGTTGCTCTCAGCAATCATAATCTGTCTTTTCCCACTTAGCTGCAAAGCTCACAACCCAAAATCCATGCACATTTTTTTTCTGGCCCAGCACTTCCCATACTTGAAGGAGGAAAAGGTGAGAATCATCGCAGTCCATTATAATGTAGTGGATATCATGTTCATCTAACAAAATCAAAGCAGCAGGTGCTAATCTGATCACATGGGACCTGTCTCTCAGTCTGTCTCTTGCACTTAAACATTTCTTCCTTAAATACAATCACTTCCACCAGAGTGCGAATTATACAATGAAAATCAGGGGGGTCACAGGGAAAGCAGTACAGTGCCTCAGTGAACTGAAGTCTTACAATCCTTACAGTATCTGGCTTGATTAATTAAAGCTGTCAAAACGTATCTCTAGAACCAAAGGTCGTAGGTTTGGTCTCAACACAGTTTATTAATATATAAGATATAAATTTATTTTGAGGAATGCCCATATCCAAAGTAATATATGTAAATGTGTTGAATTTCCATATATGAAATCTATGTACATATGCAGTAAAAGCATATACTATGTATTAAAATATAACCTATATATGTAAAATTACATATGAAACCTGTAGAATTTCAATGCTGTCATAATATAATAAAACATAAAAACGTCAAAAAATGTCACAATATACTAAGGTATGAAACATCATAGTATAGAAAGGCAAAAAAAATTATAAAAATTAAAAAAAAAAACATCATAGTATATTAAGGCATGAAAATGTTCAGAAAAGTCATATTATAGTATGTCATAAAAATGTCAAAAAATGTCATATTATAGTAAGGCACAAAACATCATAGTATTTCAAGAATAAAAATGTCATGGTGTAATAAGCATAAAATGACATATTATGGTAAGGAATAAAAATGTCAAAAAACGTCATAGTATAATAAGGCATAAAACGACATAGTTTAATAAGGCATATAAACACGACAAAACATCATAGTATACTAAGACATAAAAATGTCAAACAACATCACAGTATGGTACAACATAAAAATGTGCAAAAAACGTCATAGTATGGTATTGCACAAAACATCATAATGTATTGAGGCATAAAAGTGTCATAGTATAGTAAGTCATAGAAACATCAAAAAGCGTGATAGTATAGTATGGCATAATAAAATTACAAAACCAGTTAGTATACTATAGCATAAAAATGTGAATAAATGTCATAGTATAGTATGGCATAAGAATGTAAAAAAACATCATATTATAGTAAGACATAAAAATGTTAAAAAAAATTGATAATATGCTATGGCACAACCACGTCAAAAGCTGTCATAGTACAGTATGGCATGAAAACGTCAAAAAATGTTATAGTATAGCAAGGAAAAAAAATTTCATACTGTAGTATGGCATAAAAATGTCGAAAAACGTCATAGTATAGTATGCCATATAATTATTGAAAAAATTCATAGTGTTATATGGATTGACATATCCTAGTATAGTATCGTATAAAAATATAAAAAAACATCATAGTATAGTATAGCATAAAATTGTCAAAAAAAGTCATAGTATAGTATGGATTCAAACGTAATAGTATAGTATGGTATAAAAATATCGAAAAACTTCATAGTATAGTAAGGCATAAAAATGTCAAAAAAAAACATCATAGTATAGTATGGCATAAAATTATGAAAAAAATTCATAGTACTTTATGGATTGAAATGTCATAGTATATTATGATATAAAAATGTCGAAAAACGTCATAGTATAGTAAGGCATAAAAATGTCAAAAAAACGTCATAGTATAGTATGGCATAAAATTATGAAAAAAATTCATAATATTGTATGGCTTGAAATGGCATAGTACAGTATGGTATGAAAATATAAAAAAATGTCATAGTATAATATTGCATAAAAATGTAAAAAAAACGTCATAGTATAGTATGGCATAAAAGTGTCAGAAAATATCAAATTAAAGTATGGCATAAAATGATCAAAAAAATTCATAGTATTGTGTGGATTGAAATGTCATAGTATAGTATGGTATAAAAATATAAAAAAAGAAAAAACACGTGCATTGGTATAAAGTATAGTGTCATAAAAAATGTGCACAAAAACGTCACAGTAATAGTATGTTGCAGTAAATTGTCAAAAAAGTCATAAGTATTGGTATGGCAGTAAAAATTGTCAAAAAAAAAAACCTAATAGTAATTGTATGGATTGAAATGTCATAGTATACATGGACAAACTAAAATGATGAAACAAAATGTCATAGTATAGTATTGCATAAGAAATGTAAAAAAAAACATCAATAGTAGATGACGTATTGGCATACAAAATGTGGAAAAACAATCATTAGTAAACGTATCGCCATAAAATGTGGGAAAAACATGCAATAGTATTATGAGAAGCTTGTATGGGCCATAAGATTATGATAAAAAATTCGATAATATTGGTGTGGATTGAAGATGGTCATAGGTAAGGGTTGGGTATGAGTGTTATGATATATAAAAAAAGGTCAGTGGTATAGGTAAGGAGTCAACGATAAAAGAGTGTTGAAAGAGAAAAAACACGTCATAGTAGTAGGTAATGTAGCAATAAAATTGTGCGAAATAAAAGTCATAGTATAGAGTTCTGAGATTCATACGTAAATAAGTATAGGTAATTGGGGTGTATAAGGTGAAAATTCCAACTCAATAAGGTATAATAGTACTAGCGCATAAAAATGTCAAAAAAAACAACATAATTATACTGAAATGACATTTCAATCCATAAAATTACTATGAATTTCATTCCATCTATAATTTGTTAACTATGATGGTGCTTTGGCTGTGCATAATTAGCATACCTAACTATTGATGTTTTTTTGAGCATTTTTTATGCCGTAACCTACATACTTATGTAAGACGTTTTCGGACGATTTTCTGATACCGATAGCTATACTACTATTAGTCGTGTGAATCCATACTATAGCGCATGAACTTTTATTTGACAATTTTGTATGCTATATCCTATATGATGTGGACCGATTTATTTTTACTTTTATGAGTATACTATATACAAATGACCTTTTTCTTTATATATTTTTATATACCATACTATAGCTTATGACATGTTCAATCCACACAATATTATGAATTTTTTTTCATAATTTTTATGCCATACTTGATAGCTATGATGTTTTTTCACATTTTTATGCCATACTATATTCTGATGATGTTTTCCACATTTTTATGCATACTATACTATGATTGTTTTTTTTACATTTTTATGCAATACTATACTATGACATTTTTTCATATTTTCATGCAATGCTATTACTATGACAATTTCAATCCATACAATACTATGATGTTTTTTTGACAATTTTATGCACTACAATACTATGACTTTTTTTGACAAGTCTGTTTATGCCATACTATACTGTGACGTTTTTTTGACAATTTTTAATTGATATACTATACAATGACGTTTTTTTTATATTTCATTATACCATACTATACTATGACATTTCAATCCACACAATACTATGAATTTTTTTGATCATTTTCTATGCCATACTTTAATTTGATATTTTCTGACACTTTTATTGCCATACTATACTATGACGTTTTTTTACATTTTTATGCAATATGTATACCGTATGACATTTTTTTATATTTTCATAAACCATACTGTACTATGCCATTTCAAGCCATACTACATATTATGATTTTTTTCATACATTTTATGCCATACTATACTATGACGTGTTTTTTGACATTTTTATGCCTTACTATACTATGACGTTTTTCGACATTTTTATATCATAATATTATATGACATTACAATCCATAAAGTACTATGAATTTTTTTCATAATTTTATGCCATACTATACTATGAGTGTTTTTTTTTGACGGCATTATTTTTTTTTGTGCCGTTACATACTCATGAAGTATTTTCACATTTTTATACCCATACTATACTATTACGTTTGAATCCATACGTAACTATGACCTTTTTTGACAATTTTATGCCTATAGATCTATACTATGATGTTTTTTGTATATTTTTATACCGATAACTATACTAGGATATGTCAATCCACTATAACACTATGAATTTTTCAATAATTTGATGCGCATTACTATACTATGACGTTTTTCGACATTTTTATGCCATAATACGTATGAAAATGTAGGATTTTTTTTCCTTGCTATACTATAAACATTTTTGACGTTTTCATGCCATACCTGTACTGTGACAGCTTTTGACGTGGTTTGTCCATAGCATATTATCAATTTTTTCGACATTTTATCTCTTACTATAAATATGTAGGTACGTTTTCTTTACATTCTTATGCCATACTATACTATGACATTTATTCAACATTTTTATGCTATAGATTATACACTAACTGGTTTTTGTAATTTTATTACCATACTAACTATCACGCTTTTGATGTTTCTATAACTTACTATACTGATGACACTTGTATGCTCAATAGCATTATGATGTTGTTTGGTGCGAATGACCATACTATGTAACGTGTTTGTTGCACATTCTTTATGTTGTACGCATACTGTGATGTTTGTTTTGGACATTTTTTAGGTCGCTTAGTATGAGCTAGTGATGTTTATGTCGGTTAGTATGCCTTATTAAACTAATGTCGTTTTATGCCGTTATTATAACGTAAATGTAACTTGTTTGGTGACCAGTTTTATTCCTTACATAGATATGTCATTTTATGCTTATTAACGATCCGATGCACATTTATAATATCTTGAAGCAAAAGACTACTGATGATGTTTTGTGCGCTTACCTAGATCAATTATGAACATCTTTTTTGACGTTCTGGTTTATGACACTACTATAATATGACTGTTCTGACATTGTTATGCTAACTTGCATACTATGATGTTTTTCTGTTTTGTTAAATTTTTAGTAAATATTTGGTGTCGTTATTCTGGCCGCCTGTTCTATACTATGGATCGTGTTGGTTCATACTTAGTATGCGCATATTCTTATGTGGTGCTATGGACACTTGGTTTTTAGACGTTTTGGTTTATGTGTTGTTTAGTATATGATATAGGACACGATTGGAAGCATTCTGAGCAGGTTTCATATGTATTTACGATATAATGGTTAATATTTAAAGTACCGTAGGTTTCATGAACTTTTTACATGCATAGGTGGTTAGCTCAGAAGATTGTTCATTAGTATGGAAGTATGTCAACGACATTATACAGTATAAGTTACGTTTGGATATGGGCATTCCTCAAAATATGAATTAGTATCGGTTATATTATTAGATAAGCTGTGTTTGAGACAAACCTGAACGACCATTTGTTCTGAGAGGAGTTAGAGGTGTTTTAGAACAGGCATTTAATTTAAAACAAGGCCGATAGTACGTGTGAAAGGATTCGTAAGTACTTCAGTTCTCACTGAAGGGGCCAGCTGGTAGCTGGCGTTCTCCCTGTGAACCCCACTGATATTTCCATTGATTACTTAGATTGCGCACTTCTGGTGGGAAGTGATTGTAGTTTAGGAAGAGAATGTGGTAAGTGCACAGAGACAGACTGAGAGACAGGTCCCATGTGAGTCAGATTAGCGCTGCTGCTTTGAATTATGCTTGAAGATGAACGATGATATATTGGTAAGTCCATGAGCAGGTTGAAGTTAAGATGGACTGAGGACGATGTATGACGTACGGCTTGTTTTCCTCATGTCGCAGAGTATGGAAGGTTGGCTGGCAGAAAAAATGTGCATAGGATTTTGGTTGTGAGCTTGTATGACAGCCTGAAGTAGGAGAAGAAGAGCTAGTTTGATGTGCTGAGAGCAACTTCAGAGCTGGACTATCTGTATCTTACCAGGTGTCAAGTGTGTATTGATGAGGCATCGGAGTTTTGTATGTCCCGAGCTTTAAATATTATCTACAATAGGATAGGAGTGAGCTGTTGGGCATTGTAGTGCGGTGAGCGGTGCTCCGTAGCTGGTGCCGGGTAATGTCGCAGAGGTCGAGTGACGGCCTCGGTGTTTTCCAGGTGTTGTTCACAAATCGGAAAAATTACAAGGCAGATTTCTCAGATTTGAATGTAGCAGTAAGAGGATGTTACTCGGGCTCACATCTGCCGCTGTTGTGAATACAGAGAGCAGATACTACATAGCACACCATCGAAGCTTGTGTTGAAGCAGGGATGCTGAGGTTAATGGTCTAGTGAGCCCAGATATGGAAATTCGCACTAAAGTCTGGGCAGCAGGTTTGACTCGTTCTTAATTGAACTGAATAAGCGTAGAGCAATATGTATGAGGCGGGGGCACTGAAGGAAGTTTAGATAATTGGTGCTAAAGTCGTTGACTTTATTGATAAATCATGCTCAAGGAGAAGTTAATAAACACACAGGACAAACCTCTCAAGTGTCTAATTTTCTGTCGGGGAAAAGGCTCCAGGAAGGTTACAAGCAGTACAATTAATAATTAGCAGTTTTAATTACGACGAACCAGAGGAACCTATGTGATGGAGCAAACTCCTCATGCTGTAACACAGATTTTCCCAAGAGGGAGAATACGCAACCTGAGTCTAGTTGGTTTGATGGGGAATTCCATAAGTGGAAAACATAGGAAGAGTATTGTGCAATTCACACTATGTGTAGACGAATGTTAGTCTTTTTTTTCATGAGTGGGTTTATGGAGAGCCAGGTAAATGTGAAGACTGGTGGCTTTTGCAATTAAGATCTGTTGGGTGGGTGTAGCTGGGATTCTGGTTCGGCGTGGGGTGAGTTTGTGTGTTTGGCGTGCTGAGAGGAGGGCGCGGGTGGACGAGGAGGGTGGAGGAAGGGGCGGAAGGGTGAGCTAGGTGGGTAGGGATGGGGGGTGGGGCTGAAGGGAAGGAGCGCGCGCGCCGCGAAGGGGGGGGGGGGGGGGGGGGGGGGGGGGTGGCGATGCGGGCGATCTGTGTAAGAGAGTCGATGGAGGGGGGGGTGGGGGTGGGGTGGGCGGGGGTGGTGTGGATGGATGAAAGTGACTTTGGAGTGAGGAGAGCTGAAAGGTGGAATTAGAGTTGTCAATTTTAGTTTTATAATGGACATTTTAGGTTGTAATGATGATTAAAGGATTTGAAGGCAAAATTGAGGAAAGCAGCGCAGTAGTTTGGGTCGACAAGAAGTGGTGATAAGAAAATTTTGTCAGGGCGTAATAAAGATCACTACCTTTACGCCTTAAATTTAATACTCGCTCTATGAGTGTTTGTCTACTAGGCCCATGTTTGGTCTGGGTATGACCAGTAGCTCAAGGGTGGCTGGATTGTGTCGCATCCAGTGTTGCAACCGGCCATGCAGCAGTGCTGTTAGATGAGTTCTAGGTTAGCCACGTGAAGTCATAGAAAAGTTGTCCAGTGAGCTTTGTCGAAAACATAAATCTGACTAAGGTCTAACTTATAGCTTTCTGCGAGGGTCTTTCAACCAAAACATCTCTTCTTTGGTGCTGCTCCAAAAGGCTTTGAGGCTCGGGGTCATTTGGTGAATGCTGATGGACGACGTGTGAGAATAGTATTTGAAAGCTTTAAATCTCCAGAGGGAGGAAAGAACCAGAAATGTGGACGCTTGAAGTAAGGAATTTTTTTTTTTGTTTTTTTTAAAAACCACTATTTTGGGCAAAGATCAAACTTTCATTATCGCCACAAAGATAACGGGAAACCAATCATTCTGTAATTGATCTATTGTTTAGCTAGTTCACACTGTCCCCTTCATGTGTGAAAAAATGATTGCAGTGCTCATTCCTAAAAAGCCTGTCTTCTACTATGAAAGGCGACCCTGCCAAGCCTCCTAGTCAAGAGAAACAGCTCACTTTCAGTTGTGGTAGTCTGTGGGTTTGATGTGGATGAATGAAAAGCTGCCTGTTATGTGGCAGGAAGAGTATGAAAAGGAAAAAGGGAGTAGAGAGTTTTTCAAGTTGAAGAGGATTGTGTTCCCACAGGGCTCACTCGACCAGTTTGCCAATATTAGGGAATTCCAAAAAAATAATTCTGTGTACTCAGTGGTACTGTAATGCCGATTTGTTATAGACGTAGGCCCTCTCACAAAAAGATTATCTGACATTTAACCATCCCGTTGAGCTTTATCCTAGCCTGACGACTCATTCCACTGTCGGCCAGTATAGTATGGCACGCAAATTGTCGACTCAGATGTGTCCAGTTGATCGACACTGGATCGCTGTAAAGACAATGAAGTCCAGGAGCTCAAGCTGAGCCTCCTCCTCTACATGAGACGTGAGATGTTGTGTGTGGATGCTGCCTCGTCAACTATGTTAAGTCCAAGTTTTTCCGACCTCATCACTTACTGGCGCAAGTGTTAAAACGGAGTCCGCTGTGAGATATGTTTTTATAAGTGCAGGAAATTTCACAGTGCAAGTTCTACCAAAGCATACTATACAGGTAACAAATAGTGGAGCAAGATTAAGTGGTAGGCTAAAATAATTCATGTATTCTCCATTAAAGTAAAGAACCTGTGATGAACAAGCAATGTCCAGTTTGTGGTAACTGAACAAATGAAGAAGTTTCATCCCGTGTTTCATTATTTAACCTTCTATTTTTCATTGGTTTAAAGTGCACGGTGATGTTAATTTACCAGACCCCTGTGTCGACGAAACATTGCAAATTTGTACATTGTATTCTCTATGTAACAGGTGTTATTTTTTAATTTCCAGGTAAAATATTCCAGTAAATGTAACTTTTCCGCTCTTTAAAAATGCAACTGATGTTCCGTCATCGACAAATTTCAATTCTAGATCGAGATAAAAATTCCTATAAAATCTTTCGAGCTAGCTAAAAACTAAAAAGTGGGAGTAAAACAGCACCTCCTTTCAACAACTTCCTGCATATAATGTTCTGTGCATTGTGTTTAATTTTAATTAATATATAATTGTAGGAACCTAATATATCTCCTCCTCAGTTAATGAATTAGTCTACACACTTTTTTTTTTTTACATTCATTTACTTTTAAATTTTAAACTTTGCCTCAAATCCCTGACTTTTTTTTTGCAAGTAAACTCTTGCTGATCCTTTCAATCAATTCTCACGCATCAGGACAAGCAAATTATGTGACATTCTCGCACCTATGAAATCCAACCGGTAGAAGAGCCAACCTTTGTTTTCCTCTGGTGATTGAATGTAGAAGCACAGCGTTAGAGCTGCGTGAAGGATTGTGGTTGTCAGTGAATATTCAGTACAATTATCACGAACTGTAGATCTGTATGATAGTAATCACGTCACTGCTGAAGTAAATTAGAGGTTTTTGTGTGAAAAGTTATTTATTAACGGTTTGTTAGATGAGATGATACATTACTTGATCTTTTATCATTGAATTGTGTTTCTACTGCAGGTTTAAGCCACGGCAGGCAACACTTTTAGTGTTCATGAGGCAGTCTGTCTGTATTTTGTTGTGTAAGGAGCTGCTAAACTATTTCTGTTGGTCACATGTAAAATTCTCTGAAGCTGGCATAAATAGCCTTTGATCTATGATGGTTGCCTCAGAGTGGTGTTTCCCATCCTTATGAAAGTCAAAATTTGTTTGGGACAAACAATGAATTTCATACTGAATTTTTGTGAAAACTTTTGTCAAAAGCTGATATTGGTTTTATTTTAAAAAATCTTTATGTGGCCACCTCAATCTTTAGACTTTTTCTTTTCTAACATGCACTGAAGTTCATCAAGTGAAAAGGCCTTTTAATTATTAATCGATGTCTCCTTGATGTGCTTTGAAGCCAATGTTCACTAGAGGTGCCTCACGATATGACCGCTCCACAGAGGGTCAGGATGTGAGGATGGCCTGCTCCTTCAGAGGGGCGAGGAACGCCCTGTGGATTTCACTTGGCAGGATCCAGTGGTGGTGACAGTCAGGAACCATCTGACTTGGACGGACAGCAGCCGGACGACCAATGAAGTAGAGTTCATAACAGGTCTTTGCTTAAAAGAATATGTACGGTCTTTTGTGATAGGCAAGGAAATAAAGGGTGAATAATGAAATTATCAGACTTAACTGTTAGTTGTCGCCAGTTTAACCGACGGACGTCCCTTTTTTGTTAGTTAAACTATTTACCAAGCTGTGGAGTCATAACTGCTGCCTGGTGGCAGTGAGGGATTACTATGTCGACTTTTGTTTTTATTTTCAATTATAAATATTAGCTGCCATCTGACCCTTGTGTTCCTTTACCCTTGCCACCATTTTACATTGGCACGAGAGCTCAACAGCAACTGCAATTAAGAAAGACACATGCAAATACACACAACACAACAAATTCAGAAACATCTTCATAAGCCTCCCAAATGTGTTTACAAATGTCTGGCTCCTGGTGTAGAGATGAGAGCTGGGTGATCGATGCACTATAGGGGACCTTTAATCAGTTATTTGAATTCAAATGTCATCTGAAAAATCATACGAAATGTAATTAGATCTCAAATAGAAAAATAAACAGCAATCGAGTAAGGAAATACATGAATGTCTAAAAGGATTAAAATTTAATTCTCCTGTTGCTTTTGTTTGTTTCCTAGGTGGCTCCTGAGGAGGAGTTGCCGAAGGATGCCACAAAGATAGTGTGAGTTTACATCTATCTGGCTTCCATTGTTTCGAGAGAAGCCTTATGTTTTGCCTTGGTATTTATATGATGAAATGAACCACATAAACCTCATGATTAACATTTTAAATGTCTTGTTCTTGGAAATCATCTGCAAGACGTTGCACTACATGCTGTGTGTACAAACACAAGGATCTGATTCTCGCTCAGCGAAGCTCTCGGTGCAGCGAGAAGAATAGATGACATGTGCAGACATTTTCACTCATCCGTGATGCGTTTTGTTAGTAATCAACATTTGTCAGCCAAAGAGCAACAGCGCTGGCACTCCGGGGGGTGGTTAAGTGTCCCACTTGGGGGGGGGGGGGGGGGGCAGAAGTGCATCATATGTCAGTATTCTCATAAAACGCTTCGTAATACCAAGAAGTCTTGCATGGCTTGCATCACCTGCATCTTTAAATGACTGCAACACCCAATCCCATAACTAATAAAGAGAGGGGGGGGCGGGGGGGGGCTGGGAAGTCAGCAGAACTTTTTATATCTCCTACTGGTATCCACCAGGCGTTTCCACAATAAGCAGGGGAGGGCCGTTTACTGAGGAAGCACAAACAATAGTAGTGGATCAAAAAATTGGACTCTGTCCTTAATTAACTGAGAAGTGAGTTGAAGTAGGAAGTACTGCACATGTAGTCTCCACACCACGCCTAATTCCTCCTGCTTGAATCTTCCTCCACCGGACTTCACAATTACAGAAAATGAGCAGACAAACCTACTGTAAATATAAAGTATGAAGATATTAGATATCTAAAGAAGTTTTACTGTTACAATATGTTACGAGATACATTGGTATTTGTGTGTGTAAGAGACAAACACGAAAAAAACAAAACATAAAAAACATGAAGCTCTCTTCTTTCCCCACCAGGCTAGCTTCCTGCGATTCGCTTGTAATGAAAGCACCATGCTGTGTTTGGGTTTGACCTGAGTGTGAGTCTTTAATGTGTGTGTGTGTTGTTTGTTTGTGTGGGTGAGCTCGAGCAAATGCAGGCTGTACAAGCTGGAAAGATCATTATTAGCTTTCGGTACATAATGGGATGTTTGCCCACATCCATTATAACGTCAAACGAAAACATGGCAAAAGCATTCACTACATGTGCCGGAACACAAAGCCGACACAGTGCTAGCGAGAAGGTTGGTTAAGGCTTTTTCCTATGACAGTCACAGTCATCACATGCGGGGGTTCAAGCACACATGACACACAATTCCAATGTCTGCTGGGCGTCACAGGGGAGGAAGGTGTGTGATTAAATGGAGTCGTATTTATGATCTCGATGCGTCACGTCGTCATGATTGTGCCCCAGAGCTTGGGAGAGTTCTCCCTGACACTTCTTGAAGCTTTGCCTTCTGAGATGTAGGTAGCGCGTTCATGCTTCAAGGCCAACAAAATAGAATTTGTTAAACAGCACCTTTGTCAGAGTTGGTGTTGTTTGAGGTGATGGTTGGGAGGAGGGGCGCTAGCTGTGGAGGAGTGTAGGATCAGGCTACAATGCGTGAATTCAGCATCGACACACAGAGGCTTTCATTCTTTCTTTGCATCAACTTCATGCTACAGTATGCTAACTTCATATAGTGTATTATTTTCCCTTTTAGAAAACACGAAAACCTTAATCTTATGATTTCTGAACCAGGATGACTGACTTACATACAGGGGAAGATTAGAAGCATTAGTTTAACATTTTTGGGAAATATATGCTTATTTTCCTTTTTTGCTGAGAGTAAAGATGAATAAGATTGATACCAAGTCTGATGTGTAACAGTCTGTGCTCTGATGGTGTTTTTGTCTGCCTTTTTGTCTTGTCTGTTTGTTTTCTTTCAATGTTCAAACATCAAAGGCTGCCTCCGAGGACTTGGAAGTAAAAATGGGAGCCTTTTGCTAAAATCTGACACATTGAGTGAATGTCAGTGTGTCAGATTTAGCCAAAGAAGTAAAGCAAATATTTAGCTGGAGCAAGGATGATGGTTTAGCTTTAGCTTAGCTTAGCATAGCAGACTGAAACAGGCAATAACAGCTATTCTGGCTCTCTCCAAGAGAAACCTACCAGCCCTGAAAGCTCAAAATCTACACACGATGTATAGTCTCAATTGTTTAACCTTGAACAAAGACAAAAACAAGTTGTGATTTACAGGAGAAGGTTTGTGTGTGAAAACAGTTTTCCTTGGCTGTAAAGCACTGATTTGAGTTCCCGTTGGTTTGCCTGGGCAACCTCAGCGTGACGAAAAAACAGATGAAAGAAAAGTGCAATAAAAAATCATCCTGGCAACTGAAACCAATATGTATATTGGGTATACGTGTGTTTTTTTGTACAGAGTAGGAACCACAAACAAGATATAGCACAGTTATGTTGTGGTTCAGAGTTCTGATTATTTTCCTTTAAACTTTGCACAGAGCTGGGCTGGATTGTTGTTATGCTACTCTAAGCTGAACCGCCTC
>NW_019174533.1:751427-869056 GCF_002260705.1 Seriola dumerili | reverse complement strand
GTATGGCATAAAATTATGAAAAAAATTCATAGTACTTTATGGATTGAAATGTCATAGTATATTATGTTATAAAAATGTCGAAAAACGTCATAGTATAGTAAGGCATAAAAATGTCAAAAAAACGTCATAGTATAGTATGGCATAAAATTATGAAAAAAATTCATAATATTGTATGGCTTGAAATGGCATAGTACAGTATGGTATGAAAATATAAAAAAATGTCATAGTATAATATTGCATAAAAATGTAAAAAAAACGTCATAGTATAGTATGGCATAAAATTGTCAAAAAAAGTCATAGTATTGTATGGCATAAAATTGTCAAAAAAATCATAGTATTGTATGGATTGAAATGTCATAGTATAGCATGGCATGAAAATATGAAAAAATGTCATAGTATAGTATTGCTAAAAAATGTAAAAAAAAAACATCATAGTATTGTATGGCATAAAAATGTGGAAAAACATCATAGTATAGTATGGCATAAAATTATGAAAAAAATTCATAATATTGTGTGGATTGAAATGTCATAGTATAGTATGGTATAAAAATATATAAAAAAAGGTCATTGTATAGTATATCATAAAAATGTAAAAAAAAAACGTCATAGTATAGTATGGCATAAAATTATGAAAAAACATCATAGTATAGTATGGCATAAAATTATGAAAAAAATTCATAATATTGTGTGGATTGAAATGTCATAGTATAGTATGGTATAAAAATATATAAAAAAAAGGTCATTGTATAGTATATCATAAAAATGTTAAAAAAAACGTCATAGTATAGTATGGCATAAAAATGTCAAAAAACGTCGTAGTATAGTATGGATTCAAACGTCATAATATAGTATGGTATGAATATGTCGAAAAACGTCATAGTATAGTAAGGCATAAAAATGTCAAAAAAACGTCATAGTATAGTATGGCATAAAATTATGAAAAAAAACGTGATAGTATAGTATGGCATAAAAGTGTAAAAAAAAATTCATTGTATTGTATGGATTGAAATGTCATAGTATAGTATGGTATAAAAATATAAAAAAATGTTATAGTATAATATTGCATAAAAATGTAAAAAAAAAAAAGTCATAGTATAGTATGGCATAAAAGTGTCAAAAAATATCAAATTAAAGTATGGCATGAAATTATCAAAAAAGAAATCATAGTATTGTATGGATTAAAATGTCATAGTAAAGTAAGGTATAAAAATATAAAAAAAACCTCATAGTATAGTAAGGCATAAAAATGTCAAAAAAACGTCATAGTATAGTATGGCATAAAATTATGAAAAAAAACGTCCTAGTATAGTATGGCATAAAATTATGAAAAAAATTCATAGTATTGTATGGATTGAAATGTCATAGTATAGTATGGTATAAAAATGTTAAAAAAACGTCATAGTATAGTATTGCATAAAAATGTAAAAAAAAAACATCATAGTATAGTATGGTATAAAAATATAAAAAAAACATCATTGTATAGTGTATCATAAAAATGTCAAAAAACATCATAGTATAGTATGGCATAAAATTGTCAAAAAAGTCATAGTATAGTATGGAATAAAATTGTCAAAAAAAAATCATAGTATTGTATGGATTGAAATGTCATAGTATAGTATGGTATAAAAATATAAAAAAATGTCATAGTATAGTATTGCATAAAAATGTAAAAAAAATGTCATAGTATAGTATGTTATAAAAATGTCAAAAAAACGTCATAGTATAGTATGGCACAAAAGTGTCAGAAAATATCAAATTAAAGTATGGCATGAAATTATCAAAAAGAAATCATAGTATTGTATAGATTAAAATGTCATAGTATAGTAAGGCATAAAAATATTAAAAAAAACGTCATAGTATAGTATGGCATAAAAATGTCAAAAAAACGTCATAGTAAAGTATGTCATAAAATTATGAAAAAATTCATAGTATTGTATGGAGTGAAATGTCATAGTATAGTATGGTATAAAAATATAAAAAAAAAGTCATAGTATAGTATTGCATAAAAATGTAAAAAAAAAACGTCATAGTATAGTATGGCATAAAAGTGTCAAAAAATATCAAATTAAAGTATGGCATGAAATTATCAAAAAAAATCATAGTATTGTATGGATTCAAATGTCATAGTATAGTATGGTATAAAAATATATTTAAAAAAAACGTCATTGTATAGTATATAATAAAAATGTCAAAAAACGTCATAGTATAGTATGGCATAAAATTGTCAAAAAAGTCATAGTATAGTATGGCATAAAATTGTCAAAAAAAATCATAGTATTGTATGGATTGAAATGTCATAGTATAGTATGGTATAAAAATGTAAAAAAAATGTCATAATATAGTATGGCATAAAAATATAAAAAAATGTCATAGTGTAGCATTGCATAAAAATGTAAAAAAACATCATAGTATAGTATGGCATGAAAATGTGGAAAAACGTCATAGTATAGTATGGCATATAATTATGAAAAAAATTAATAATATTGTGTGGATTGAAATGTCATAGTATAGTATGGTATAAAAACATCAAAAAAAAGTTCATTGTATAGTATATCATAAAAATGTTAAAAAACGTCATAGTATAGTATGGCATAAAAATGTCAAAAAACGTCATAGTATAGTATGGATTCAAACATCATAATATAGTATGGTATAAATATGTCGAAAAACGTCATAGTATAGTAAGGCAAAAAAATGTCAACAAAAACGTCATAGTATAGTAAGGCATAAAAATGTCAACAAAAACGTCATAGTATAGTATGGCATAAAATTATGAAAAAAAACGTCATAGTATAGTATGGCATAAAATTATGAAAAAAATTCATAGTACTGTATGGATTGAAATGTCATAGTATATTATGTTATAAAAATGTCGAAAAACGTCATAGTATAGTAAGGCATAATAATGTCAAAAAAACGTCATAGTATAGTATGGCATAAAATTATGAAAAAAATTCATAATATTGTATGGATTGAAATGGCATAGTATAGTATGGTATGAAAATATAAAAAAATGTCATAGTATAATATTGCATAAAAATGTAAAAAAAACGTCATAGTATAGTATGGCATTAAAGTGTCAAAAAATATCAAATTAAAGTATGGCATAAAATTATGAAAAAAATTCATAGTATTGTGTGGATTGAAATGTCATACTATAGTATGGTATAAAAATATAAAAAAACATCATTGTATAGTATATCATAAAAATGTCAAAAAACGTCATAGTATAGTATGGCATAAAATTGTACAAAAAAGTCATAGTATAGTATGGCATAAAATTGTCAAAAAAAATCATAGTATTGTATGGATTGAAATGTCATAGTATAGTATGGTATAAAAATATTAAAAAAATGTCATAGTATAGTATTGCATAAAAATGTAAAAAATGTCGTAGTATAGTATGGCATAAAAATGTGGAAAAACGTCATAGTATAGTATGGCATAAAAATGTCAAAAAACGTCATAGTATAGTATGGCATAAAATTGTAAAAAAAAGTCATAGTATAGTATGGCATAAAATTGTCAAAAAAAATCATAGTATTGTATGGATTGAAATGTCATAGTATAGTATGGTATAAAAATATAAAAAGAATGTCATAGTATAGTATTGCATAAAAATGTAAAAAAAATGTCATAGTATAGTATGGCATAAAAATGTGGAAAAACGTCATAGTATAGTATGGCATATAATTATGAAAAAAATGCATAATATTGTGTGGATTGAAATGTCATAGTATAGTTTGGTATAAAAATGTCAAAAAATTAAGGTCATTGTATAGTATATCATAAAAACGTTAAAAAACGTCATAGTATAGTATGGCATAAAAATGTCAAAAAACGTCATAGTATAGTATGGCATAAAATTGTAAAAAAAAGTCATAGTATAGTATGGCATAAAATTGTCAAAAAAAATCATAGTATTGTATGGATTGAAATGTCATAGTATATAATGGTATAAAAATATAAAAAGAATGTCATAGTATAGTATTGCATAAAAATGTAAAAAAATGTCATAGTATAGTATGGCATAAAAATGTGGAAAAACGTCATAGTATAGTATGGCATATAATTATGAAAAAAATGCATAATATTGTGTGGATTGAAATGTCATAGTATAGTTTGGTATAAAAATATCAAAAAATAAGGTCATTGTATAGCATATCATAAAAACGTTAAAAAATGTCATAGTATAGTATGGCATAAAAATGTCAAAAAACGTCATAGTATAGTATGGATTCAAACGTCATAATATAGTATGGTATAAATATGTCGAAAAACGTCAAAGTATAGTAAGGAATAAAAATGTCAAAAAAACGTCATAGTATAGTATGGCATAAAATTATGAAAAAAAACGTCATAGTATAGTATGGCATAAAATTATGAAAAAAATTCATAGTACTGTATGGATTGAAATGTCATAGTATATTATGTTATAAAAATGTCGAAAAACGTCATAGTATAGTAAGGCATAAAAATGTCAACAAAACATCATAGTAAAGTATGGCATAAAATTATGAAAAAAATTCATAATATTGTATGGATTGAAATGGCATAGTATAGTATGGTATGAAAATATAAAAAAATGTCATAGTATAATATTGCATAAAATTGTCAAAAAAAACGTCATAGTATAGTATGGCATAAAATTGTCAAAAAAAAATCATAGTATTGTATGGATTGAAATGGCATAGTATAGTATGGTATGAAAATATAAAAAAAATTCATAGTATAATATTGCATAAAAATGTAAAAAAAAACGTCATAGTATAGTATGGCATTAAAGTGTCAGAAAATATCAAATTAAAGTATGGCATAAAATTATCAAAAAAATTCATAGTATTGTGTGGATTGAAATGTCATACTTATGTATGGCATAAAAATGTCAAAAAACATAATAGTTTAGTCTGGCATAAAAATGTCCAAAAAACGTCATAGTATAGTATGGCATAAAATTATCAAAAGAATTCATAGTATTGTGTGGATTGAAATGTCATAGTATAGTATGGTATAAAAATATAAAAAAAAAACGTCATTGTATAGTATATAATAAAAATGTCAAAAAACGTCATAGTATAGTATGGCATAAAATTGTCAAAAAAAGTCATAGTATAGTATGGCATAAAAATATTTTAAAAAATGTCATAGTATAGCATTGCATAAAAATGTAAAAAAACATCATAGTATAGTATGGCATAAAAATGTGGAAAAACGTCATAGTATAGTATGGCATATAATTATGAAAAAAATTCATAGTATTGTGTGGATTGAAATGTCATAGTATAGTATGGTACAAAAATATTTTTTAAAAAAACGTCATTGTATAGTATATCATAAAAATGTTAAAAAACATCACAGTATAGTATGGTATAAAATTGTCAAAAAAAGTCATAGTATAGTATGGATTCAAACGTCACAATACAGTAAGGTATGAAAATATCAAAAAATGTCAAAGAACAGTATTGCATAAAAATGTCAAAAAACGTCATAGTATAGTATGGCATAAAATCATCAAAACAATTCATAGTATTGTGTGGATTGAAATGTCATAGTATAGTATGATATAAAATTTTCAAAGAGCATTCTAGTATAGTAAGGTATTTCAACTTGGTACACTCAGGGAAAAAATATAAAGCCTACACAGAAAGATTGGACAGGTCGGATTCGAACCCAAGACCTTCTGACTGAAATACAAAAGCTCTAACCATTGCACCACCAGATCTTTTGAGGAGTAAATTGTAGTGTGATAAATCTAAACGTCAAAAAACCTCATAGTATAGTATGGCATTAAATTGTTGAAAAAATTCATAGTGTTATATGGATTGACATATCATAGTATAATATGGTATAAAAATATTTTAAAAAAAAAACGTCAATGTATAGTATATCACAAAAATGTCAAAAAACGTCATAGTATAGTATGGCATAAAATTATTGAAAAGATTCATAGTGTTATATGGATTGACATATCATAGTATAATATGGTATAAAAATATTTTAAAAAAAAAACGTCAATGTATAGTATATCACAAAAATGTCAAAAAACGTCATAGTATAGTATGGCATAAAATTATTGAAAAGATTCATAGTGTTATATGGATTGACATATCATAGTATAATATGGTATAAAAATATTTTAAAAAAAAAACGTCAATGTATAGTATATCACAAAAATGTCAAAAAACGTCATAGTATAGTATGGCATAAAATTATTGAAAAGATTCATAGTGTTATATGGATTGACATATCATAGTATAATATGGTATAAAAATATTTTAAAAAAAAAACGTCAATGTATAGTATATCACAAAAATGTCAAAAAACGTCATAGTATAGTATGGCATAAAATTATTGAAAAGATTCATAGTGTTATATGGATTGACATATCATAGTATAATATGGTATAAAAATATTTTAAAAAAAAAACGTCAATGTATAGTATATCACAAAAATGTCAAAAAACGTCATAGTATAGTATGGCATAAAATTATTGAAAAGATTCATAGTGTTATATGGATTGACATATCATAGTATAATATGGTATAAAAATATTTTAAAAAAAAAACGTCAATGTATAGTATATCACAAAAATGTCAAAAAACGTCATAGTATAGTATGGCATAAAATTATTGAAAAGATTCATAGTGTTATATGGATTGACATATCATAGTATAATATGGTATAAAAATATTTTAAAAAAAAAACGTCAATGTATAGTATATCACAAAAATGTCAAAAAACGTCATAGTATAGTATGGCATAAAATTATTGAAAAGATTCATAGTGTTATATGGATTGACATATCATAGTATAATATGGTATAAAAATATTTTAAAAAAAAAACGTCAATGTATAGTATATCACAAAAATGTCAAAAAACGTCATAGTATAGTATGGCATAAAATTATTGAAAAGATTCATAGTGTTATATGGATTGACATATCATAGTATAATATGGTATAAAAATATTTTAAAAAAAAAACGTCAATGTATAGTATATCACAAAAATGTCAAAAAACGTCATAGTATAGTATGGCATAAAATTATTGAAAAGATTCATAGTGTTATATGGATTGACATATCATAGTATAATATGGTATAAAAATATTTTAAAAAAAAAACGTCAATGTATAGTATATCACAAAAATGTCAAAAAACGTCATAGTATAGTATGGCATAAAATTATTGAAAAGATTCATAGTGTTATATGGATTGACATATCATAGTATAATATGGTATAAAAATATTTTAAAAAAAAAACGTCAATGTATAGTATATCACAAAAATGTCAAAAAACGTCATAGTATAGTATGGCATAAAATTATTGAAAAGATTCATAGTGTTATATGGATTGACATATCATAGTATAATATGGTATAAAAATATTTTAAAAAAAAAACGTCAATGTATAGTATATCACAAAAATGTCAAAAAACGTCATAGTATAGTATGGCATAAAATTATTGAAAAGATTCATAGTGTTATATGGATTGACATATCATAGTATAATATGGTATAAAAATATTTTAAAAAAAAAACGTCAATGTATAGTATATCACAAAAATGTCAAAAAACGTCATAGTATAGTATGGCATAAAATTATTGAAAAGATTCATAGTGTTATATGGATTGACATATCATAGTATAATATGGTATAAAAATATTTTAAAAAAAAAACGTCAATGTATAGTATATCACAAAAATGTCAAAAAACGTCATAGTATAGTATGGCATAAAATTATTGAAAAGATTCATAGTGTTATATGGATTGACATATCATAGTATAATATGGTATAAAAATATTTTAAAAAAAAAACGTCAATGTATAGTATATCACAAAAATGTCAAAAAACGTCATAGTATAGTATGGCATAAAAATGTCAAAAAACGTCATAGTATAGTATGGCATAAAATTATTGAAAAGATTCATAGTGTTATATGGATTGACATATCATAGTATAATATGGTATAAAAATATTTTAAAAAAAAAACGTCAATGTATAGTATATCATAAAAATGTCAAAAAACGTCATAGTATTTTGTGGATTGAAATGTCATACTTACGTATGGCATAAAAATGTCAAAAAACATTATAGTTTAGTCTGGCATAAAAATGTCGAAAAACTTCATAGTATAGTATGGCATAAAAATGTCCAAAAAACGTCATAGTATAGTATGGCATAAAATTATCAAAAGAATTCATAGTATTGTGTGGATTGAAATGTCATAGTATAGTATGGTATAAAAATATTAAAAAAAAACGTCAATGTATAGTATATCATAAAAATGTCAAAAAACGTCATAGTATTGTGTGGATTGAAATGTCATAGTATAGTATGGCATAAAAATGTCGAAAAACATTATAGTATAGTCTGGCATAAAAATGTCAAAAAACATCATAGTATAGTATGTCATAAAAATGTCAAAAAACATAAAATTATAATGAAAAAAAATCATAGTATTACTGTATATAGATTAAAATGTCATAGTATAGTATAGCATAAAAATGTCAAAAACCGTCATAGTATAGTATTGCATAAAAATTTAAAAAAAACATCATAGTATAGTATGGCATACAAATGTCAAAAAACATCAAATTATTGTATGCCATGAAATTATCAAAAAATGTCATAGTGTAGTATGGATTAAAACGTCATAGTATAGTACGGTATAAAAATGTCGAAAAACGTCATAGTATACTATAGCATAAAAATGTCTAAAAATGTCATAGTATAGTATACCATAAAATTATCAAAAAAATTCATAGTATTATGTGGATTCAAATGTCATAGTATAGTATGGTATAAAAATAACAAAAAAATGTCAAAGTATAGTATGGCTTTAAATTGTCAGAAAACCTGATAGTATAGTATGGCATGAAATTGTCAAAAAATAATCATAGTATAGTATTGCCATAAAATTATCAAAAAAATTTATAGTATTGTGTGGATTGAAATGTCATAGTATAGTATGGTATAAAAATATTTTAAAATGTCATACTAAAGTATGGCATGAAATTGTCAAAAAACGTCATAGTATAGTATGGGATAAAATTGTCAAAAAAATTCATAGTATTGTATGGGTTGAAACGTCATAGTATAGCAAGGCATAAAATTGTCAAAAAATGTCATAGTATTGAAGGCATAAAAATTGTCAAAAAACGTCATAATATAGTATGAAGACAGTATAATATGGCATAAAATTTTCAAAAAAAAGTCTTAGTATAGCATACCATTAAATATCAAAAAATTTCATAGTATAGTATGGCATAAAAATGTCAAAAAACGTCATAGTATAGTATGGCATATAATTGTCAAAAAAAACCCCATAATATAGTAAGGCGTAAAATTATCAAAAAACGTCATTGTATAGTATGGCATAAAATTGTCTAAAATGTCATAGTATTGTATGGCATGAAATTATCCAAAAAATTCATAGTATTGTATGGGTTGAAATGTCATAGTATAGTAATGGCTAAAAATGTCAAAAGACATCATAGTATTGAAGGCAAAAAATTTCTCAAAAAATGTCATAGCATAGTATGTCATAAAAATGTCAGAAAATATCATAGTATACTATGGGTTGAAACGTCATAGTATAGTAAGGCATGACAATGTCAAAAAACGTCATATTATTGAAGGCATAAAAATTGTCAAAAAACGTCATAGTATAGTATTGCATAAAATCATCCCAAAAATTCATAGTATTGTATGGGTTGAAACATCATAGTATAGTAATGCATAAAAATGTCAAAAGACGTCATAGTATTGAAGGCAAAAAATTTGTCAAAAAACGTTATAGTATAGTATGGCATACAATTTTCAAAAAACATCATAGTATAGTATAACATAAAATTGTCTAAAAACGTCGTATGGCATAAAATTATCAAAAAAATTCATAGTATAAGGCATTAAATTGTCAAGAAACGTCATAGTATAGTATGGTATAAAATTTTCTAAAAACGTCATAGTATAGTATGGGTTGAAATGTCATAGTATAGTAAGGCATAAAAATGTCAAAAAAACATCATATTATAGTATGGCATAAAATTATCCCAAAAATTCATAGTATTGTATGGGTTGAAACCGCATAGTATAGTAAGGCATAAAAACATCAAAAAACATCATAGTATTGAAGCCATAAAAATTGTGGGAAAACGTCATAGTATAGTATGGGTTGAAATGTCATAGTATAGTAAGGCATAAAAACATCAAAAAACATCATAGTATTGAAGCCATAAAAATTGTGGGAAAACGTCATAGTATAGTATGGAATAAAAATGTAAAAAAAAATCATAGTATAGCATGGTAGAAAATATTCAAAAAACATCATAGTATAGTAAAGCATAAAAAGTCGTAGTATAGTAAGGCATAAAAAAGTCATAGTATCGTAAGGCATAACAACGTCATAGTGTAGTAAGGCACATCGATGTCATAGCATAGTAAGGTATAAAAAAAGTCATAGTATTCATGGTGACATGACTGCTCATGACCAAGCACAAGTGTTTGCTAAAATTGGATAATATATGACATTTTGTATTGGTAATTAAATGACAGTCTAACACTGGAAATGAAAGGGCGTGCTATCAGCTAGCTAACATTAGTTAGCTTAAGTGTAACCGAAGGCTAAATTTAGAAACTAGCAAACATTAGTTAGTTAAAGTTTAACCAAAGGCTAAAGTTAGAAACTAACATTAGTTACTTAAAGTGTAAGTTAAGGCTAAAATTAGAAACTAGCTAACATTAGCATTCATCCATAGATACTTGACACAATCTAATTCAGAAACTCAAGGTTAATCTGGGGTTCATACCCTCCCAATCACCCCTGTAATTCGAACCCTGACTTCCACACCTAATGGATTCTCTACAAACTGATTTTACTGTAACTTCTGCTGCTTTTCAAATCTTTCGTCTTCTTCCTGTGTGACAATGATTCTTCAAACAAGTGGCTATCTAATGCTGTATCTCTCAGCAATAGTCATTTCTAATCTGCACACTGTCACTTGCTGAGGCCATAAACGCGCCTGCAATGAGTCGGGTCTGCTCACCCTCAAGCATTATCATTATCTCCAAAACAAACAGTGGAAAGCTCTCAGGCAATAGCTGCAAATCAGTGCTGGGAAAGCTACAGTACAGCAGCCAAGTCAGACTCCGCATCAACCCATTTACCACGGCGAGGAAGGAAAGATGGACAGAGAAATTAATGTGAGAGAAAGAGTGTTTACAAGACTGAGAAGAAAAAAACAGCCTGTATGCGTGAAAGAATAAATCATCACCAGAGATTGAATTAATGAGCAGGTCTGTGTTTATATGAGAGCGAGGATCCACATGCATTTGTGAGAGAGTAATATATAGCAAGAATAAAAGGGATGAATTAATATGAGCCTGTGCATGTGACAGAGGGAGAGAGAGAGAGAGAAATGGGCAGGAGAGGGAGAGGAGGAGGAAGGTGGAGGACAATGTGTGAGGTAGAAGATAGCTGTGGGCGGAGAAGCTGCAGGGACGCGTGTTATCGTTTATTTCTTTGAGAAATGGAATGAGGCAATTACAGCCGTGATAAAAGAGGAGCAGGAGGTGTTTCATTGTGGCGTTGTCTTACTCCAGCCTCTCTAAACTTCCATCTTACTCCACTTAATAGCTTGGCTTTCCGAGATGCCAACATTTCAGAGAAAGGGGAAGGAGACTGCTGTATGTTAGAGCAGTATAAAAAAAAATTACGAGTTATGGGAGGTGTTTAACTCAAAAGTTATATACGGGGCATAGTGCACACAAGATTGGATTAATGAGTGGGAGGGAAATACTTGTCAAATCAATGCACCAGAGACTGGACATTTGGTTCTATCTAAAACTGGTGTAACTGCAAACTTTAAAGCTTTACTAATCACATTTTTATATTAACACTTAATCTAATTATTCTGCGTAATAATAAAGAGGTCGGTCATAGCAATTAACTCACAGAGAATTATCACATGACTGCAGTTCTATGGACCATTTTAGCCTCTAAAACTCATCGTCTTGGTTTGAGGGATGCTAATTTTCTTTGTGATTCAGTCTCACTGCTCATGAAACTTGTTTTCAGTCGATTTCAGGGGGAAAAAACACATGTACAGTATCTGCCCAGCACTTAACAGGAGAAAGAGTTAGCAGCTAGAAACATCTTGCAGCTACAGAGTCAGATGTTTATCTCAGGAGTTGTTAGAAAACCAAATCAGAGATAAAAGATGGGTGGATATTGGACTTACATTCATCAGGCGGACAGAACTCAAAATTGACTCAAAATGAATGATAATATTACTCTGTGTCTGCTGGATGTAGATAATTGTCTGTTAACATGTTTGCATGGTGGCATGCCAGCTTGTTTTAGAGTTCAGTTAGTTCAGTTTTAATGTCGATTGCATTTATGTTTAACTTGGCACGTCAATTGTTGTTAGTTACACATGTGACTTTAAACAACTGCACACCAACACTTTGCATGTTTTTTATTCAACACATACAGAAATTAAAAAAACAACATCTTTGTGGTTTAACGAGCAGGTAGCCCGACACTTTGGAGCAATTTTTACTGACCATCCAGATCTCAGCTGAGTGGTTCGAACACCCTCCAACTCCGTGTAAAACTAGTTGACTCATGAATGTAGGCGTACCTCCACTTCAAGCCTAAATGTCAAGTAGGCACATCCCTGACGAGACTGTCCACAACATGTAGAGTGAGTGCCAAGCTGATTTTATCAAACTCCTGGTTAGACAGCAGACATATCGACTCCCAACCATCAAAGTGATGGAGTGTTACTGGGATTAGAAAATTCAAATTGAAGCCTAATCCCTTAGTAAAAAAGTAAAAAGTAAGTATTTACCCAATCACTGGACAGGCTAAAAAAAAACAAAAATTCAAGACATACCTGTACATAAAACAAGAATTTATTTAAAAAAAAAAAAAAAAAAAAGTGATATGAAATTAAAATTAAATTTATTCTCTTCCTTTTTTCAAATCCCACTTCAAAACACACCTCTTCAAACTTGCTTATTCTGTTTGACTGCAACACCAGCGCTGTCATATAATTTATTATATCATTCATTTCTTTTTATGCAATTATATCTATTCAAATTCATTTTGCATTTTATGTCTTGTGCTTCTATTGTATGTCTTACTGTGTATTGTAGGGTGTCCTTGAATGCCTTGAAAGGTGCCTATAAATAAAATGTTTTATTATCATTATTATTATTATTATTATTATTATTATTATTATTATTATTATTATAAAACATGTTTCACAGTTTCTATGGTTGGGGGTAACTTTAATCATTGCTGGATAATATCCTGTATTATTATGCTGATAAATCAATAACCTTAACCCTACCACGACACGGCTGCTTCACTCCAATAATGACGACACAAATTCACAGTTTACAATATATAGACAGCTTCATGAAACACACATCTTACCCATATGTTATTTGTTGACCTAATAAATGGAGGCCATGACATAATTTAACCTTCTTTTAATTATCTGGCACAGGGTTAGCAACCAGATCATGGGAGATGAGTTGAAAATTGACATACACTTACATCTACTCACTGTTTTTTTTGCAAAATAGATCCAACATACAGAGGATGAGAGATGGAGGACCTCTGAGGACAACCACTGTAGTGATACATACAACTTTTTAGCTGCTCACCTCTCCCCCCTCTGCTCCTCCATCCCTCAATCAAACTAAAGTACATCACTTCGCCGGCACTCATAAGTTATTTTACAGTTGCCTAACAAGGATATTGAGAGACCCGTCATGCATTTGCTTCCATGCGTTTGCCCGTGGGCTTCTATCACCCAGACTCACTCAGCATTCTCCTCTCAGTGCCACAACTCACTGCTGCAACAGTCAGGGTTTTTTTTTTTCATACATAAGGGCTCTAGCAACACTGAGCCTCTCCGTGCCTTTTCTGCTCTCAATCCGAATCCATCATGATCGGGCAGCCAGCAGCATCAGCCTCTGAATGTCAATGCAGTTCAGTGTGCGAGATGGCTGGTGGTGCATGCAGGGCTGCCTACAGTACTCTCAAGAGCTTTTCAGCTTCTCGAAATGGCTTCATAACAGCCGAGGAAGTGGCTACAGCGTACTGTGACTCAATGGCTATTATAATGTTAATTAGCCTGATGTATTGTATGTGCATCCCCGGTTACACACTGAGAAAAAGAAGGGTTTACATTGCTGTGTTGTTCGATTACACTTAACAGAACTGCTATCAGGTAAAAATCTATTGTGTTTGCATCTGTTCCAAGTCTGCTGGATGGTTAAAAGGAAAATTTACATTACATTTGAGGAGGATTGAATAGCAGGATTGATCTTTAGGAATGTGCAAGTCAGTACAGCAAACATAGAGCACGAGAAATAACCAAATATATGATAAACATATAAAGTTTATTATATAAGGGAATACACTTTCCTCATGCCCTTTTCCATGGGGAGGTCAGAGGTCAGTCAAATCTGCAGCCGCACACTTACAAGATGGTGTCCTGTTTAGATTTAAAATAAACTTTCAGAAATCCTTGTTTGAAGTAAATAAGAGGGTATAAACCGAGCAGATCATGTGCACAGTCTTACCTAAGATTAGCAGATGGAAACTGTGTGTTCTCTGGAGTTTCCAGTAATACAGGATTTGCATTTGGCATATGTTGTCATAATTTCCTTCTGATACAAATTATAACTTTGCTGTGTTTGCAGCTGACGCACCAGCAATTTTTGCAGCGCTTACAGTAAATCATAATTACAAATGCAGCTTTACAACTCAGTCATATTAACTTCAGAACTAATTATGAGTATCATCGGCTTTAAAGGAAAACTTAACACCTGAACTGAGAAGATGAACAACAGTGTTTTGCTGCCCTCGTCAAAAGTTTCAAGTCTGTTCGCCATCTGGATTGTGTGTGGTCAGAGGTGTGTTCTTTAGCACCTGTGATGTCACAGTGTAGCGACATGCACTGAAGTACACTGCTACATCACTGCAGCAAGATGAGCAGTTAGACGTTTACTGTTTAACAGAGGTCTGATGAGCAACATGTCCGTACAAACTTTTTAACAAAACTTAAAGGTCAGTGATAGTCACCTTCCTTTTAGCTCTGGTTTGTTCCCCAACAACGCTTGAAGAAAAATATATTGGGTTCCTCAGCTGCTAGATGTGTCACTTTGTTCACCAGCTAGTTGTTTACTGTCTTTCTGACATTTGTTCATGTTACAGTGCCCTTTTTCCAATGAAAACTGCTGCTGAGAGGAGACTGAAACATACACTACATATAAACCAAAACGATGAGCTAACAGAGGCTAAAATGCTAATAATGATAATTCCCTCTGCATTTGTAACTACAATCATTATTTTTCAAATTATGGAGTCATTTGATTCAGTGCTATAATTGACAAATGGTTCATCCCACTGTTCAATTTACTTTTTATGTAACTTATATTGTTTCTGCTGCTGCTGGATGTAACATTTAACTTATGCTAATGATACTACTTTGTATTGCATTGCATATACTGTACAGTCTGCTACAGAATCTCTCCAGCTCTGCTTTGCTGATTTACTAGTTGCGCTCAATAAGATACGTTTGTTTTAACTGCAGAAAAAACTCACTTTTTCCAAATATTAATTTGAATAATCTCATCATCACCACTGAAAGTGGAACCAATATTGAAAGAATCATGGTGTACAAATACCTTGGCATTCGGATTGATGAGAAGATATCCTTCCAAAATCACGCATCAAATTTGGTGAGTTAATTAAGTCAAAAGACTGACTTTTTCTTTTGGAATAAATCCTGCTTTGCACTGTGTTGTAAAAAACAAAACAAAACAAAAAAAAACTCTTGTTGAGGCAACCTTTTAAAATCAGTTTTTTATTATGGTGACATCTTGTACAGGCTTCAGCTGCAATTCTAAAGCCCGCTGATGCTGTCTACCACTCTGCACTTAAGTTCATTACTGGTGATGCTTATCAAGACTCATCATTGCATCCTGTTCAATAAGGCTGGGTGGTCCTCTCTCAATTTACATATACATTGGTAAGATGCCTTCATATATTACTGTCATGCTAGTTAGGTCCACTGGACCACATGACACCAGGACTAATGACTGGCTTACACTCCATGTCCCTGGAGTTCATACTGAGCTTGCAAGATCTTCTTTTGGCTTGTACAGAGTATTTTAAAATGAGCCTTTTGACTTCTGTTTGTGCCTGTTTTAATAGATTTTGCTGTTACATTATTTATTTGTTGTATTTATATGTTTTTTATCTCGTACTTTTATCATTTTGTATCTGCTCAATGTCATTGTAATTGATTTTCGAGTTTAAATAAAGACATAATAATATAAGAAAAAAAGATTAATGGAGTTTAAGGGCAATCCCAGGAGTGCATGCTTGCAGAGGGTGTGTGTTGTATATGTAATTGTTTGTATTGTATGTGCTTGTGAGTGTAATATAATAATATATTTGTAATCCAACTGCCACACAATATCACATGTATGTCTGTTCATCCACTTACACACTCACAAGGGCATGTGTACATGGCAATGTGGGTATGTGTACAGCATATATAAATATATTTGTGTGTGTGTGTGTGTGTGTGTGTGTGTGTGTGTGTGTGTGTGTGTGTGGACCTTCACCACCCTTGGCTTTGCCAGCTTCTCCACTTGAGCTCAGTTTCCCGCTGTTTTGGCCCAAATCCCAGCTGCCTGCCTGCCTCCCCACAGCGTGGGTCAGGTCAGGTCTGCTTTCCCTCTTAATCAAATGAAAAAGGTTAAAAGGAGAACATGGCTTCCTGAGCCAAGGATTCAGCCAGAACACCAAGGACGAGTTTTTTTTATTTTATATATATATAATTCAACACAATAAAGGTTCCACCTCTGCACAACAAATTATTACCACATCATCAGTCAACGATTTCTGCCTCACAAAAACCCAGAGGTACAGAGAGTTCAGAATAACGACGCCTTTGTAGTACAAAGCAGTTTCAGATGAATGTGCTTTGAGCACCTTTTGTTTCACCGTGTGTCTGAGTGAGACATCAGACGCATGAAGAGTCTCACTTGTTCATTCAAGAGACAAAAATATATGAATCACAATGTACTGAATAACCCAACACAGTCATTAGTAACAGTGGTACCACTTTACAATAAGACTGCCCTCATAAAGGATTTAAAAATTGTTCATAATTAGGTTATTGATTTGGTTGTTAACACTTTATAAATCATAAATAACCAAGAAAAAAGAGACCAACCAGCAAAAAGCATCTCCATGCTAATCTCCACTGTGATAACAACCTGATCAACACCTGTGATTATACTGAGGGCGGCTGCTGAGAGCATGTCAAGGTAAACAACACTATCAAGGCTGAATCTGGTCAATTGATTTGATCATTTGAAATGCCATAATTTGATCTGCCAAATGAAAGGTACAAATGCTGGATGATGGAGAAAACAAGGAAAGCTCGGTAGCTGATGAGATATGAGGCTTAACAGTACAGATACACATGGGCTCACTATTTGGCAAGCAACAGGTCACTCTTGACCCTTTTCATCTTATGTGTTATAAGAGTTTATTAATATTTAAAAAGTGTCAAGAAGCTAATTAATAAAGTAGTTATAAACCATTCATAAATCCTCTATAAGGGTAGTCTTTGTAAAGTGATAACAGTAAATGATTGGCTAATTGTAGTATTTGTGTTTGAATGAGTGAAATATTTGAACAGTACCTGAATCTTTCTTAGGAAAACATATACCTTCACCACCTGGAGTAGATCTAGAGGCAACCGTCCTCTGAGCAATATTTATAGAAATGTATGAGCTCTCAAACTCCAGGCTTTCCTCTCCATCAGGACCAGGAATAATACAGGCACATAAATCTGGCTTCTCATCCAGCAAGGGGCCTTATTTTGTTCTGGAGGAGCACATCAGTTGTCTGGCTCAGAGCTGCCGGCTGGAACAATAAGAAATTCAGGACTAGAGCCGGGGCTATTTCTGTCCTCTGTGCCATGAATAAAAAAATAAAAATAAAAAAAAAACACATGCAGCCTGTGAGGTGCTGTAAAATGTCTCCTTTATTCATTGGGAACAGTGAGAGGCAGAACATCTTCAAGTCCGTTACAAATGATCAATGTCTGAAGGTGAGTATAGCTCCCCATGAATAATTGAATGTGGTTGTTTGATAGCACAACGCAGACTTACGCATCCACCTACAGCAAAGATGGTCTATTTATCTCTTTATTTGTTGGATGTGTTTCTCAGCATTTTTATATTTACCATATTGTCTGCTGCTGCTGCAACAACTCAAATCCCCACAAGGTTTAATCAAATGTTGAATCATTTGTTTGTTGGCACTTTGTTCACTCTGGACCCTTTGCTAATGTTCATGTAGAAATATTGCTCTCACACACAGACATTAAAGCTCCATATTTTACACTTTTCCTGTGTTTTATTTGAAGTGTTGATCCATAAGAAGATATATTTGTGGTATTAAGAACCAAAAAACCATCTCAGTGTAGTTTTCCATCTCCTCTCTCAGGCTTCTCTCTGGAGCTCTAGTAGCAACAGGTCGGTGAGCCAATCAGAAGAGAGGAGGCTCTGGTCCTCTCTTCTGATTGGCTGACTGTTTTCTGAGCAATCAAGTAAAAATATAGCAGATTTCAGGTAAAAACACTCAGAGAAACCAAATCTTGCAAGGTTGGTCCAGGTGGGTGGGGCTTGGGGCGTGGCTGAGAGCGGCGACTGCTTTGTTGTGACATCACAAAGTTACAGAAGTCCTGACGGCTTGTTTTAAGGCTCAGTTTCTGAATACAGGCTGTGTGCATTTCTCTGTGGACTGAGCGCTTTGACACTTTCACAGTATTAACATAGAACCTAGACCTGATCTATAATCAAACAACATATGGAAATCTCACTTTATATGATACGAGACTTTAATGGGTTTATTATACAGCCTACACTGCAGACAGTATTTCCAGCCTCATTAAAAAGCTGTTTGGCCTGAATGAAATGTGTAGGTTGTAAAATAAATCTTAAAAAAAAGTAGGAAAAAAATCAGAAGAAAAGACAGGAAAGAAAAATAAAAAGCTACATTGAAAAGAGTATGAGGCAGAGCTAGTAGTTGAGGATGGACACAGACAGTGGAACAGCCGACATTTAGAGAGCTAACATGTTGATGACAGCCAGACCGAGGCCAACAACATCACCAGTCTGGAAATGGAGACACTCTTGGGATGCAGGCTCCCCACTTCCTCTCACTGCAGCCACAGTGAAGAGCAATGACGCATGATACATACGCAATGTGCTAAACATCAACAGCAACTAGAGCTGCGATTGTTATTGGTGTGGGTTTCATTTGATTCGAGCGTGTCAACAACAAAGAAGTTTAAAGATGCATCGATAATGTTTTAATGGTAAAGTTACTTCAGCGCACTCTGCTCTCTTATTACACAACTCATTTGGTTCAAATGGGAGTGTGTGAACATAGCAATTGTGGCACTGCTGAGGCATCATTACAAGTTAAATAGCTATGGTTGGAAGGTAAATATGAAACTTAACGTTCTGCACAATTATCTTTGAAGGTGCAACAAAAATAAAAACTATTTCTGTTTCTATTTATATGAGAACAAAAATAATCATTACAAACAACCGGTTTGACTCCAGTACACCAACCTGCAAAAAAAATATTCTTAAACTGGAAAAATCTCTTTTACTCTGCGAGATAAAATCCTTTAAAACAATATATCATGAATGTATAATATTTAGTCTAATGCTGTGTGCTGTGTTTCTTATTGTGTCTATTGATGACATCACAATTATGTGATGAGAAGAACAAGTCAACAGCCTCCTCAGTGAAACGGCAACCTGTGAACTGTCCTTTTCTCTTACACCCGTCTCATCAACAAGCCTGACAGGTTTAGATGCGTCATTAAGAAGCTGTTCAGCCGTGGCAGCGTCACACTTTCTCACCTTCTTCTGCTTTTTTAACACTTACTGTCATCTGTACTTTGTGTATCCCACGTGACACAGTGTTGGGAGGCGACTGTACGCTCGCTCTTAAACCATGAAATAAACCAGATACATTATCTTTCAGTTTAAAAATTATATAAATTTCATTGTATGTTTTCATTTATTGTGGCTTCAACTTGCTGTTTTTTGTTTTAGCATGTGTACGACTGTGAGCCACTGTAGCTGCTGTTTGACCGCTGTCATATTCAATTAATTTTTCTGTGTTAGAAGGTTTGTTTTTTGTTTTTGTTTGTTTGTTGTTTGTTTCATTCGAGTCCTGAGGAGGTTTTGAAAAGAAGACTATCCTGCACACTGCTCTTTGCTGAGCATCATGATTTATTGATCATCCTAACCTTTCGGTCTCTCGACCTTTCGTCAATAATTTTAAACACTTCTTACAACCATGATCTGAAATAGATAATGCTCCACCCATCTTGTGGGCCCAGGTGTGGGACAATTATTCTCCCGTGGAATTGACAGTAATGTGTGTGTACTCTTGTCCTGTTATATTCCTCATTCCTTGCAGCTTTCACAAGTCATGTCATTTGCCAAAGATAGATCTATAAAGTCCTTAAACTCCTTAGAGCATGACATGCCATGGGATCCCATCATTCAGGCCATCAGGGGATAACATTTGCAAATTAAATATCCAGTATACTTGTCTTCTATTAAGAATTTCATCAGTGTTACCACCTCTCCCAGGCACAGTCACCTTTTCAATGTCCTGGAACCTAAATGTGTGAGATGTCACGTTTAAAGTCATTAAAATGTAATTCTGCTGGGTAATCTCTATCATTTCTCTTTATGTTCACGTATTCTCTCTTTTAATGTTGTCTTACCAACATAGAATAAGCTACAGGGGACAGTCCTGGAAAGGTATATCTAACAGATATATATGGGTTTCTCTTTTATCACTTCAACAATCATTTTTACCCATTTAATAATCTTTTCACACCTCAGATTTATCTACACAAAATGCACTGTGGTTGAAAAAAAAAAAAAACTAAACAAAACAAAACAATACCCATAAAGTCACAAGCTTTAACTTTAATCACCAAACTGAAAGTCCCTGCAGGTTAAGACTCGTGTGACCCGTGTCTCCACATCCATCTTCCTGCTGCACTGCACTGCACGTCTGCGTACGTCTCCTCTCTCTACTCATTTCCATCCAGACTTGCCAGGCAGCTCCTCAGAAATAATTAGCGACTAACAAGTCTCTCACACGGCCTCATAACAAGCTTCACGCTCTAATAATGAGCCTCTACACACACAGTTCTGTGGTAAACAGCTGCCATCAGTTACACAGAGAACCTGCCGGAAGCCTTAAGCCCGAGCAAACCCAAAGACAAACCGAGCCTGAGCAAGCAGAATCCACAACATTGTTTTGTCTCTCTGGAAAACATTTGGGGTTTTTTGAGGATTCTCTAATGAGAAAGCACGAACGGATTCACTGTAGAAAGACACAGTTGGAATACGCTGTTCCTGTTGCCTATTCATAAGTCTACAATACTTTCATCAGCAGTCCAAACAACAGAATGAAATAATGTGTTTCCACAGCATAAAACATGTAAAATAGTTTGGGGGTAGGGGAATTGAGAGATGCCATTTCAAAACGTTATTTAAAAAAAAGAGAAAAAAAAACCCCAGACCTTTCTGAGAAGGAGCCAGCTTTTCCCTCCAAAGCCAACTTCCTCGCCTTTTCAACACTTGTGGAGAGGCAGTTAATCCCACCCATCCCGCTATTTGTCATGTACTTAACGTGGTTTTCCAAGTGGTGCAGATAATCTGAGCATTTGAGTAACAAATTTGAGAGGATCAAGGGAACTTTCTGTGTAAATACAGAAAATCTCATTCTCATTTCTGGAGAATTAACCCGCGTCTGCGGCCCTGTACGGTGTAACTCCTACCTGTCGTCTATCATCCATCATCTCCGGCTGCTCCTGCGTCGCTCTTGACAAACACTAAAAATACATCCTCAGAAATATAATGTGTCGGTACTCACCCCGGGTGACGACATTATTTTGGGTTTTCAGGTGTTATTGAGGAGGACCTTTCATGGCGAGGTGTGTAATGATTTTTTACAAGTCTGGATGAAAATGCCCCGGGGGGTGTTTGCGGTCAGGGCGGCAGGAGCTGAGCTAACTAGCCATAAAACAGTGATGGATGATACGAAGGTTTAAACAAGCCATGTGAAAATGCCATGGTGTTTATGAGCGGCGCCTTGGCGTTCACAAGGGTTTGTAAAAGCGACACGACTTGCATACAGAGTCTCGAAACTCCGTAAAAGACGCCAAGGTTGGCAGGAAACATTTACTGTCATTCAGTTATTCAAACTTGAACGCTTCTGTTGTGTTTTTACTCTCTATGAAACCAAATCAGAATCTAATGCAACTTTAAATACATGTGACAAAATAATCTCAGCTCAGTGGTTCACTTACTGGCTTTTTATGGAGCTTTCGGCTGCATCTAAAGAGTGGAGTCAGTGGCCGGCTGAAGAAAGATCAAGTTGAGGTTATTTTGCCAAACAAATCCTCCAATAAACGACCCATAAAACCTATTTTGTCATTTGTCCCTACACTCGGATACGACCCATTGGCGCATAACAGCGACAGGCTGATACTGGATCTTTGTCGTCATGGAACAATAATAAACGGAAAGTTATGGTTGTGAATAAAAGAAACAATGATGACTTTCAGTTTCAGACGAAATGAAAGTCCCGTGTTTTATTGACTTTGTCGCTTCGTAATTACTATGACTGTTAGAGATCGCCTAACAATAAAACATAACTGTGGGTTGTAATAAGCTGCGTGCTCAGGCGACCTATGGGCTCATGTTTTACAGGGAAGTCTCTACTGATCCCAGGGTCAAGTATCAACTTCTATGTTCTAAATTCAGATATATTTCAATGGCCAGCGTGGAGGGAGCTTTATCTGTGCATAACATTACATTCATTTAGCTGACACTTATGCTCTTTAGGTGACTTATAGTAAGTGCATTCAGCCTTTGTACGATGCATATGCCTCTTAAATCTAAAATCCAGGTAATGTTCGGTGTTACAGTACTAGTTTGGTTAATGGTTGTATGTGAGCAAGCGTGATAGAAAGATTAACATATGTGATAACACTTGGAAGTATACATTTATGTTTATGTACTGTATGATGATATTCTCATGTTTTATGTTAGCATGATACCAACCTATGCTATATCTGATCTTATGTATCAAGGCATTATGAAATTGCTTCCTAGGTGTATATATTTATATACATGTACATTCAGTATGTGCACAGCTACTCATAGACACGCCTGCATGTGGAGTTGTTTGAAGTCTACAGTGTCTCTGCTGCTACAGTATTTCTGCAGTATTCCTCCTCACACGGCTGCTTCTCCACAATGGCTCAATTTTCGTGTCTCCACCATTACAGTGTGCTATACCACACAGCAATTAAAACACCTCGCAAAACAACCAGTCAATGAGAGATAAATCCATTTCCAAGGTGAATCTATAGCAGCAGCTCCCAGCAGACGCAGAAAAACCACTGCGGAAAGTGGAGAGGTACAGTCATGTCTGCAACAATACAACAACAACAAACACAAAATACCCAGAACCCAAACAAGCTTCTAACAAATCTTTTTTTTTTTTTCCTTTTTAGTTATAAAATAAAGCACAATCTTGTCTTTTCTTTTCTTTTGGTGTTATTGCAGTATTCTTATTTTCTGCAGGCAGCAGTGCAGCCATGGGAGGAGGACTAGTTCCAGAGAAGAAAGCAGAAGAGGAGACGATGAAGTCACAGGGAAGAAGAGGCAGAATGAAAGAAACAGGCCCTGCAGAAGTCACAACAGGGAGCATCTTTCTTCCTCTGCCTCTTTAAAAGCTGCCTCCGCCAGCCTATTCTCCTGGGCCAGGCAGCGGCGGCAGAGGGGAGACATAGCAGGAGAGGAACAGGAGATATCAGCACTCAGTATCTAATCTCCCTACCCTCTCTAATGCACCCTGGAGTATCCTCTCCAGCACCGACACAGGCAGATAGATAGGAGTCGACAGCTGCACAGGCTAAAACCCAGCATCCGAGCTTTACTGCTCGAGGTAAGCTTTCCCTGTTGGGCCTGACTCTGAACAGAAGGGGGGCACATTTGTGGGCTGGAGGAAGGATGGTTTAAGAAAGGCTGAATCAGCTGAGTTGGTTTCAAGTCTTATAGAAATAGTCTACCTTACCAAGAAATTTAAAACAAGCACAACATCCTGTCATTTAGGTGACATTTGCTTCCAGTGCAGTTTGTACATCTTTTTTGTGAGAGACAGTGTCAGCATCTTTGAGTACAGTAAGTCAAACAGGTACAGCACCTCTACGAGTAAACAGATGATGCTTTTCGCTCACGGGAGATTGTAGAAACATGTAGATTTGCATTGCAAATCCCAGTGTCGGTCTGTGTAACTTGTTAAAAACATGATTATACCCATCTCTGCTGGATGACTACAGTAACTAAGCAGAAAATAAATAAGAGGAATCCGAGTCACCTTGAAAACCACAGCTGCTTGGATTTAAATAACCCACTTCTTTAAAAGTTAATTTCTCTAGAAATCCTAATTTGTTCCACATTATTTAGCTCTTTACAAAACATCCTAAAAAAAGAATTTACTAGAAATAATTAGGAGACATTTCTACCTCTAAAATAAAGTGTTGCAAATTATTTCTTTCATTAAAGAGTAAATAAACACCTGTGCTAGCAGCTCTGTGAGGCTGCACAGTGATGCCTTGAAAAATGCTACCGTCAGCATGCTAACATGCTCGCTATGACAGCGCCAACATGCTGATTTTATTAGCAGACACTATTTTTTTTTACCATGTTCACCATCTTAGTTTTAACATGCTAACATTTGCTAATTAGCACTAAACACGAAGCACAGCTGAGGAAGTTTTGTCGACCTAAACGGCACTACGTCGCCGTGGAAACCAACTGGGAGAGCTATAGAGAGTCTCTCAGGACCTGAACTGGGACGCCAGCATCTCATAAATCCAGGTGGCGTTCATCAGGGGGAAACAAGTGATTTAAGACAAGTTTGTGCAGTTAAGAGCGTTTGCTAAAGATTCAGGATACATGCAAACGAAAACATCTGTGCATGAGACCCACTATTCAGAATACTAGAGTGAGAATCTTTGTATGTTTAACTATGGTGTAGGTTTCTCTGGAGATGGGTGAGAATCCTGCCCTCACTTTTACTATTTCAGGTTTTTTTTCTCACTAAAATCTGTTTTTTTTGTTGATGATGGAAAAGATGAGTTGATAAAACTGTTGACGTGCTCATCTGATTTGCACTCAGAGCAATAATAAGCTCAATAATGCAGCAGCAAGTGAGCACTTATTTTTTTTTATCTTTTTTGCCCCGGGTGTCGCCTCTCAGGATACATACAGTCTGCCATACCTTGTTGGCGGAGGATGGAGCGTGGTAATACCTGCAAACATTAAACAGGGTAGAAAATGTGCTGTACCACCTCTGCATGTTTTTTGGATACACCCCCCCCCCACATAATTTATTGTGTATTTTTAGTTACAATTAATCAGCATGTGAAGATGAAAATATTCTCACAGGCAGTGAAGCACTGTGCTCCTTATACATGCAAATACAGCAGCATCTATCATCGCTATCGAGGTGATTTCAAGCAGGGTGCATTAACAAAACATAAGGGGCTTTTCAGTATTTCTATTTACTTGTTTATTTATTACACTACCTATTGTGGAAAGTGCAACAACCAATTTCTTTCTTTCTCCAAAAAAACAAACAGAGGAAGACAAACCTACGCTCGGATTGCCTGAAAAGGCAAAGAAAGATGAATCTGATTCTGACGATGGAGGCAGAGAAAAAGGATCGGGCGGTATCTGGAGTTTTGAGGTCTGGGTACAGGCGACATTTCAGGAATGAAATATGTGATGAATCGGATGTTTGTTAATGGTCATGTAGTTATGGAGCTGTTTGAATGGAGCCATTATCTGAAAGCCAGAGCTGAGACAGCCTTTGTGTCCAAAGCTGGAGGCACACAGGCAGCAACAGGGAGAAGAGGAGGAGGGGGAGGTGGTGGTGGTGGTGGTGGTGGGGGGGGGTTGGTAGACAGGACAGCTGGAACCAAGCCTCCTTGTTTGGCAGGGAGTGGCGAAATTCCCTTCCACCGAAAATCACAACTCCTTCTTCCCCTTCTCCTCCACCTCATTCTCTTTTCCTGCTTCTGTCTCTCTCTCTCTCGCTCTTCCTCATCCTCCTCCTCCTCCTCCCTGCAGGTTACCATTGTGCGAGCGAGGCTCTCGTGGGGTGAACTGACAGTACAGATAAACGAGTGAACTGGCTTGTGGGATGCACGCGCACACACCTTCGCACACGGAGGAAACACGCCCTTACACTATCTTTACAACAGCCTCTAAATCAAAGAACATATTCCTGCACACATACAACACAAAATGGGCTTTGGAGAGGAAACATACGGTCAAAGGAGTTTAGATCTAAACACACACACACACACACACACACACACACACACACACACACACACACACACACACACACACACCAGATGTATAGGCAGTCACAGGAGCTTTACCAAAAGGCCTCCTTTAGGCTCATTTTCCTCTCTGCCTCTATTAAGGCTGACGTTGATGAATGACAGAGATTACAGGACAGACTGCCACTTAGCTTCATCACAGAATGAATGTAATCAAACACAGAGACACGGGGAGCAGCCAGGGAACTCGACAAGATGGAGGCGGGAAGGGTAACACAACAGACAGCGTGAGAGTCCGCCTGTAAGAAAGCGAGCAAAAGAAGTGCTTCAAATATCACACCTCTGGCAGACGTTTTTCAGGGACGGTTTTTTTGTCGGACGACCAAAACGGTTGAAATGTTGTCTCCACTGCACACGTGGTTTTTTTCCTCTGATTTTGAATAGATGTACTTTTTTTTTTTTTTATTAATCTGTCACTTTGTTTGAACCAACCATCTGCCATGAGCCATTTTCAAATCTCACCTGCAGTTCAGCAGCTGTCTTTCATTCAGGTGCTTGAATTATGTAAAAAAAAAAAAAAAAACAACTTCTTCCTGTATTACTTTTCATTCAGCTCCTGAAACTCGTGGTCATCCATGCTCACCTGTGTGTCTGTGACATCACAGCTCACCTGTCTGTGTGTCTGTGTCGCTCAGGATGCTGCGCTGACAGCATTTTCAGAATAAAATGATGCCCGATATTAACGAATAAATCAGCTGGACAAGCTGTGGCTAATTTGATTATAAATAATTAATTTCTTAATGACCCATATGCAGTAATAACTCCAATCATGGAGAAGAGAAGGGATGGCATGAAATAGAAAATATTTCTCCAACTAATGAATTTGATTACAGCACATTCTCAGCTGTCATGCTACTTACACTTTGGTTCTTTTTTTAAATGATTATTATTTTTTAAAAAAGGACCCGATGTCTTAATTCGCTTTGAGAGGCATTTTCATGAGTGAAACATCAGGAGATGCTTCGATCCAACATTTCTTTATGTAATTCTACAAAAAAAGCACAGTATGATCATGATATATTCATCTTAATTTAGTTTTATTTTGAAAAAAATACACATGGACAAAATTGCAATACATGTAGGTGTGCATAAACCTGACCACATTCTGACCAGTAAAATGTGTTGTGCTGAAATTACCTGTTGACTTTTCCTATTCATCTTTATCGCAATAGTTTTAAAACTTTACATATTTAAAGTTCATTTCATTAATTCCAGCGTTTAAATAAATAAACAATTTGCCCACCGGCTTAACAACTCAGGAAAAACAGCACAACACTAACACTTTTAAATGTTGATTAGCACGTCAGTTATCCAAATAACCAGGGATTTGGATAACTGTCAAATGACTTGAATCGACATCAAGGAAAAACAAACGGCTGGGGATTTGGATAATGAACAAACAGTTTTAATTAGGATGTAAAACTGTGTTTGTGTTCAGAGACTTTAGTTCAACACAGACTCCTGAGCTGAAAAGACTCGTGTGTTAGAGGAGATCACTAAAATCACTGACCTGTGGTAAATAAAAGGCGTCCATTGAAAAAAAAAAAAAAAAAAAAAAAAATTAAAAAAAAAAAAAAAAAAAAAAAACATTAAAGAAAAAAAAAAATCAGAGAGATGAACGGTTAACAAGGTTTTCCTGTTCCAATATGTCGGAGTCATATACAACAGGGCTGTGGTCTGAAGCTGTCAACTGCAAGATAAAGGCTTTGAGATAGTGCAGTTCACACTCGTCTGATACTTCTGATAGTGTTTAGATTCATTTACTTGCAGTGCAGTCTCACTTGTTTCAAGAATTTTTTAATTCATTTGAAGTTATTTTTCATCAAAAACAAAACAAACAAATAAAAAGAAGAAAGAAATAAAAGGAAAACATGAAACAAGGTGTTTTACATATGAAACAGCTCCTTTCATCCAGTGGATGGATTCAGCATACTGATGCCTCACCTGTGAGGGGTCTGGAAAGAGTTAGTGGATCTTTAACTTGTTAATTCGTCCTCATTCAGTTCTGTGCTACGTGCTCATTATAGATTCGCCTCTAGTCAACCCTTTGCTAAATGCCATCCTCCCTTCGGCCCCGTCTTTGCTCTCCTCGTTCACGTCACAGCAACCAATAAACAAGAAATGCCATTTGTATTTTGGAGTGAGGCTGTGACTCTTAAGAAATGGCATTTGAAAAAGAAAGAGAAATTATAGCCACAAGGTGAGCTCCAGACCTGCCTCCGTCTCTTTTCAGAAGAGTAAACAGGAAACAGTCTCCCAGGGTTGCACACAATTATAATAAGGCCACAGTCAATGAACCAACATTTAGTATCACTTTAGCAGAAGCCAAGCCGTTAACTTTTGTGCATAGTTGCTAGATTTGTCAGTAAGAGTTGAAAGTACGTGGCGTTCAGGTGTTTCGGTAGGTGAGGTCAGTCAGAGAGTGACTGGCTACAATGGGATCTCTCTTGCCTTGTTTGGAGAGGCACACACCTTCTTATCAGGTGCCCGAACGCTGCACAGCCATTTGTAAAATTATGAGTGAGGAAAAACTACGTGACGGGAATCACTGGTAAGATGTCACAGCAACAATTTAGTCATTCTCACCAAGACCGGAAACATAACGCTCACGTTACAAAGTCCTCCATCAGGAAAGTGAGCTGGCTGTTTTTCATTGGCCAGATAAAATAATCTACAAAGCCGTCTGCGTTGGGACACCCACCTCATTCAAATGGATGAAGAGGCGACATTTTTTACCTAGCCTTGTGTCTGCGAGAACACGGCCTTATTACTCTGAGAAGTGATAACATTCACACTTGGGAACTGAATTGTTGGTGCTCTTCTTCATCTGAACGCATTTTCAGTCAAAAAGAAAATGAAAAAAAAAAAAAAAAAAAAAAAAAAAAAAAAACCTGCTAGTCTTTGTGTCATCTAATGAGAAAATCACAGTGATATCCAGCAGTGGGTGGACAGAGGACAGTGACTTTGAATGCAACACTGGTGCTTGTTAGGAGTCTGGCAGGGGGCTGTAATTTATTCAACATCCTGAAAGCAGAGCCGCAGATTCATAGCCTGAACTGTTTGGATTTTGATCCAGTATAAATATCTAGTAACACATTTTGCTTGTGATAAACTGGTTGTACAAACTGAGGAGAGGGAAGCATCATTTTCAAATAACTGTGCAGTCTCAGTTCAGTGCAACTCATTACATTAGAGAAAGAAAATCAAACTAAAAAAACACCTCAGGACTCCAGACAGCAGCACAAGCAGCTGAGCAGGAAAAAGAGGCACATGGCCTACTTTCCAAAACTTAGCCAGAATTTTTTTTTTTTTTTTAAAGCAAATCACATTCGATTAATCAGAGGTGAAAAAAAAAAACAACAACAAACTCTTTGCCTGTGATAGGCGAGTGTGTGGCCTGCCTGCATCAACACTGGATCTTTTCATCTTCACGGCGGCTGCCACATCCGTGACACTTCTGCCACATTAACACGTGTAGAAAGAGAGGAAAAAGAGGAGGATGAGAGAGGAGTGAGACACAGCCAAAAAAGACCAAAAAAGACAAAAAAGAAAAGAAAAAAAAAAACAGGCAGAGAGCATGACTTTGACACGGCAGATTAAAAAAGAATAACAGGCAAGAAAAGTGTCACATCTAATAGGGACACGACACATCAAGCCTCCTCTGAGACGCCGAGCTATCACACCGGAACAAGTCTCTCTAAAAACAGAACGAGCGGCGTCTTCGCGGCGCTAATCAGAGCCGACGTTGGGAATACAACTCCTCGGTTGTAATCTATTTGCAGCAGCGACGCTAAGCTTCATTTGGAGAGAGATTTCATTTGCAGCGAGGCCCTGTTTGTCTTTCTGAAACTACAATTTGGTTGAGCTAATGAGCTTGACATATCGCACAGCTCAGGACAACAGCAAGACATCAGAGCTTATCAGGGGCTCACTGTTACAGGCACAATCACATTTAATCTAGTTGAAAGAATTACATTTTCAAATCTAATCTAAATCTAATGAGACGTGCACCAAAGCATGTAATCAGAATTAAAGTATTCTGACGTGGCTGACATGGTGACACGTCTGCATGTGAATTTAAAGTGTCCAATAAAAACTTTGAGTTTAATTCTGTCCATTTTTGACTGAACACCTGTAGAAGGATCATCAAGTATCCACGGTCAGAACAGGCAGCAATAAGATATGTCCATTAGCTGGTGATTCTCCTATTAAGACCAGAACACCGCCACAGTCTCATCTGAATAAGCGGAAGTGATTTCACCTCACTGCGTCCAAGCAACAGATACAATCTGACTCATAACAGTTTGTTTTAAGTCCCTGAAAACAGCTGCTAAATCAACCTCAACTCAGTGTCCATTTACTTGCTTGTTCTTGTGCTTTCAATTGTATCATGGTCTTCATGAATGAACCGTGACTTTTAGAGCCACCGTGGAGAAGAAGATCCAAAGGTATATTTCTACAGAGAATGAACTCCATCTGCTGGGTGAAGGCAGTGTGATGCTGCTGTGTAAGTTAAACACACAGTATGTAACTTCTCCTGCGCTCAACCAAAACAATAACAAAAGACCGGATTGGGTGACATTGTGAAATAGCGTGGGATCATGGGAGTTGTTGTCTTCACCACCATTTGCTGTAAGTTTCTGCCGGTTTGGATTCCTTCCTCGTTTTTCGTTCAAGAGGTTTTTACCTGGAGCCGAATTATCTGTAGAGGTCTCTATATATATATATATAATATATATAACATAGGTCTAGTCATTTTTATAACTTTAATCTGTCTTTTTCTGGACTAGTTAAAGAATAGTTCCTGTTTATTACAACCTGTTTTCTCTTTGTTCTTTCCAGTGTTTCTATTAGTGATTGAAACCAGGATGATCCTTTAATACACTTACACTTTTGAAAGAGTACAAAACATCAGATCTGGTCCATACAGACACAGTGCTGAAGCTGTAATGATCAACCAGCTCCACATATCTTGCTCCACGCTCACCTGTATGAGTCACTTTTATGACTCAGCTGAACTGACATAACCGTGTGACTCAAGGGACTTTGAGGGACATTTTATTTGGGCCTGTTTTCAAAACACTGTCAGCTTATTAAAGCACTTTCTCATAATGGCAGATGTAATGATGCGTGCACATGGTTGACTATATAATCCAGCACAAATCAAAAGGTTTACAAATAGTCACCCAAGTCAAACAATGACATGGGATGAAGGATGATGCAAATATGTTATGGGCCATTAAAAGTCAATACAGTGTGTATAGCGTAGTGATGATGTGCAGTGACTGCAGAAGATGCTGCTGTTGCCAGTGCAGAGCCAGCAGGGGACCAATTTGATTCTGGATGATGCCACTTTTGCAAAAATCGGGTTGTCTCACGCATGTTGCACCAACACCATTTTGAGAACATGAAGACCTTTTGCTGAAAGCATACTGGGAAGAAGGCAAAATGGCCACCGAAGTCAAACCGCAGCGAAGACGAGCAAAGCCAAGAATCCTGAGAGAAGAAATGAGCAAACATCTGAGCCTGCTGGCTAAAGCTTCTTCCAGTCAAAAGGTGATTTGATATGCAACATCTTCTCCTCACTAATCTCTTAGTGGCTTCAGCACTGAGTGGTTTCATGGTTAAAGTATCCCTCTAGTAGCAATTCAGCTGGATATGCAGCATGCTCTCATCACTGATAACATGCCATGTTCAGGGCTGTGTAGCTCAAACATTAAGGCTGCATCCTCACTGTTCCTCTGTGAGCTGCACAGCCAGACGCAGACAGAAAATCCACCCAGGGGATGGTTGAGCACAGCTCTGAGCGGCCTCAGTACGTCTCAGCTATGAAATGCCTGGGACTCCCTTTTTAGCATTAAGGTGCTTTTCTGCCCAATCTCCGTGGAGCCAGCTGTCACCGTCCCACAGAGGCCTGGTATGGGAAAAAAATTCTACCTCATTTCTAATCATTTCAACATACAGAGAAAATTATTCCTTGAAGACATACTTTCGGGAACATGTAGGAAAATATGCTTATTCGCTTTCTTGTCAGAACTCTCCCAAGAAAATTGACATGACTCCCGGGGGGGGACTTCACTTCACTTGAGTCAGGCTAGCTGTTTCCCCTTGCTTCTAGGGTTGCCATACATCCTGTATAATACGGGATCGTCCAATATTTAAAAATATAATGCTGCATCCAGTATTGATTGAATACGGGTTGCAAATTGACCCGTATTATTGTACACGTCATTTCATTTATAAACCATGTCCTCAAAGTGCTGTGAATAATGTCACGTCAAGTAAAAACCAAACCAGTTTTTAGGCTAGAAGTGGATTGGAGAAGTTTGACCGGTACACTGACAAGTTCTGTGTGCTGTGAGAAAATACAGGTCACACACGACGTCAGCGTCAATGGTTTGCCTTCTACAGGTAAAGACAGCAGTGCGGCGTCTCGGTGGTTCACCTGGTAGAGTGCATGCCATGAAGTTCTAACAACCTCTGGCCTTTGGCTGCAAGACTTCCCCCGGTATAGCCTATGTTCTATTAACTGTATATTGCCAACTGTATATAATAGTCTTTATTAGCCTATGTTATACAATAGCTAATAGAGAATACAAGGCAATAATCAGAAAAATTGATCATTCTAATATCCCATCTATTCACTTAGACTTAAAGACCTTCTTCAGATAGAAGGTGGCAACCCTACTTGCTTCTAGTCTGTATGCTAAGCTACGCTAACCTAACACGTCTCAAAAGGTCTAGTTAATCCTTAAATCTTGTCAGAACTCTACGCACTAAGTTTGTACAAGCGGTGTAAAGAAATTATTTTTTATAGAAAACAATTGAACATAGAACACACACAAAGTCGTTCTGTTTTTTCCTCGGCTTGAGGCGATAGCTTCGTCATTAGAAGTTAACAATTCATACTTACAGGTGATTAATTAGTCATAAAAATGCCAAACATTCATTGTACCCAGCTTTTTAAATGTGAGAATTTACTGCTTTTCTCTAATTTATATAATTATTAATGGAATATCTTTGATTTTGGACAAAACATTACATGGACTGAATGGGAAACATTTGACGGATCAATTAAGTAAACTGGAAATATATTGTTTCTGCCCTAACAACGAGCAATACTTATAAATTCTGAAGGACACTTATTAAATAGGACTAAGTGTAGCCAGCAGGACTCAGTGTGTATCTGGACTACAGCTGCCATCTGCAGAGCAGCCAACCGTTACAAACAACACTGAGGAAAGACCATTTACTCTTACGCCGTTCCACCACACCAAGCTGAGAGTAAGGGTATTAGCGTGTGTGTGTGTGTGTGTTTACATGTTTCCTTCTACACTGCCCACAGGTATCAGGCTGTCCAACTCAGCAGCCCTTTGTAAATACCATGCAGGGCCTCAAAGATGGCCAAGAGCCTATTAGTTGGACATGAAAGACAGAATATGTGAATCACTGGCAGCCAGCTAAAAGAGGGAGAGCGCATGATTGGATTCAAGCAAAGTGCGCCTGTCAGTCTGTGTGTGTATGTGTGTGTGTGTGTGTGTGTGTATGTGTGTGTGTGCGTGCGCGCATGTGTGTATGTGAACTCCAAACAACACTTTGAACGACTACACGCGTGCATGCCAGTTAATTTGGCTGGAGTCTGGGTAACTGCGGAAAAACCAACCACTGGATGTAGAGTCATTCACAGGCTACAATCGCACACAAATACACACACCACGTCCGCGTCCGTATACACGCACACCCGCTGTGCAGGAAAGAGGCTCTCCACGGCGGTGTAATTTGGCCTGGTCACTGCAGAGACGTCGTAATTGATAACCCTGTCTGAAAATGGCCGGGGGCACCACGCATAATTGAGCACGCTGTGTCTATGTGTCGTGCATGTGTGTGCGTGCTTCGCTTCACAACGGAGGGCTACTAAAATGGCATCTCTTGTTGCTTGATTTGGGTTTTTTTTTTTTTTTTGTTTCTTCTTGCTGGATTTTGTGTCCAGCAGAACCTAATGAACACGGAGTTTAAAGCCCCACGGTTCACATGGAGGTACCAGAAGCAGTATGCAGTGAAATAACGTCCAGCAGCTCAAGAAAGTGGCTGCACAAGAGGGTTCAGAGGTGAATAAAATGTGGTGGAATAGACATTTTTATACAAGTGTACTGCTTGTTTTTCTTTGTCTGCATTGCAGCTCCAAGTTGAAAAACTCTGAGTCTAAAGCCCCTTATCAGACATGGATCACAGCACGTCACAACGGCCGCCTTCAATTATCTGTTAAAGTAATAGGTTGTTTTTTTTGTTGTTCATTATGTAAATGTTCATTGTGGTGTTATTCAGACTTGACAGGAGGACCTTAATGGAAAGAGCCACAATCCTGGTGCTTTGTTTGTAGCCTGAGAGGCAGCAGTGCTGGAGAACAGTTTAAAGGTAACATGGTGGAGGAGGTTTTATTTTTCTGTCCGGTGATTTTAAAACTTATTTTCCCATTTTCCTTCGTCGCCCACCTGTAAACGCGTGTAAATCAATTATATCATTTATTAGATAACGAAGTCTGATTTTGCACAGGCGAAGACAGACCACACATTTACTTGAGGCTTTAATTTCTATTTGCCTATATGTGGTATGTTTTATTCATTCATATTTATACACGAGGAGAATCTTCTCGACGCTTTGAGCTTTATTAAACTGATTTCAATGTCTTTGTGCATAAGAGATGATAGCTTTGCTGATAACATTTATTGCAGTGCTGCTCCAAAGGCAGAACAAGACATGCATTTAGTCTCTGTGTTTATTTATCCTGTGCTGCTGTGGCCTTTATGATAATGTGACAGTGTTTAAGACTTGTGGAAATGTTACCAGGTCTGACCTACTACTTATTAGTATACAGTTACACATGTTGGTACTTACTCGAGTCAAAAGATCAACATGTATAATTGTCAGCACGTTTTTATAACTTTAAATTTCAAAACTATTTAAGTATTTGAATATTTAATATTATATATTTAAGTAAGTATACTCTTCTTTTATAGCTATTTGATTTTAGTTGTGTCTGCATTCAATGTATGTCTGACACTCGGCAGCACTGAAAATAAGGGTTCTCCCTCTCTGTGTCTTCTGAGCGTTTCAGTAAATAACATGATGATGAAGTATCGAGGAGCAGCGGTATCCCGATCATTCAGCTAAATATAAAGAATGTAATTTAGCTGAGTTTACTTGTTTTAATGAAAGAACTGAAGATAAACTAAAGTTATTTATCATTTTGTTTCTTAAAATTATTGAAGGCTTTACTTAAACAGTGGACTGGATTGTGGATTCACATAAATGAGAACCCCAACTCTTAGGCTAGTGTCATGTAGCTTTACACTTCTGCATAAACTTTGAGTATGCAGCTTTTTACAGATTAAAGCAAATCATAAATACACATACTAACTCACACATACACAGTTAGCCTTTCTTGCCCTGTTTGCATTACTTACTCTCCTCATTTTGTCATATTTTTTTAATTTTAAGTTTTTAAATCATGACGTACATGAAGAGTCCATAACAGGTTGAAGCCTTATATCTTGTCCTCAAACTTCATTGCTTCACAAAAATGCTAATACTGTAAGAAATATTTAAACGCAGCAGTGTTTTTATAGCTGCAGTATTAAATCTGGGCCCACTGGTGGACCTGACAGAGTTACAGAGGTTCAGGCTCTTTAGATATGAAGGCATAACTGACTGTGGGTTTTATAAATAATGTAACCTCTCTGTGCTTTCCTTGAAACAGCGCTTTGGAAAATTCTCAAAATGTAAATGTTTGCTTCGATATCGGCCACATGAAAGGACGCATAAGAGGCAGGCACATTAAAGCGATCCTCAAAGCCGGCTTCTCCCGTATGCTTGAAGTCACTGGATGCCACCCGCTGATAATGTGATGAGTTGATTCCAAGGGAATGACTCAAGGCCGTAACGTCACGGCATATAGAGGAGGTTCACGTGAGACAGTTGCCATGGTGAGGAATCCGTAGGTTAGGAGAGAGGGTGGGTGTACAAAACGATGAGAGGTAATAACATGACCATTATCTTGGAAACAGAGACAAAGGCAGCTACGGCCGCCTGGGGAAAACGTCATTTTATCAGGAAGTAGTGTGGTAAATAATAAAAACATTAAAAAACCACAGACTGTATCTGTTACCATGATGGCTGTCGCTTTAATATCTTTGTTGGAGACCACCTTTGCTTTATAATAATACTGGATTGGCAGAATCTTTGTATCAACATAGTCTAAAGTATTTTGATTTGTCAATCATATCATTAACTGGACAATAAGCAGTTTGCAGTGACAACGGTGGCAGATTTACCATTTATAATATTGTAATAATTATTATCCACCGCTGGACCAGTGGTTCTCAAAGTGGGGTCAAAGTTATTCCTTTATTGCTGGGGACCTCCAGGAACCCCCTCAAGGACCCCTGGTGGTCCCCAGCAATAAGAGGAATAATTCTATATATATATCATATATAAAAATATATTTTCACTATAATTGCATCCATAAGTAAAAGATGACAGAGCATACGACTATCTTGGTCACACTTTCTTTAATTAAACATCTAAAAGTAAAAGTCTCGTTAGAGGGGCAGTAGTGGGTGGGTGATATGCAGCTCATGAAGTTTTATATGTCACATGCCAAGGTACAAATCAGAACAATGAGGGTCGGACTCGGCAGCAGTGCAGACTGTGCATACTGCAAAACTGCAAAAATATATACTATGGAAAATATTGCATATGGCGGGAAATATTGCAATATTCAATATTATTGAATATCAGCCCAAGCCTAATGATTAACATTCTCGTTTAATCAAACCAAACATAACATCGACATCTTACTGTCGAGGTAAGTTTTGTTGTTCATGTGTCAGTTTCTGTCTAATCTAAACCAACACATTGAAAATGAAGATAATAACCCAATTTTTACGAACGGTTAAATAATCATTTGCTCCTTGTTGGAGCTCAGCCCGAACGCGTTCTGTCAGACTGGGAATATGTGTGAAGATGTGTGTTACATCTATTATGTTATCATGATGATGATATATGATATTATGTTTTAGCCTGTGATATGTATGTTGTGCACGACGGACTTGATGCTTATTTTCAGAGGTGTCAGCGGTACGTGAATTATAAATTCAGTGCAATGCACTGGCGAGGCAGGCTTGTAATTGCATTACTGTGTTGAATGTGATTCAGAGGCACTAAGGCGGCTTTTTGCAGTGTGCACTTGATTCTTTTAAAATGGAACAAATATGCAACACTGGCTTTTCATTTCCTTTTTGTTTCATGATCAATTTACATTTCTCAGGATCCCTGAGGGGAGGTGAGGCATTGTGTGATGTCACACTGCCGTACGGGACCAGGACCTTGTGCTGAAACAGACTAAAAACAGATCTACTTTCTAAATAAGAGTCAGATAAACATAGATTATCTCAGAACTGTAATGACACGGCGAACAATCAATGTCAAACCAACATGTGACTTAAAGATACAAAGTCTAATGCAAATCAGAGAGACTCTCCAGGGAACAATGACACTTCACTAAATTATGTGGCAGCCGGCTGGAGGCTGAGGAGCTCTTTCAGGCTGCAAATGACTGATCCTGGACCACGGATACATCACGTTCCCCTCTTCGCCTGTCTTCTTCTTCTTCCTCCTCCTCTTCCTCCTCCTCTTTCCTCTTTCCTCCCTCAGTGAGACTGCCAACAGATGAATCCTGCCAAGTGCCTCCCCAGGAGAAGTGTGTGTCTCTCTAAATCAGAGGGTCCGTATGTGTATGTGTGTGTGTGTGTGTGTGTGTGTGTGTGTGTGTGTGTGTGTCTCTCCACTTTGATGGCAACGTTGGCAGTAATGTGTCTAATGGAAGATAAGCAACACTCTCTCAGACAAGTCTTCACAGCCAAGCACTTCCCCCAACATCATCATGCTGAGTGCAATAGAGGGAATACTGTATCCCCCTCCATCTCTATGAGCACACACACGCACGTACGCACGCGCGCGCACACACACACACACACACACACACACACACACACACACACACATATAATTGACTTACAGTGTACAGCCCATGCAAAGACACAAACACACACAGAGAATACAGAGAGCGAGGGTTTGGTTAGTCCGTCTCAAAGCTGCCTTTATCATCTCTCACACAAAGTCCGCAGAGCCTCACACACATGCGCGCGCACACACACACACACACACACACACACACACACACACACCCGCAGTTTGGATGATGAGTCCCTGAGATGAGTTTCAGTCATAGAGGGACACCTCAGAGAAAGTGCAGCTTTGGATCACCACGCTCAAAGCTGTCCGCAATCATTTCTCCTCCAAAGTAAGTCCCCCCCCACCCCCCACCCGCACGCACACACACACGCACGCACACACTTGCACATACACACACACACACACACAGACACACACACTAGTGAAGTGCTTTGCGAGGGAGAGCGAAGGACGAGCTCGGCAGAAGGCACTTATAGAGAAAGACAGAGGGAGAGTCCTTGACTGCTGACTGACCCCGCAGCTTGTTTGTGCCGATTTTGAAGGGAGCGTTCTCATCGAGGGGGAAGGGAGAGGATTCAGAGTTTATTACACACAACACAGCAACAAGCAGGAACAGACGAGGGAAGGAAGGAGGAGGCGAGAATGATGGAGGACCCCGAATCCACGTTGTCAAGCAATGAGTACAACACCTGAACTGCTGCCATGTGTCTGCACGGGTCAGACTGATAAATTGGCTGTTTGAATCGGACACAACTGATCAGTGTCGTCCACTCAGACGACGTCCTCCCTCCCCACAGATACTGAACGACTGTCAGTGACAGCTGGAGTGAAGGTTTGACACTCTGGGCATATTCTATTATTTATAAATGTTCTATAAGGGCATTATTATTTCTCTGGAAAGTCATTATTCATGTAGAAACACATGGTTATCTGAGCTGCAATGTTTTAACCCTCATAAATACTCAATTCTGGGATCCAGTTCTTGTATTTTTGCATTTAAGAACTGTACAGTATAAGCATGATGTCTATTGAGTTTCTATCCAACTAGTTGCTGTGTGCATTTTCAATATGTGAATCATAAAAAAAACAAAAACCTTGAAATGTTGCAAAAAAAGTTTTTAAGTAAATAAATCATGATGTACATGAAGTGTGTGACTTAAACGTTCACTGGAGCTTCTGCTCCACAGAAGAGACAGACAATTGCAGCAAGCAACTCGGTCATGTTGCTTAAATGAATACACGAAACAAACATACAGTGTATGCTGTATGTCCGTGGCGCTCTCTTAACTGCATCGTCTTGTTGCACCCTCTTCTTCTGCAACGGTTTAATGGCACCCCGACTGGAGCATTAGCGCCACCAGCTGTTTAACTCGGTCTCAGATGTTTTGTGATAATTAGATTACCTGCGAATCTATTTGTAGATATGCGCCACTGACGCAGAGTGAAATTAGCCTTAAAGGGCAACTTCACACCTGGTTTTTAGCTTGAACACGACAAACTACTTCACAATATTCAAAAACAACATCCAAATCCAGGGCTCTGTGTTGGACATCACACGGTGCATATTCCTGATTGAACTGAGGTAGAGCGTGTAACACCTAGTCTTAGTCCTATAACCGCAACCAACCTTTGATAACTAAAATCGAATCAGTTCATCCTTGAGTTCAAGTGAACGCTCGTACCAAATTTGATGACAGAGATACTATATTGCATTCACAAGGCCAAAAACCATGTTTTGAGAGGTCACCGTGACCTTGACCTTTGACCACCAAAATCTAATCAGTTCATCCTTGAGTCCAAGTCCAAGCGGACATTTTTGCAAAATTTGAAGAAGTTCGGTCAAGGCGTTACTGAGATATCGTGTCCACAAGAATGGGACGGACGGACATATTCACTTTGTTTAAAGGCAGATTCACAATCTATCCACACGGGGTGTTTTTAATAAGGACTCACAGATTGTTTTATTGAAATTTCCCTCAATCAGTCTTACTGGTAACCTGAGTTTAGTGACTTCACGTTTAACATCGTAACCCCGCCCAAACTCAACCTGAGCTCACCTAACCAGAAGAAGTTAAAATGCCTGTGTCACTCTGCCAAGTTCCTTTTTTTTTTTATTCCACTTTCGGTGTTCAAGAGATTCAATTTAACAGCCATCATGACGCATATATATATATATACACAACTTGAATCACTGCTGAACTGTGTCAGTGAATTGTGTAGAGCAGTGAAATCAACACACATTAATATGAAAATGTCATGGATCATTGCTCTGAGTACACTCCTGCTGATGAAAGAAAACGCAGACAAAAGCCAGGAGATGTGAAAGATTGATTTCTGAGTCCTGAGACAACCGAGCTGTGTATTAAACAGAGGGGAGGCGCAGCTACAGTGATAATTTCTCTCCTCTCTGTAGTTTATCCCGGGCCGCCCCTGCAGCACTTGTCTTCTCAGTGACGAGTATATACCGAGGTCAGGACCTAAATACATTGACTCTACCTACTGCTGAGAGCCAACAAGCTTTAAAACCGTCAGCCTGTCCCTCTCTCCTCTGTTCCCTCACCCTCATCCCTCCTGTTTGTTCTGACACTTTCCTTCTTCTTCCATCTTTCTGTCTCTTTCTGAGCAACATAGTTACTGACAGTGGGAGACAGACACAGAGAGAAAGAGAGAGGGAAAGAGTAAAAGGAGTAAAATAGCCCCGAGTAGTTTAAGCCAGGAAGAAATTTAGGCTAAATCACATATTGGAAAGAGCATCAAAGCAAATTGGAAAAAGCATAAAGACAAACGGGGTTACATTGCACAGAGTACAATTACATAAAAGGTACTTAATGGGCTTACAGTACATGTAGGACTGCAACTATCTTTTATTCTCATTAAAGTAATTTGATGATTATTTATTTGATGAGTTGTTAAGTCTAATAATAATAATAATAATAATAATAATAAAAATACCCATTACATTTACTGTCTGACTGTCAAAGACCCACAGCAAATTACCTGCATTTTGTCTTGATAAATAAACAATTAATAAATGATCAGTGTTGTTGGTTAATTTTCTCTTGACCAACTAATTAGCTGATTGTTCATAGCAGCCACTTTCTATGGTGGTAAAGTACTGCTATAACACTGATATCTGCCATTTTTAAATGTTACTGTTACTTAAAAACTTAAGATTTAACACAGATAGACAACAACACTGACTTCATCCATTTTCCTGGAAGTCATGGCTAATAACAGCCATAGAAACCAAGAACATGAGGTTTCCTTAACGTTAATGTAGTGCGTTGAGACTTTACCATAAAACAGGAGAGGATATTTAGATACAGCCAGTAGCTGATTAGCTTAGCTTAGCATAAAGGCTGGGAATGGGAAACAGCTAGCCTGTCTCTCTGTAAAGGTAAAAAAATCAAAATATTGCTAATTAATACGTTGTATTTAGTTTGTTATACCTGCAGAAAAACCAAAAGAACGACAAGTTGTGGTTTCACAGGAGATCCTTAGGCGAGGTTGCCAGGCAACCAGTGGACACTTTTTTCATTGTAGCCAGGTAAGCTGGCTAACGTTGCCTACAAGGCTCTGATTGGTCGACTGTTCCTCCGACCAGTGGCAACAACCTTCAACGGGCACAACACCAAACCTATCCGAATCGCTGAACTAATGCGAGATGTGTCCCAGCACTTTGTCAAAAAAGCGCTGCAAGAGGGTTTTGTTTCTATGGCAACAGTATCTTGACAACATATCACCGCCGCCTTTCAGCGCCCAGCTGATCTGCTCCCACATTCGGGCTTTTCTACCCGAAAAATCATAAAGCTCGGGATAGACAGCTAGGCCCAAAACAAGCTTCTCCTCCATTTTCTTGGTTGCCAGGGTGACGGATCCCGCTTCATCTGATTGGTTGCCGGAAAATGAGCTGCAGTGACACCAGCGCCTTTCTGAAAAGTTAGAAGTTAGTTAGTTGAAGAGATATTCAACTAAAAGTGTTTGGTGCAGCCGCGTCTTTCTGAAGAAAGACGCCTTTTCTTGAGGCGTTTGCGGACGCTCTCTCCTCATTGGGCACAAGCCCTAAGTTTGCAGCTTAAACACTGTATCAGTGTTTCCTCATTATGTGGATAAAAGGCATAATGCAAATTAGTTGTGTACAGGTATGCACAAAAATTGCAGGAGACCCAGTTGCAATGCCATAAAGGTGAAAAAAGTCAATACCTTCTGCCACTGAATTAATTTTACAGCAGTAATAAAAAAAGAAAATGTCTGTTGCGTGGCGATACAAATGTATTTGCTGATATTGGAGGAGAGAAAAAGCAGCTGTCTTTAAACCAACCAGCAACTGAATAATACTTGAAATAGTGCCATTAAAAGAACAATAAACGTATGCTCTTAGGGAGGCCGCTTTTACCGCTTCAAAAACGGCGTATGTTTGTGAATGAGTGTTTGTCTCTTCTTTCAATGCTGAACTAACTGGTGAAAAAAAAAATAAAAAATGAAGTGTTGTTTTCTGTATTATTCTAATTTAATGTGGTTGAACATTATTACAAAATCTCTGTGATGTGAGAAGCAGCTGCTCTTGTAATTATTTTTAGGAAAAGCCAATAGTATGCAATGTTTGTTCAGTGCCACTTGGACGGGTGCCCGTATTAGCTGATCCAGTTAACAGTGTTCCCAGTGAAAAACTAAAATCAGTGCACCTGATTTGTTGCTGTTCTATACTCACTGCTGCGACGGTGTATGGAAACTCACTGTCATGTCAATACACCTCCATCAGCAGGGAAGTGTAAGTGAGTGAGTGAGTGAGTGAGTGAGTGAGTGGGAGGCGAGGAGCAGACGGGGACATTTGGTGTCTGATTCTGCAGGAGACACAGAGTAAACCCCACACAAGCTGCTGCTGAATCTTTGCTAGTGATACTGCATTGGACACTGTTAAATTTTTAATAGTCTAACAGTAGTGTGATGTCACTGCCTCAATGATCCAGTTTGCTTTTTAGTGGAAGTCCTACCCCCTACATTTATCATACAACACACCCAACGGTAGGATTTCAGGTGGTTAAGACAGGGCTGGAGAGGAGGCTCATCCATCGCAGGCTGTGATTGCACCTGTGCCAGGCCTGAGTTTATACTCATGCATCCATCCGGTATATTCTCCCTCAAATACTGCCATAGTGTAGAGGAGCAGACAGGCCTGAAGCCTTTTAAGGTGGTGAAGCAGCCATAAAGGATTCTGTCTTCACTGAATGGTAAATGATTCACCTGTTGAACTGGAAAAAAAAAAAAAAAAGGTTCAAATACAGTCTAATAATAGGAGTCAGAGTGGGGCGGGTTCCTCTGGTGATGGAGGTCAAAACAGGGCGTGGAGCTAAGCCGGGCCCCGAGTGAAGACTCGCAGGCACGGAAAGCTTCTGTCAGCGGAAGCAAAAAAAAAAAAAAAAACGTTTTAAATTCAGATTGACGCTGAAGAAACAGTGATGCATGTTGGGGTACTGAGGTGAGGGTACTGTCAGCATTGCTCCTGTTGTCTGACTCCAATTTGTTTTCCGTGGCAAAGTTTCAGCATCTCACTGGCTCAACAGCTCGTTTACCCTTCCCTGATTAATTAAGGCAATCGACTGGCTGAAACAATTGCCTCGCTGGATAACCGTGCCCTAATTAGGAGGTAATTGAAAAGTATCAATGACTAAAACAACGTCTGGGCAGATGTAGCCCGGAGCGGTATGAAAATTGAGCAAAGATTTCTACAACTGTTTTTTTTTTTTCCCCCCTTTCATTTCTCTTACTTCCTTTTGCTCTTACCTCGCGGCTCTCTGGTCCAGCTGGTGGAACGCCAGTGAAGGGAAAAGGAGGATGAGTTATGACTCCCAGGGGCTCAGAAACCACATATACAGCCACACATTTCAGTATATTCTCAGAAAAGCAGATGAATGCTTCTCGACTTCCCTGAGCTGACCCCGTCCTCATTCCATTTATTTGATGTGACTCACGCTGTGAATCCGCCTAACAACTATGGACAGTCTGAGAAGAAAAAAAAAAGGGGGTAAAACTTATTCTGCAAATATGTCGGTATTAAAGTGAGTTCAGGTGGGCTTATCCTCGTCTTCATCCCTAAATCCTCATCACTGCCACCCTGAAAGTCATTACACCTGCGATCCATCTGACAATCCTATTAGACTTAACTTCATACCGCAGCATTATGCGCCGTGTTCCTGATGTTCTACTAATTTTTACATTTCAAGGCCACTTAGTATTTCGTGCGAATCGCATCTGCAAGAGTTTTAAATCTGTACTTGCCCTCCTCTTTTCTTTCATTCTACCCTCAGGACAAAACAAAAACAAGTGTATTTGCACACACACTCATTTCCATAAAAATCCCACATACCCACTGTTATAAGATATCTCTTCCCACAAGCACATTATTCAGTCTGAAAACACATTCAGATCCTTTATGTTACGGCTGCGCTAACATGCCAGGAGATATTACTCACATTGCTCAGCATAGCGACAAAATGAGTCAGTAGTTTAAACTTAAATACAGATCAATTCTTTAACGTGGCGTCAGTACAAAGAGACAACCGATCTAATGGATGGTAAACGAGAATCCTGGCCTGACTTTACACCAGGAGGGACTCTGCTGAAACAACAGGGACCACCACCACCACACACACGTCGGAATATCAAGTCTGGGTTTTTAAGTCAGAAGGAATCAGGACCTGCGAGAAAACATTCAAGGCCTGAAGGTTTCTGCAGGTACAAACCTAAAGACACACACACACCAACCGCTGAGAGGACGACTGGAGTAGAATATGAAATCAAGTGTGGCCGGTGGATGAACACCAGAAACGGACAATACCAGACCAAAACCGGTCCCAGCACCCACTGGGTGGTCCATATATATACGAACACCTGTTATCATGTAACCTAGGTTAAGTGCAACTCAGCAACCGCCGTCTGCGGAGGAAAAGCTAGTAAGTGGTCCTTGAGTTAGAGGGGGGAAAAAAAGTGAGTCTGGGAAATCTGCAGTTTGCTTTCTTCTGAGAGTTAGATAAGAACTTCAATAGCACTCTTATGTCCGTACGTTAAATATGAAGCCAGCAGGCATTTAGCTTAGCTTGTGACACCACCAAATATATTGAAAAACAAGGATTAAATAAATAAGATATAATATGTTAATTGGTGAGCTTTAGAGGTGATGGTAGAGCCAGACTTTCTGTTTTCCCCCGTTTCCATTCAGATATGTGAGTGGTATCGATCCTCTCATCTAACTCTCAGCAAAACAGCAAATATTCCCCAAAATGTAAAACAATTTCCGGTCAAAAAATATCCAACATTTCTGAGTTCTGCTTTCAGTGCTGCTCAACTCACTCTTATCAAGTTGCAATAAATCACTTTCCGTGGGTGCAAACATGATCATACATGACAAGATAATTATATTTGCGACATATCAGTGTCTCAATTAAAGGGAAGTGGGGCTCTCATCTGTGTTGTAACCATGCTTTGAGATTTAATATAATTTTGCATAGTTCAGTTTAGTGTGTGGGATGAAAACTTGAGTCCTGAGGGAGCCTGGGCTCCGGGCTGAGCCGTTTGCTGTGTCCGATGATGAAGCACATTTACAGGAGTCAGAGAAGCTGCTAATAGATCTACTGTTAAGAGTCACTGCCTCAAGGGCACTGAGACATTCAGACCTGCTGGCCATCACTTCCGCTCAATCTCCCTTCCTCCTCCTCCTCACTGTGTTTTTTCTTTTCAACCCACACAAAAACTTGGCACATCTGCCGAGCTGGCAGCGTGAAACACCTGTAGAGACCGGCAGGCTGAGCCAAAGTTGCCAGGACAAAGCGGAGAGGGCCAGGACACTCTCCGTGTTAAGACTGTATGACGTAACCAAGTGTAAACACTGGAGGCCATTTAGGGAAGCTCCTGGTGAGAGAGTGAACGAGGCAGATCTGAAGTGGAAGGACGACTGATCAGGTATAGATTTCACGGGGATATTAAAAGGACGATATTAACTTCCATCTGTCAGCTGACATCACCTCCTGCTCCTGCTGGAGTCATCAGGAGAGAGGAGGATGAGAAGCACTGCTGAGGAGCTGCAGCTCTCAGAGAAAACAAAATCCTGTGTCAGTCATGAGCACTGGCTCGCTGTACATCACAGACTGGTACCGATTATATCAAAGAGCACACTCATTAAAGAAGAGATATGGAGTTAATAAGGATTCAGCCATCCAGACTGAATAACTATAACTGGAAAATGCCTAAATACAGTCGTTTAAATAAGACTATACAAACATTGTTGGTTTAAAATGATGAATAATAGACCTGCACCGACTGAATGACAGTTTGATCTAGTCACTGCACACATCTCAACTCTGTCATTTTGTGCCTGACAGCACAAACCACAAGCACCTTGTGTATCCACAACGCAAAATCAAAGAAAACACACGTTTGCATGAGTTGCCATATTATCAGCATCAGCCTCTCAGCCCGTGTGCTGCTCTTTGTTTAATTCCCCCCAACTGCATGTGAGCAGATACGGCATCACATATGTCGTGTTCCTCTCGTAAAAGGAAAATGAATGAAGAGGAGTCTGAAACCTACCGTTCCCGGAGATGTGGTTCTCTACCTCGCCGTGTCCAGCTTGCCGTGTGGAGACACTAAGTTGAATGTAGAGTCCCATGTAATGCAAACTCCCCAGCAGCACCCTAAACGCTCCCATTTCTCTTCTGTTTTATCTGCTCTCCTTTCCCCCTCTTTCTTTTTCACATCGGGTGGAGGGGCACGTCGTATTTTTTGTTTTTGTTTTTTAAAATAATTTTCTTTGTTGTTGTTGTTGTTGTTTTTTCTTTTGCTGTTTCTTTGTTGTTTTGTTTTTTAAAAATCCAGGTGACTTGTTGTGGCGAGGAAGGGGAGCGAGATACCTGTGCGAAATAAAGAAACGAAGAAGTCACCGCAGCCTCCCTCTGTGCCAGCACACTGACTGAAGCTCTGCTTCCGCTCACTCGGCTCTACATGCGGCGGAGGGAGACCTCTGCCACACGCGAGGTGCCGCGGTTTGCAATGAGTAATATCAATTATTGGCGGAGTGATATTAAAAACACGTTCACATCCTGCCTGAAACTTTACGATGTTTAATTTTTCGCCCCAGGAAACGCGCTTTTATGAAACGACGGAGACAAGTAAAATGTTAAAAGACATAACATTGTTGTGTTTTATTAATGGTACATTTTTTTTTCGTTTTTCTAGGGGTTTTTTTTCCAGGTAGGTTAGAGCCTATATACAGTCTATGGTTACAGCATTAGCTCCAACATCAGCTTCCTACTAACATGAAGGGCAAAAAGCCTGCCTCACTCATTTAATTAATTTGCTTAAAGGTTTTTGCTTAAAGGTCATGAGAACTTATTTTTCAACGAGCAATGGGACCTTAAACAAACATAGTATTTTCGATAGATTTTTGTTTTTTGTTTTTCTCTGGGCAGGCAGATCCGCGTTACAGTTACATCCATTTTACTGCCTGTTCAAGACGTGACCCAAGTGTGTTAACTAAGAAATAGCCAGCCGTCATTTGGACCTCCTTGTGGGAGTGACCAGATGCGGCCAGACGTCAAAACTAGATCCACAGTGGCACTGCCTTTGGGCGGAGGGACACAGACCAAGGTAAGTTTTACAGATCTGGGCCTGAACTTACTATGGCTATGGGCCAGATTTTTGCTGTTAGGGTTCTCACTGGTTGGAAATTGGACCGTGCTTATTCATAAAATCTGACAATGTGATCTTACACACTTCTGTGAAACAAACAGGATTCAGAATCTAAACTGAATGAACCAAAAAACCTATGTCGAGAGTTCTCTAATGCCCAACTATAAGACTATATTTTTTCTGGAAATTGTGTTTGAAAAAGTGGAGGTCAGTCGTCTTCTATTTGAAGATGAAACAATTATGTGTTTATTTCATGAGAGATTTTTTTTTAATGGAGAGAGAACCAGTGCTGCCTTTTACAAAGTGTTGTCATTAGGGTTGTTTGTAGCGATAATGTTTCCAGTACTGCAAATGTTTTCAAGTCTGTGAGCTCTGAAGAAAATCCTGTCAGTCAAAAATTCCATAATGGAACAAAAAAAAAGGAGGTAAACATGACATGTACAACTCAACACACTGCATTTTGTAAACGCAGATATCTCCGTTGTGCGACTCGCCAGCTGGCATTGGGGGAGAACAATCCCACAATGCTATGCTCCGCATTTTATACTTTCTGCTGTGAGTACAGCTGTCAGTGATGACGCAAAATGATGATGATAGAGTGTCTGAAATCTGAATTTACTGCTCACTATTGACTAAACTGTGTCAGCCTTCAAGACTGATCAGGGCAACATACTGGAGCTGTGCTGTGGTGCTGTCCGTTGTGCTGAAATGAAGCCTCAGTGTTAGTCACATACTGAACAAGCCACACTATGATATGGGCTATTGGACTTTATGTAAGATATTTTGTCCACTTTTACAAGCGGAGCAATATACTTACAAACAAACCAGAGAAAATCTTCTTGCTACCGAAATATAACAATAATAATAATTAATTCATTGTTTTTATGTTAAAAGATTTCCGTTTTACAATATTTATCCATTTGTATGTGGGTAAGATTCACACACAGTTACATTTTAATCAAGGTCAGAACTGCAAAATAGCAAGTTCTTTTTTAATATATATATATATTTTTTAAATCAGTGTAAGGCCTGTTCTGTGTTAATTTTTCAACAACTCATTGTGTCTTCAACTGTAAACTGTCACTCGAGAACAAACCATGTTGCTCCCCCTCCAGGTCTAGGTCAGTATGCAGTGTTACTTTTACTTCCAAACAAAACATTTGCAGCCTCTATCAAAAATTGTAAGTTCTGCCTAATTTGTCCACAGTATTTTGTTCCATTAGTCTTGTGAATCCTGCTCTTTAGATATTTGAGACGGGCAGACATTTTCAATTCTAATTTTTCCTGAGGGCTTCCCGTCCATTAACACGGTTCTTGTTGCTTTTTCTTCCTTTTTTCATTATAGTTATTTCTGGATCATTGAAAACAGACATTAGCAAGTGTATAAGACACTTGCAGGTGCAGAACTATTAATGCAGAGTTCTTTACACTCCCTTACAGACATGTATGGCACTGATACTCAACATATTTGCAGGGCCTGCTTTATCTCTTTTTGTGATAGTGGCATGTTTCACTTCACCTGCTTTAGAAATCAAACTCAGGTAGTAACGAGAGGATGTTTTACGCATAGCCACAGACCTGTAGCCCATATTTTAATGTCAACACACTGATTGGACTACCTGACTCCAATTACCCTTTTAAATAAAAGCCAATATGTCAGGGATTCATATACCTTTTTTTTAATACTTTTTTTTGTACTTTTTGGTCCAAGATAAATGTTTTCTATTAAAACATGAAAAACTTTGGTACAACTTTCCATAATAATCAACAGTACTGAGGGAAATAATGCAAAGGGTGTTAGGAAACGGAAAAAAAGAACAATATACTTGATATTCTGTTTCAATTGCTGGCTGTGATGCCTTTATGATGATCACCAACTGGTGTTCAGTTTACCTCTGGGGTGTCATTAGGCAGCATTTACTGGGGCATATGCCTTGGTAATATTTTACCGTGCCCCAATAAAACAATCAGGGGAAATGAATGTGTTTTTGCATTGTCCAATAACATAGAGTAAGAGTGGGCAAACTTCTACAGCAGCTGAGCTCAGGCCCTGTGCTGACTGCTGCTCTAGACTGACAGCTGGACGATGGCAGCAATTAACAGTTTTGTTTTGAGCCCATTTGAATGATGGCAGTTATATGTGTGTGGGCTCATTATTTTATAAGGCTGTGAGGCGAGGTTCATCACTTTGAAGGAATTGAAGACATTTTTTAATAAATTTAAGCTGTAAACACTGCTGTCACCACACATCATAGCTACTGACCAACCAACCAAGACATTTAAGTTTCATTGTACTAGATGATCCTATTATCCTAAGAAACAAGTGTTTTTCTTTCCATTTCCCATCCTCTTGTAATTAAAGAAATCTTAAAATTCAAATTTAAATCCCATCAATTCCTTCTGTCATTCACCCACCGTCTCCACTGCCTTAACTTTACACAGACATTAATGAATGTAGAGGGTGTTAGAAAGCAGTCCAGGGCTGCCTCTTTCCCTGTCAGCATCATTTCACTGAGTGAGTGTCTGCTGTCTCTATGAGCATGTTCATGGCTGAATATGTCTGCTCCAAGTCAGCTTGTCGACTTTAGCTCAGACACCTGTCACATACAGTGATTTCACCTGGCAGTGGACACAGGTGGGTGCCATCTCTCCGCCTTAACATGCTTCTTTTACCTGTCCTGATGGGGGACGCTTTACTGACTTGAGATTCCCAAGGAGTTTTTTTTTTTTGTTTCCTCAGTTATTCTGAGGGTCTAAGGGCCTACTCAGAACAGCTTTCATAACAGCACCTTTTAGGAGATGGAGGTCTGACCAGTGTTAAATGGAGAAAGCTATCCTGTTGCACCATATCATCTGATAAACCTGTACTTGCAGGGGTTATTATGTGCTCCACAAAATAAGATGCAGCAGGGTTTGCAGTTAGTGAGGCAGCTGCCAATGGTAAAAATACCTCTCTTGAATAGACTCTGTTAACTTACTCACTGGTTAACTGCTAGCTTGCTACTTGGGAGTGAGCAAGCTAACTAATGTTAAATAAGCTAGTTTCCCAGTCACTTTACTTTGCGAGGATGCACAAATACATTTTGTTGTTCCATCACCTGGAGTAAGTGGGCCACTAAGATCGACTTGATAGGCCTCATATGACGCTCAAATGTGCTGTTGTTTCAAATCTTGTTTCTTGTGTTTTATTTTGCTGTAGTCTATACTGCATGATGCTGTTTGTGATTGATTGTCGGACAGTTAAAGGCAGGTTTGTTCTCTGAAATGTTGACATGTAAGTTACTACTGATGAGGATGCATTTCAACGAGATGAAGGAGCAGTGCTAGCAGCTCCATGAGTCCGTACTAGGGCACAGTAGCTAAATGTTAACATCAGCATGCTAACAATACTCACAGTTTCATTGCTAACTTGTTGACGTTTCACAGATGCATCAATGTTAACTATGTTCACCGTTTGCTAATTAGCACTAAAACACTAGCAAACTTGGGGGCCATAAATGTCAGAGCAAAACTTCATGACAGTCAGTCTAATAGTTGTTGAAATACAAGTCTGGCGCAGAGTGGTGGACCAACTGACCGACGGTTTGACCATTCATAAAGCGACTCTGCTAACATGGTTAAAAAGAAGGAGTACGTCTTTTCGCCCCACAGGTACTGACACTCAGATAAAGGTGTTGAGGTCCTGGAGGACTGTACACCACAGCCTTAAGTTGCAGTGCCCCTGTTTTGCACACTTTGTCATTCCGTGTGCTTACTCAATTACAGAATACCTTCTCCTCTCAGTACCATACTAAAGGGGAGAAGCCCAAAAGCACAGCGGTGCACAGTGTTTGCACTCATTCATTCGGAAAATACAATTATTCTCCCTCCCCTCGGCTGTGAAATTGCTGTACAACCGCTGTTAAACACGCCGCAGTCATAATCACTGATAAGAGATGCATGGGGCCGGTCCTCCTCTGCCAATACAATATGCAAACGATGCCCTGCCGTTCTACCCATCTTGTTACTGAGCGATATTAGAGTTTCTAAAGACACTTAGGAAAGGCAGCAGATGTGACGGGTGTCAGTGAGCAGCCCCCCCCTCCCCCGTTCCCTCCCAACGCTGCTGCTTCCTGCCAGGATCATGGTCAGGGATCCAGAGAAGGTGTGGTACAAAATGAGTGATTAATAACACAGAAATGTACAGTAGACGGGATGCTGATAAGAAGAGATGCTGCCTGGGTTTCAAATGGGAAAGACAAACACAGTTCAACTTAGCAGCAAATTAGTACCTGCTAAACAATTTCAATTCAATATCAGCAAGTATGACAAGACAACAGATCAGGACCAGAAAACCACAATTGTAGCATCAAACACATGCATGGTTTCAAGCTGATCCTGGTAGTGGCCGTGTCATTTTCACGGTTATAGAGCTTAGAGGAGCCATTTGTAAGGTTTCTCTGCCGCCCAAAGTGGTTTCTTGCTGGGACGGTATGATGGTGATTGTTGCTTGACAAGAGCCTCAGCCATTGTCGTGTTTACAAGACAAAAGGTCATAATACCTTCTCCAAGCAGCGCTACGTCTTCAGGGCAGATTAGAGGGCGATAGAGACTAGAGTTAACATTGGCATTGCTTTCTACCACTGGAGACAGCAGTTGGTGATAAGAGGAAGGAAGTTTGATGCCAAACCTGCAACCTTTCTTCTATGACGTTTCTTCTAGTGAGTAAACAGCTGTTAATGCTGTGGACAATTCATCACCTGTGGCTCCATCTATCATCACTTAAGTTTCATAGCTACAAAATCTTCAGGTTGCCTCTGTCAAACTAGATGGTAAAACCGAAGATTGTGAATCTCTCACTGATCTATATTTACCATCTTTGGGTCTCACGCAAGAACCACATGTATGGAAAGATTGTTTTTAAGTGGCACGTACAAGTGATTTATGGTTGGTAGCGACGAACGAGACATGTGCCGAGCTTGTTTCAGACAGCTGCACCTGAAGCTCCGCGGTGTGAAATTCTTGTTCTGGCTTTGTGAATGCCCTCAAATGAAGCAGAGTAGGTAGCCTTATATTGATTATGCTGGTGATCAAATTGCACAAACGAGCACCTGCTCACGAACAGGTGGCATTCGTCAGGCTGAAATGAACAATTTTCCAGTTTGTTTGAGCCAAATTTGTGCAGGTAAGAGAGTTTGGGTGAATCGACTCGGAACATTCAACTTGGATAAGAAAATGTTTTTGCATGAGGCCCACTGAGAGTGACAGTTCTCTCTTGACCTTTGCACTCAGCATATCACACTGCTGATATTAGCAGGTGAAGTTTTGGTCATTGTTTTAAGGAAATGTAGACGTTCAAACTTTCCTTTATTCGTCTCAGCCATGTCGGCCTAGACGTTGAGCTCGACAGTTCATGATCAATGAACGAGTGGAAATAAAAGTCTGAATTCCAGCTGTTAACCAGTGAAATCTAACCTAATGTTCAACCAACCAATCAGCCTGAAATCTTTAACTGGTCACACTGTGCTCAGATAAACATAAAAAGTGAGTCAGCGTGAGAAAGGAAATGACATGTACTTACATGTTTTGTTACTTTTACTTTATTGTTATTGAGACAAATGTTAGTTTACTGTGATATAATGGTAGATCAGGCTCAAGATGCTGCACCAGTGGTAGTTCATCAGTGACAGCAGGGGATCATTTCTATCTTTATGTTGAAGCCGGCTCTAATCGGATAATGTATTATTTAGAAAACTAGGCATTTTCCCAATGCACAATTTGTCTGACAGCTACCGTGTGCTCTGAAGAGGACATAAAGATTCAGATCAGACTAAAAATAGAGGATAAATTGAGTATAAGTGGGTCAGCTCTTTACTACAGGTCTCTGCAAAACATCCTCCTCCATTTCCCCTCTGCACTGATCCGTCTCCTCTCTCACTCACTTAAAATGCACGAGTAATTGGGAGTTTTTTCCCCCCCTGCTCCTAAGGATAAAGACAGCAAAGATACAGTGATGTATTGTGCACAACACAGGCAGAATAAAACAGTGGGTTTGTTTGTGTGTACAGCTCTACCACAATACACCTCCACACTGATGAGAAGAGAGCTCCGGGAGGCTGCTGAGATCCAGCAGTGGGTGGGTTCAGACAAATAAATAAGAAACAGGTCTGTCTCACTGCGAGGATCCTCTCTCTGTGCAGGAAGCTGCAGATATGTGCGCGCTCGTCGTCTCCATCTGTGCCTGTGTGCAACGGTAACCAAGTGTAGGCATAATGAGATTCATGTGCACAGACGGTTATCAATAAGCTGTTGCCAGTCTCGCTCACTAAACCGTGACATTAATCAAACAGAACAAACACGCAATCAAGATTTTATTACCAAATGTTTTATTAGAAAATATTTTACACGCAAAAAAAAAAATCCTAAACAAACAAACCAGGTAAAGTGATGAGAGCAAAGTCTGTCCGGTTTTTTTATCCTGCAGAGTTCAACAACACAGTAGAGAGAGTAAACAGCACATCTCCTGTTTACTGTGTCAGTTTATCTACAATATTCTGCTCAAAACTTAACTGCTCTGCAGTGAGCACGTTCGCTTGCACAGCTTGCACTGGATTTTAACCAGTTACTTGTGATGTATACAGATTGCGTCTAGTGGATAAATAAGATTTAATTAATTAAAACATCTAATTAATTAACATTTTTTCTGGTAATTCTGAGTTTGTTTTTCTTTTTTTTTTTTTCCCTGAACATTGCATGTCAAAGATTCAGGTAAGATTATAAGATAAAAAATGAAAATAAGTAAATGAAGGTTTGCTTTGTAGCTCTGCATGTAAACGTCCTCACTGACTTTAGTTACAGAAAAACAGACCACTGGCTCAAGGTCACGGTCACAGTCGGTCCCAGATCAAAACCGAGGGATTTCAGTGTTCTCACATGGAAGAACATACTGTTTGTGTTTGAGAGAGAGAGAGAGAGGTTAGAAGTTGTCTGCGAGGTCCATGATCCTCTTCCGCTCAGCTTCTTTGTACTCGTCACTCTTCCCATCGCCGATGCTCTCTGCGTACTCTGCAAAAGACGGAGAGAAGTCGGCGGATTAGTTGACTTGACAGCGCAGGCGTGGCTGTTTGACTTTTGAAGGTACAGAGAACATCCTCGGAGCCAGGAATTCACGAGCTCCGTCTCCCCACGGCTGAACAGAAGATAAATGTGAGCGGGAAAATAATACACGGTTTAGGAATCTGCCTGAAAGTCTTATTCAGAGTGACGGCAGAATGAGCTCTAGTCACTTTGTCACCAAAAATAAGGAGTAAAAGGTGAATGTCCTTGTGTTCTCACAGCCCTGAGAGCAAGGAAAGAAACAGATGTTAGTATTTGAACAGCAACTGGACGTAAAGACACATACGTATATGTACACACAATATAGATTTTTCTAAGTAAAAGAAAAACATAAGCAAACATTAACAGGAGTTAACTCGTCAGCAGCTCCCATTCCTCCCACTCGCTTCTGAAATTGTGTTTATATCTGGTTGTCTACAGTGGAGAATGCCGAGTGAAGACAGTGAAGAATTGCCATCATTGAATAGCTTTTCACTACAGTCTAGACTGTACTAGTTCAGTCTGCCCATCACTTTGTAACAAAACTCTTATTACAAGATGTTTCCTTTGAAAAAGTGCTGTCATATCATGAGCCGTCCCTGGACAGCGCCTGTGTCCTCCGGCTGTGAACAGTAATCAGTCCAGGTGTATTGTGCAGTGATGGCACTTCATCGCGTCCTCCTGAGCGCTTCCTTCATTTTGTGCGTCTCGCCTCCCACACAAGGCCTCCGAGACCAACCAAAAGTCGATTTGTGAGTCTAATGTACAGAAAGAGAAAGTTGCAGCTGCTGCAGACCCGGTGGAGTGCGGGCATTTGTTCCATCTCTCGGCCAGCCTCTGAGGCAGGGATCACACATTAAACCCGGGGATGTCGAGACAGAGAGATGAAAAAGACCACTCTCTTCTCTGGGAGACACTGCAGAGAGGAGAGAATGACGGAGAGGTGGGGGAGGCTTTCCTGACAAGAGCCCGCAGGGTTTAGGATGAAACACGGCTGTCAAAGACACAGAGGAGATTTTGTTTTACAGTTTCACAATTTTACAGTTTGCTTTCATTTTCTCCACTAAATAAGCCCGACTGACCCGGGGCTTTGCTTCAAACCTTTCTCACTGTCTCATTGCTCTCAGCATCGCCACAGTTTCTTCACCAGATTTCAACAGTTTCTGTATCTTGGTGAATACAGATAGAAATGATGCCAAAACTACAAAAAGTTTTATTTTGATCAAATGGAATTATCATTTAAAAGTACTCAACTGATAACAAGCTCAAAAATCACTGGAGGTGGTTTACGCTGTTGCCTCACAGCAAAAAAAGGTTCTGGGTTCGAACCTGCAGTTTGCATGTTCTCCTCGTGCCTGCGTGGATTTCCTCCTCGGCTTCCTCCCACAGTCCAAAGACATGTAGGTTCAGGTTAATTAGCCACTCTAAAATTGCTGGCAACCTGTCCAGCCATCGCCCAACATCAGCTGGGATTGGCTCTCGCCGCCAAATGTGGAGGAAGAGAAAGGACGTTTCTCTCTGAAATGTCATGGAGGAGAAATATAAAGTGGCGGAAGATAAAAAAAACAAAAAAGTAAAAAAAACAAAAAAACACAAGGTGTCTGAAAATTGCACCACCGTCCATCACTGCATGACAGAAGTAAAGGAATAAATCAGACAGGTTTGTATTAAAGGCAGGAGCAACATCAGTCATATTTGAGCTGTAAGGAAAGCAGACAGATGACGGCAGGGTGGTGCAGTGGTTAGCACTGTCGCCTCACAATGAGAAGGTTGTAGGTTCGGTTCTAGGTTTCTGTGTGGAGTTTGCATGTTCCCCTCGTGTCTTCTTCTCTTCCTCCCACAGTCCAAAGACACACAGGTTTAGGTTAACTGGTGACTCTAAGATCGCCTGTAGGCTTGAATGCTTGTTTGTCGCCTGTGTGTCACCCTGGCCCTCGCCCAACGTCAGCTGGGAATTTGCCTAAAAGGATAAGCAGTATGGGTAATGGATGGATGGACAGCAGACAGTATAATGCATGAGATACAGGTTTGCAGACTGGAGAATAGAGGTCACTCCATCACTGGATAACCTGAACAGAGCTGGGTTGAGCTATAAGTTATAAAAATGTAAGTGCAGTAGTTCGGGGGGGTGGGGGGGTGGGGGTGTAGGTTTGGACCATGGCACAGAGATATGCAGCTTCCGCAGCAGCAGCTCTGGGGGGATCTGAACGGATCCCCAGAGGTGTGGGATGTTAGTGAACTACAAAATGGCAGAATTTCACGGTTGACTGAGAAAAGCAGGTTAGGGGAAACGGAGCGAGTGACTCAACAAAAACATGAAAACCTACAGACTCTTTTCATTGTTCGCCTGTCATTGTCCCTGTGTGTGTGTGTGTGTGTGTCTCCGTGTCTATAAATGGCGATGCAGTCAGCCACACAGACGGAAAGGTCAGAGATTCGGTGACTCTTCAACTCTCTGCAGAACCTTTTCTTTGGCATGCTGGTACTCTCTCCTCCTGTCACCACGGCAACACGGCAGAGGACAATACAGTACTGAGCATCGCCATTACTCAGGTCAGTGACTGGGACTGATCTGCCATGAGTACAAGGAGAATCGTTTCCAGGAGCAGTCTCTGCAGCAGCAGCAGCAGCAGCAGCTCCGGGTAGAGACACACTCCAGGACTTTGAGTGTGATTACAGCTGCAGCTGGGACACAGCAGCTCATTTAAAACACCCATATACCCAGTCTGAAACTGGTCTGATCCAGCCGCACAAAGGGCAGCTGGCACAAGTGATCCTGTGCTGCGTTCATCCGACCGCAGAAGTCGTGGCATCGAGTGTCACTGACACAAACGGCGGAGAAGAAATCAAAGCCGTTCTGAGGTTTCTGTTAAGTCGTATTATGCTCGTCAACGCCGAGATAAACTGCGTCTTTATATCTAGATCAGAGGAACGCGGTGTGAAATAATGTCTACTGCAAAGATGTCTCTAAAATACCACCATCAAAACATAAAAAGGACACCTTGAGAAAAATCACCAGCTAATTTGTATGGCCACATTTAGTCAGCCATCTGCTGAGCTGTTTTTTGTTTTTTAAATAGCTGTTTCCAAGGCTTTTAAAGGAAATGGCTGCATTAATAAGTATTTCCTATGTAGCCAGTAAAGAAAAGAGCTGCACTATAACGCACTGCTTCATTACTATAACTGCATTTTGGATCTTTGGAGAAAAGGATCAGGTGGTGTGTTGATTATATTTTCTACACAGGCTGGTTTTTCTCTTTTCATGGGATTTGTTGATAATAAAAAAGAATAATAATAACCAGAGTTATCCTTTAATGATTCAGATCATCAATCAGAAGTCATACTTCAACAGTGGCTCAAGTGTCAAGGAAGGATAAATGAAAAATTCATACAGTGACTCTGAAAATGAAACCCCCCACACCACTCATGATGTTCGATCGGGGGCCGTGTGTCCTACAGTTTCTGTACCTTTCCAAAACCACAACCACTTCATACCATGATGGGTCAACCTGCTATCACCATCCGTCTCAGGTGATCCATCAACTCTTAAGTTCAGGTGTGAACGCACCCAAGACGCCTCAAGACGCATTTGAGATTCAATCACTCAGGTGGTCTGGGCCACGTTGAAGAACCGCCTACTTCACTGACGTCCTCTGTCACGGTCTAATTAGTCCCCCAACAGTTTCAAAACGAACCTCAAATACTTTACTATTTCAAATGACTAAAACTTTACGTCTGTGTGCAGCACATGGTTTCGCTCAATCTCTACGTTCCCCGTTCTCCCTCCCTCTCTCTCATCTGTCAGACTGGTTAAAAACAACGCATTTTAACGGGGGATTTCTTTTTTCATTCCTTACGCCTTCCAGGAGAGACCGTCTGAAAATCTTGTTGTTGTTGTTCTTCTTCTCCCTCTCTCTGTGACGGCCTGCTTTTCGCCCCGCCTCGGTGTGGCTGTTCAGAACTGCTAAAAACACTTTGGGCGTCAGACAAGGCCAGACAACATGTTGTACCAACTAATTCTGTTAGACCTTAACCCAGCCCTGAGGCAAAGGAGAAAACAAGTCCACCAGAAAGTATATTTGACATTACCTGAATGTCCTTTATTCCTATTCTTTATACAGTTTCTCAGAGCTCCACTAGCACTACCTTGAAGGCAACATACAGTGTTTAACATGAATCTTTATAATTACACCAAGTCTAACCACCTGTCAAATAACCTACCTAAAGTTTCTTAAGTGGAAAACCTTGCCCCAGGTTTTCACAGCATTAGTGAAATCAATGTTCTTCCTTCCATTGTGCAAAGCCTTCCTTCCTGCAGAGCTGCTTCTCATTCAGAGAACTAAAGCCATTAAGGTCAAGACTTCAGAGCCGGCGACACACTTTGCATGTGCTTAACCTTTTACTGCAGTTTCACGTTGACCAGTTGAGGCACTTGAAATGAGAGAGGGCTTCACAGTGCGGCCTAATGAAAAGGGTGAGGGCATGCGCCACGAGCCAAACACACACACACACACACACACACACACACACACACACACACACACACACACACACACACACACACACACACACACACAGATGCTATTGGACGTACACATGCAACAGCACCATACCATTACAGATGCATACACACGGTCTTCAACACATAAACACAATCGCAATGCATGACAAATACCTATACGTCAAGATCATGCAAGGACAAGCTCACGCGACATGCACATTAATATGTGAAAACATGCGAGGGCCAACATGAATACAGTCTGCAAACTGTATCACAAAGGAAACAGACTCAACATGATCATACCTGCATACAATTTCTCTCAAAGGGATGTTAATATGAAAAAAAAAATATGCAGATAGAAGCAAACAAGGTGCACATAAATATGCAGACATGCTAAAGGCAAACATTTACACACACAACAAAACAAATCTTGTTAGTAGGTAAAAACACATCATGGAAACTACACAGAGAAGTAAGGCACACGTGTATGCAAATATGCAGATGAAAACAAAAAGCAAATACACATTTGAAAACACATTCCCACACACACACACACACACACACACACACTGAGGACTGGAGAATTGCCATGCTTGCTGGCACTGCCATGCGTGACGGATGGCTCTATCTTCAGTGCTACATGCCACCGAGAGCCAGGGGGGTGTGTGAATGGAGCCTCGTCCTCGAGCTTTATCCGACAATGATACAGGAAGGATGGATGTCACACCGGGAAGAAAATAACACACCTGCTAGGTCTTTGAAAACCAAACAGAAAACAAGTACGGCAGGACAGGAAATCTTTGGGACGGGGGGAAAAGAAGTGGTGAATGACAGACTCTGCTCCTCTCACACTGACAATACGATCAAATTATAATGTGTATTCACACGCCAGGATGTATTTCTGTGTATTGTTTTACCAATTGTACACAGGTAATGTGAATAAGAAGCACATAAACACCTGTTTATACACTTCTACTTGGATGTATCAGATGCTGGATTTTTATTGTGTTTGTTTATTGCTGCAATATCTTTAGAATTAAATTAGTTCTCCAACTGAATTTTGTATTTAACGATTTTCAGGACCATCATTATCACCTATATCCTCCTCTGTTCCTCTGCTCCAGTAGGTCTCCATAAGCAGGGGACAGTGTGACCAGTACAAAGGAGGGATGTATTCAACAGAAGCCTGCACAAAACACTGGTTGAGATAAAGAACTCAACTCAATCTTTAAAAAAATAGAGAGATGCATTCTGACAACCCAGTTTGAAAGTTGACCCAAGTCTGTTTCTTTGTTCCCACAGAATAAGTAAGAATGACATTATTCATAGTATTTTATTATAATCCAGCACACCCACTTTGGCAGGCGAACAGCATGGGCTCAATATCAAACGACAACCACGGCTAAAGAGCAGTGATTATACCAACATTTCCCTAAAAAGTTGCTTCCTTGCCAAGCACTCTGAAACAGGATTTTAAAAAATGTGTCAATAAAGTGCTTCTCCGAAAGTAAGACAAACTGTTTTAGCTGTAGGGGCAGCTACTGTCCCTTCCACAATATACATCTCTTTAAACATTTTATTTGCTCTATTTCACTCCATAGTGAAGGATTTATGTTTCTGGTGCCACTGCCAGGCCGACCTGTAGACGTGAGAGGGGTTCATAGTTGGAATCAGACACTAAACTCTTACTTAGGCAACATCCACACTAATATATTTTCATTTTAAAGATCGTGTTTTAAAACAAAAACCATCTCAATCCAGACGACCATTTTAGCTCCATATCACAAATAATAAAAATGCAAGGAAGAGCGAAGGCAGTTGTAGCATTAAAATGGAGAATTTAACTGCGCAACAGCAGCTAGCAAAGACAACAAGGTTAGCAACGCCGCTATTTCGTTATCCATGTTGCTTTCACCACTGTTAGTCGAGGCTGATAAAACCCAATCAGGGAGCGACAGTGGACGACCATGTCATTGTTTCCAATGATCTTCGTTTTTGCTCGTCCAGACCTCAATGCAACCCTGGAGTTTGTAAACTAAAGCAGAACCAGCAGCGTTTCCAAAAGTCTCAGTTTTAGGGGCTCGAAAACTCCGGAGCAGTGTGGACGCCAGGCGTAAAAAAAACTGTTTTGGTAACATGTTTTAACAGTAACTGGATATGAGGCGATGTCTCTGCTTAAACCATAAAATTACATTCCTTCACTGAACAAAGGCCTTTATTTGAGACTATTAAGAATGCCTTTATTTCTTAACTGCCTCATTATGTAAGTACATTTAATCTTATTTTAGTGAGAAGTCGGGTTCATTTTCTCACAATTCCTCCATATGTTTCACATTAAAAGGCCCCAGCAGTGTCGTGAAACACCTGCGAGAAGCGAGTTTCAGTAACAGCAGATTACCGCCGAGAAAGCACAGTGAAGTAAAACTGACTGGAATCCATTAACCAGTGAGTGAGAGAGAGTTTCTGTTAGAAAGAAAAACACAGAGCAACAGAGGACAGAGCACAGCACAACTATGACGTTAAACTGAACTAATACTCCCCCACAATACACTGCATTTTGTTTGTTTGTTTGTTACTAAAACTGGTCAATTGCGAGCTGTATTTTATTTGAGAAATTGCTGTGTTAAAGAAAACAAAGTGACTCACCTCTCATGATGTGGCGTACTACTTTGACGGAGCCTCCTCTGAGGTTGAGGATTTGATGAACTCGCTGCTGCAGCTAAACGCAGAGAAAAAGAGGACCATTAAAACACACCGTAGATTTAAAGTCAAACTGAAATTTAAATTCACTTTTGATAATAAATCAGTGTATTTATGCTCAGTGGTTGTTTGGACCTTACTTGATCTTATTCAATTATCAAAGACAAAGTTTTGACAGTCTGGTTTTTTGACATCACCTTCAACAAGACCCAGACAGCTAACGCTAGCTAGCCCTCCTACTTTCTATAATGTGGGACACACGCAGTGCTACATGTGTGGAAGATGCCAACCATGACTCAGCAGGTGTTGAAATAACATGAACAAAAGGCAACAGCAAGTGGGAATCAGTACTAACATTAGCAAGCTTAGCTAACTAGCCTCCATTTTCTGAGTGGAAGCAACTTAGCTTATCTTGCTAGTTTCTGTTTCCAGAATGAAATACAATCACAGCACAATAGGTCCTCCTGACAGCTGTCTAAACTCGCTAACAGTGGATGGCTAACACCGTGAGAGCTCGTTAAGAATAAAATAAAAAAAATAAAAAAAAGTCTTGTTTCGATGTTTGTAGGTTATGATGTGTTCCCGACAGCAGCGCGCCACAGAAACTGACAGCATGTCCCCAGGCAACAACAGCTGTGAGGTGTCAGTCAGCCGCTGCCACGGCAAACACCCACTCAGAGGCTGTTTTCACAAACATGTCCAAAAAGTGTTTTATCCTCTTTGGAAAACATGAAAAAAAAATTCACAATACCCAGAGTATCATTATAGTTCATATTTCCCTATTCAAAAACTCAGATTGGCATCAATATCAGATGGGAGGCATCACACAAATATCTGAACTGGAATTTGAAAGGGGAACTAATTTATTATTATTCGCTAAAAAAGCATGAGGTGAGCAGGGCTGGACTGCAGCTATTTAAACTGCAGGTCCAGTCTTAAACACACACAAAAGTGTCACCGCATGAGTCCAGTGAAACCCAGATTAGAGGTGAAGTGAATGAGCCACTTGGCTGCAGTGCCCATAAAAACCATCTGACTCCTGTCTGCTTTTATAGCCTGTCTGATCAGATGTGCGAACAATAATTAATCTGAAAGGGAAATAATTTGGAAAACCAGTCAGTCAGTCAGTGTGTGTGTGTGTGTGTGTGTGTGTGTGTGTGTGTGTGTGATTGTGTTTGTGTACCTGTGAGATCCCAGAGTTGCTGATCTCCACCATAATGTAGCAGATCAACTGAAGGACGAACAGTCCGGCATCCAGGCGGCGAAGGTAGAACTCGTCCTCCATGCTGTCGTCCAGGATTTCCCCGCGACGAACCATCTCCTGATCACACACACACACAAAAAGGCACAGCACATTCATAAAAAGAGAACATGCATTTATGCATGACGAGTGAACAAATCCCAATTTACTGTTTTTTTAAGAGGGTTCCTCTTGTTCATTGCACACTTTAGATTCAACAAACAAAATCAGAGAGTAAGTTTAATTTAGGTGTTGTTTTTCATCGTTTTCCACAAATCCATTTTCTACATTGACCAGACACAAATCAATTGATTTCACAGCGTAGCTGCAAAAAAGAAGGGAGGCGGGTACACACTCACACAAACACACACACACTTGCATAGTTATCCATCTTAACAACCCTGTCAGTATGCCAATAACACAGTGCTGCCAATATGCACACAGCCCACATTAATCATCATTAGAGATTAAGACGCAGACCTGAGTGGGAGAGGGGAGTCTGGAGTGTGAGCCATTGGAGTGGGACAGAAACAGACAGTGTGTTAAGTGTTTGGCTGTCACACAGTTTTACTTCTGTGCATGAACAATAGGAAGATATATTCTGTTAAGGCTGTAAACAATGCACAAGTTATTGCAGTGAGGAAAGTAAAGCTGATGATGCCGCTTTACATTAAAATCTTAGCTTTTTAATTTAGATCTAGATCATTTTAAATTTAGATCATTTACTAATTTAAAGACACAGGCTGAAAGATGTAGGAGGAGTAGTTCTGTAGCATTCTGCCACACAGTAGTAAATTTGTGATTGTTAACGTTCCATCATAAATGATTTTTGGTCAAAACTTTGAACTTAAAAATCATTTCTTACTATTATCTAATGGATTTTATAGAATATTACATACATTAACCGAAGGATTAACATTTCCCAACAGAGTTCTCCTGGTCAGTTTTGACTACATGCTGCAAACCTACCTAAGAAATTCTATATCAACTATATGTGAATCATGCATCTGTTTCAGTCTACAAAAGGACGGCCCAGTACTAGAGAGAAAAAGCAAACGTGCTCCAGTATGTGACAGTAAATCAAGAAAAAAGGGGCGACTTTTCAAACCGCTCCTAATGAAAACAAATAGCTTTCAGCGTCGAGCTAAAGGGTACTACACATGACATTTACATCCCAATGATTTAATCTCAGAGAAAATTAAAACTTTCAAAAGGCCTTGTCCTTAAAGATCAATTACACTGTAAAACCCAATTATAACTGTTAAGTTCAGCTCATTAACATGCCTCAATCAAAGGGCAGCTCTTGAGGACTACAGTACGAGACTATTCTGGGAAAACCATTTGAGCTGCAGGTTGCAGAGCTGGGACAAAAAACAAAACCAAACAAACAACATATCCATTTTTGTGACATTGGGTTCTGACAGCAGGATTTCATCCTGCTTTAATGATTTCATCCTGAGAGAAGAGAAAACAAGCAGATACAACTTTAGAACAAAGGCCTACTGTACAATGTCAACTGTAGGTTATAAAAGATGCAAAACAATGCAGATAATTAACAACAAGAACCTTTAATAGAAGCTGAATGTAGGGCATTTGTCTCTTCTGTGTCCTCTGGGTAAAACACTGGCCCAGAATTCTGTCTTATTACAAAGCAGAGACTTATCGCATTGTAAAATAGTCCCAGCGCTCGGCCTTGTTGTCAACTAGCAGCCATTAAATATGTAAAAAAAAAAAAAAAAAAACTTGAAACAAAGCTATTTGAATGTAAACTGTGTTTCCACTACTTCCTGTAGGAGAAAAGATTATCTCAGTTTCCAGGACAACTCAGCTCATTATTCAGAGCCAATACAGTAGCTTGAGGCAAAGTTACACAAATCTCACAATCCAACTTCAGCAAAGATACAAAACACAGGATGTGATGGGACACAATACATACATGTGACCCCTGAGGGAGAGTGGAAAACAGCACGCACATGCACACACACACACACACACACACACACACACAGATGTGCAACACACACCGTGCTTGCTGCGTTTGCATTTTTTCTCTCATTGTTTCACACCAGAAGTCTATTTCCTGTCATCCTCATTACTGCTCGTTGGCCAGCACTGCAAAGGAGAGCTGGAGGCATTTTCTGAGAGGGTCTCGGACAACTCAATTACTGCATATCCACAGGTTTCCATTACAGCAGTCCGACTATCAGCTGCAGGGGAATGGGACTTTATCACAACCGTATAAAACAATGTGACTGCGGCTTGGTCTGTGATGTGTGTACTGGCGAGATTAGAGGAAATACAGTAGGATAGACTGCAAGGTGTGTCAGCAATCACAAATTAATTCTGAGAGCAAGGTAAAACATCGAGGCAACACGGTAATGTCAACATCAATCATACAAAGAGGATTCCAAACCGCTTTCCCATTCAAATGAACGCTATAGTTTACAGATGCTCCCTCAACGCCTCGCGTACAGACTATTGGAAGATGCTAACCAGGCGTCTAAAATGTCAGAATAACACCAGGATGGATAAAAGGAACTGATCATCTCTGAGTCATACGATTCTGATGGTTGGGACAATTTGGAACCGGTTTTCTACTGGAACTGGTTCTCAATTGCCAATTGTCGAGGATGGTCTCTGGCCTTTTTGATCTTTTTCAGCTCCCCACTGATTCAATGGTCAACAACTATGACCTCCTCCCAGCCGGTGTCTCCCAGATAATTTAAGAATACTACAGGTTTATGTTATGAACATCATGAATCATCTCTTAGTTTCTGAGAAATGTCATGTGTCTTCCGTCTGTTTGGTCTGTCAGATGTCTCTAGGTGCCATGATAACCTGTGAGCCTGAAGCTGGACTTATGCTCCTGCAACAATACACGTAAACGCATCCACAACCCTGCGTAGATAAGGGTGTTATGGGTAACCATAGGTAAGCTCACAGAGAGGATTAAGATGACCTATCCGAGCCGTAACAAATCCAGAATTGTAAGTCTTAGTTGATGCCAGACATTTACTTCTGTAACCCTTGACACCTGCAGTAACTCCTCCTCCTATTAGGCCACTCGTCAAGGGGAAAAAAGAAAGAGAAAGATTTTCAAATAAAGGTCTTAGACGAGTCAATTGCTGCACCCTCCGGGGAGCCTCCCTGTAATGGAATAGAGAAAAGATGTTCAACACACATGATGAATCAAGCCAGATCTTTGAATCTGCACAGGGAGTGGAGGGTTTTGAACAATGATAAGTGCATTAAATATTCATTATTGTGAGGAGCGGAAATGGACATTTGGGACATTAAAACCCGAGCAGATGTGGGCTGTGTGGCAGTATTCATTACAGCTGCGGAGTTTTGTCCATTTGTGAGTTTTGACACTGCGGCCAATATCTTTTGTGTGGCAGCTCGGTCCCTCTGGCAAACACCGGGCAGAAGAAGCAGAGAAAGAATAACGTGTTTAAAGGAGGGATTGGACAAGTCAATTACTGCAACCTCAAGGGAGCCTGGCAGCCTGGCTACAGTACAGACAAAGTAATAAGCAGCGATTTTCAGTCTCTGTCCCTCTACTGTAACTCAGCTGCATTGTGCAAGAGTGTTTGTGTGATGGGGTGTGTATGATTTATGTGAGCCTGTGTTGTGCGGTACGAGTGCTGGATGTGTGTACTGGAAACCTCGCATGTGTGTTTGTGCCCGTGTGTGACATACAGTATGTATGAATATTGTGCGTCTTTCAATGAGAATCTTCATCTGGGTTTGTGTTCCTTAATGTAGTATTCGGGTTTGAAAACGTGTTTGTCTTTCCTTTGTGTGTGTGTATTGTTGTGTGTGGTAGTGTTGTGTGTGTGTGTGTGTGTGTGTGTGTGTGTGTGTGTGTGTGTGTGTGTGTGTGTGTATGTTTGTGGATGGTTGTTATTCATGTGCTTTCTTTTCCGCTGGGATGCTTAGATGCAGAATTAAAGTTATTTCTTTGTCAGCACTTTGCAAAAACCCACTGTGACTCTGTGTATGAGAGTATGAGTGTGTGTGAGTGTGTGTGAGTGTGTGTGTGAGTGTGTGTGTGTGTGTGTGTGTGTGTGTAGGACGTAATGCTCTTTATGAAGCTTAAGCAAACACCAAGAAGAGAGAGGTTAGATATCCTCATTAAAAACAGAGACAGAGAGGTTGATAATGAGGCAAACTTTGAGGAAAAAAAATACAACTTTGTGAGAGTGGGAGACAACATGCTGATTTCAAGTTATGATAATCTCCAAAAGAAACAACAGCCCTGTGGCTTGGGGTGCACATCAATTAGCATTTGTTTCACAGAGTGGGGCAAATCAAAGCAGCGGTGTTCCCAGGAGGGAGGAGGTACTTGCTCCATCATGACATTCAGTCTGTGCTGAACTCTTTCCAACAGAACTTTTAATCCAACAGAGTTTGTCTGTGTTGAGTCTCGAGCAGTTTCTCAGTCCTGATCTTTGACCGCTCCCCTCAAACTGCCAAGACGAGGCAAAAAAAAAAGAAAAAGATTAAACAAACAAATTAAACAATAGCCAAACCAACCTGTTTGTCCTTATCCTTGAATTGTTTTCTCGTTTTTAAATTTTTTTTTTTTTTTTAAAGTTTAAGTCGAAGTTTGTTTTCAATGTGGTATTTACTCATTGTTGCCCCTTGTGGCTGTTCTTACCAACTGTCACGGCCTCAGGGGGCAATAATGAGCTCATTACAGCATCACAATGGCCCAGTTCAGACCTGGTGTTCACATCCGTCTCAGGTGATCCGATCGCATGTGGACAGCTCTGAGTTCAGCTGTGAACGCACCCAAGACGCATTTGAGATCCGATCACTCAGACCACATTCGGAGGTGGTCAGGGCCACATTGAAGGACCGCCTACTCCTTTTGACGTCCTCTCCTGCAGTCTGATTAGTCCCGCCGCAGTTTCATAATGAATGAAAATATTTTACCACTTCAAATGACTAAAGCCTTTTATTTCGTTGTAGAGCTGTGCGCAGCAGATGACTGGAGACGCATGCTGATACCAGGTCAGATCAGAGCCAATGAGGCGAAGACGCCGCCACAACAGAAAACTTGGGACATGCAACACAAAGGTGATTTGTGCTTTATTGGAAGTGTTTTCCAACTGTTTTTTTTTTCTGGTTTTGCAAAAGAAAATACTTCAAGGACGAAGACTAATTGGTCAATACGGCAAATGTACATCTGTTTGACAGCCCCACTTCTGATAAAGAGCAGCCACTTTCCCCTGACCTTTTCCACTGGGACCTCTTATCCAGCCCCAAACGGGGCTAACCCCGAACTATAACTACACTCATTTTGCCTCACACCTTTCCTCTTGTTTTTATTCTTTCTTTTTGCTGACAACAGAAGTCTCACAACTCATGGAAATCACATGTCAACATCCATCTCCACATACAAACAAAAGTTTAGGGTCATTTCGCTGTAGTTCACCTCAAGTCTTATGCCTGATAAACCAACTGCATATACAACTAATTGCAAATATAATAGATTAGCACTGGCTACCAACCAGATAATATTTTTCATTAACATTATACATTATACTGTACATATACAGTGATATTTTTTAGGATCTTTAAATAATCTGTTTGAAATTCATGCACATCTTTTTTATGTGCTTGAAGATCCAATCACAACTAAAGTGTCATGCAAGAAAATGGTCAAAGCTGCCATATTGACATTTAAGGTGCATCCAGTAACAAGCGAGAAAAGATTCCACCTTAAAACTTTGACCGTAGCTGCCGGTAGCCTCTGAGCCTCACGGTGAATTAAATGATTTTTTTTCTGTCTGGCTATCATCACCTAGAAAAGATGAGAAGGCAGCAAAACATCCTTTCATTCATCATTCACTCTTGTGACAGTTTCTTTATTTGGGATGCGTTTGAAAAGAAACATGATAAAAAACAACCTATTAAACTTGGACAGCCTGTGCTGCTTCAACAATGGCTGCTGGAAATGAAAGCTCGCTTGTAATATTCTCAACATGACGAAACTATTCATGGAAGTCTAACGTTTGATCGTGTGGTTTCTAATTCTAGTTGATTAATGTTGGGTAAACTTGTCAACGTAGAAACAGTGATTACATAACATAACATCATTGTTTCACAACTAAACGATGCACGTCACAGGTGCGTCTGCATCCTCGTCTAGTTCACTGGCAACCAATGCATTAGTGTATGTGATGAGTTAGTAGCTGGTACAACTATAAGACAACTGTGTGTGTGCATGTTTGTAAAAAGCTCACTGCTGCTGTTTTAATTTATCTTCCAAACAACATCTGATGTGAGCAGCTCAAACAGGGAAAGCTGAAACACCTCAGTTGAGGTTGAGAATGAATGTGGTCTTGGTTAAGACTTGAAGGAGGAGACAAGATGGTCTCCGGTCTCTGGTGTCACTATCATGCACTTTATGCTGCGTGTCTGAATCCCACCCCATCCTGCTCTATACAACTTGTTACTGCTTCCTGCCCTGGAACAAAACATCGCCTGGTAATGTAATTGTCTGGTGCAAATAACATTATTGTTTCCTCCGAAACTTATTAGCCACTACAAATTAGATGCATGTGAACATAATTTGTAGGAAATAGGTGAAATTAAGTTTAAGTTTTTTCAGGAGGACTGAGACCTTTTCAGGCATCTTGGTGCAATCCAAGAAGAAGAACCCGGCCTCGAGGTGAAAGCTCTTTAATTGACCAATTTTTAATTAAAATAAAATTGGTTTTAATAAACCAATAAACCTGGCTGGAGTTTTCAGAACCAAATTTCACAGCGGCTTCACACCGCTGTTTACTGCACACCCTCATCCTAAATTAAATGAATGAACGGTGACTTCTGATGGAAGGAAGGAACGATGGATGAGGAAAATTGAGAGAAGACGATGAAGGGACGATAAACGACGATAAACGAGCTGTGACACAGACAAGCAAAGTTCAGAGAGAGAGAGAGAGAGAGAGAGAGAGAGAGAGAGAGAGAGAGAGAGAGAGAGAGAAGAGAGAGAGCATTTACTCTTGGGAAAACTAAATATGTCACATCAAGGTGTAAAACCAATCCAAACTTAACACAGACTTTATTTGAAAAGGTCTGCTGTCAGCAATGCTAAACCAGGCCATTTCTGCTGTACACACACACACACACACACACACACACACACACACACACACACACACACACACACACACACACACTCAACTGGGTTCTCAAGGTGCTAGGAAAGTGCACTCTGCTGTGCATTTTACAGTATTGAGGTTGGCCTCAGCCATGTTTTGCTGAGCTTCATCAATCTCCCAGAGCTGTTACCTACAAGCCAAGAGCAGAAACAAGGTCTGGTGAGGTGAAAGCAGCAACATTAGATGGGAGGAGAAGGAGAGAAGAAATAGGAGAAAGATGACGGAGAGGAGGGAGGAGATGATGTGGGGGCAAGAAAAATGAAGGCGGAAAGGTGCATGAAAAGATGGAGAAAGGAGAAATGGTGCAACTGAGTGGATCACGAGCAAGAAAAGGAAATAGGGAAGATGCAACGTAAAGAAAGAGAGGAGATGAAAATGAATGGGACCAGCAATGGTTATTGAATAACAGATAGGAAAGGAGGGGTGAGAGAAACAGAGGAGAGGAGGGAGGGGAGTCAAAAATGAGAAATATAGTTGGATGGAAAAAGCAGCTTTAAGGTGGAGAAGGAGAGAATCAGAGGGATAGAAAGGGAGGAGAGAAGAGAGACACCAAGGTGGGAGGAAAATAAGCAGCTTATTAAAGCGACTGGGCTGGAGACACAGAGAAAAAGCAGCAGCAGCTTTTTCTTCGCTATCCTCCCGAGAAATCTGTGGATAATATGTTGCAGAGGAAAAACATTTTGCTTACCGCCCCTTAAAAACAGGCTTAACTGGGGAAAACCAAAAGGCACGGGAGAGAGAGAGAGAGAGATAAAACGCCGCTGCTGACGGCAGCCGACTCAGCGGAGGCGCGCTGGACAGAACTGGGTTGGCGTCTTTATCGTGTTATTTAACCTAACATGTGACATTTGGTGGAAGCTTTGATTCGCACAGACCTAAAATATCATCTGGGTGTTTTTCAGTTTTAGAGCTGTAGAGGGAAAGAAACCACAGATTTTGTTCTGTTAATGTAAATACAAGATACAAAATGTGAAATCACTACAATACAAACAATCAAGTCAATGCCAAACACGATCAGACTTCAATCTCTTGAAATCACTGACAAATATAAAGCGTGGAAGGCTGTTTTTATGCTTTTTTTTAACGTAAATGCTAATATCAGGATGCTAACATGTTTGTTCGCCATATTCGGCATTTCAAGTGTCTTGTATCCAGATTACATTTAATACTTTCACTCAAGCGTAGCTAAATATATGCGTCGCCATCGGCCGGATCCATCATGGTTTACCAAGGCTACAGGCGGATGTCTCTCAGCTACACAAATCATTGATCTGTTGATGTGATCAGGAATCAGATAAACGCTACAACAAGTGTATGCACCCTCTGTATGAAATCGCTAGGGCCATTTTTTCCTGTCATTTCAATAAGACTGGGACAAAACTGGCTGATTTCAGTGTGATTTTAGTGTGTTTTTTAGTCCAGCTTTCAGCTTTCAGTTTTCAGCGTCCAGCTTTCAGCTTTCAGCTGTTATGAGGTTTCAGAGACAGATTCATGCTCGCTACATCCATGGCCGTGAGGTTCTGCCTGACGTAAACTACTGTGCAAAACTTTAAATGTTTAGAAGTTTTCTGAATTCTTTCTGCAGCATGACAACGACCCGAAAACATACAGCCAGAGTCATGAAGAACTTTCTTCAGAGACGAGGAGAACAAGATGCAACAGGTGCTTGACTTCTTGCTGGTGTGAGGATGCCGTCATGTTATATTAGTAAAATATTTGTAATTTAAATTTGTAATCTAAATGGGATAGTAAATGTACTGCTCTTACATAGCCACATGCACACACACATTTATGCAGTGCTTATTTACCATACAGGCAACTTGGGTTGAGTATCTTGCGCAAGGACACTTCCAAATGCGGACTGGAGTCGACCGAGTTTATTTTAAGAGTGGTTCCCCCTAAATTTAAACACAATCTTTAATCTATAAATCTGTGCAACAAATTGAGGCATTAAGAATTTAAGTATCTATCACATTATTTGACTGTCGCAGGTTCTGCGCATTGTACTGGGATTACTGAGACATGAGTCCGGTCGTATATTATAAGTTCATATTCATGACTCTGCATAGTGCCAGGAGTCTGCAAGTTCTACATGCTCTTCGAGTCGTGTGCTGGAAGCAGTGGGTGGTAAAAACTGATTAAGATGCTTTTTTTTTTTTTTTTTTAAGTGTATAATGAATAGAATAGTGTTGCTTCGCCACAAATGGGTATTTTATCACCTCCCACCTCACATGTGCCCGGCTCACAGAACGGCTCTGAACTCGGGAAAGCTAAACCGTGTGGCTTCAAAGATAGTGGCACACGCAGACAAGGTTCCTTATCACCAGGTTATCACAAAGTCATACTCTCTCATCCCGGAGGAAGAGGCGAGAGAGAGAGAGAGAGAGAGCGACGGGAGGAGACGGGGCGAGAGAAGAGGAGGGGATGGGAGGGAGAAAAAAAAAAGAAAAAAAAAGTCAAACTGTCTGGCCTTTTCTTGACGATCCCACCACGATGTCTGTCTGAAAAATGAATCTGCTGTCATCTTTAGATAGGAATCTCACACTTATCTGTCTCCACCCACTTCTCCCTCCCCCTCATCATTCCCTCTTTCACTTGAAATCCCTCTCTCTTCCTTTTTCTACTTTTCCCTTTTTGAAAAAATCCACTCCTCTTCATGTAACTGTACTTCCTGTCCTGATATTTACAGTATCTCTCTGCCTTTTTTTTTCTTAGATGGTCTTTCTCTCTCTGTTGAAGCCATTATCCCTCCCCCCCATCTGACCATGTATCCTCTATCTGTATCCCTCCATCGGTCTGTCTAGCACACAGCTCAACACACTGACACACACAAACACACACAATCACACACACTCACATGCAGACAGCTCAATAGGGGCCTCACACACACCTATCAAGTTTTCCATTCCTCTGTAAACTGTCATATTGTTATCAGCAGGAGTGTGATGTTTTTTATTTTTTGGGTCTCTTCCCTCGTGGCTTTGGATGTGACACTGTGTGGAACTGCACATCTTATCTACCAAAAATGAACGACACAACCGCAACCCTTTATAACCGGGATCGTCGTCGATATCTGAGCATCTGTAATGCAATTTGAATTTCTTTTATCTACCGGTGATAAAAGAAAACCACAAATGTGTGATGGGATTGGAGTCTGTGTTTTTGTCTGTGACCATTGTAATGGAAGGTTATTGTTCCTGTTGTTTCTGTTCCTCTGCAGGTTGATTTTAAGGTTTATAGAAAAATTAGACCCAAGAGAAACTCTTAAAATGTATTTTCCTTCAAATGAATCACTTGTTTACACTTATTTCCAGAGTTCTTCATAACAGTAGTGACCACAACAAAGTGAGAGGATCATCACCTCTTTAGTAAGCTGGTTAATTTGTTTCAATGAACGACTTGTTCGTAAGACCCGCAAGACTCAATACTACAGTAAATATGACTTAAGGGGACGGACCTTTTCTCCAGAGCACATTTTGTGATAAGCTGCAACCGGCTTGGCAATAATGAGAGCTACACTGTGGTTAATGCTAATTGAACTATCCTTGGTTTATGGCTGTGTTCAGACTGATATTTGCACTTGGTCAAAAAAGAAAAGAAAAAAGATTACTCTGCTCATTGTTTTCTCAAATAAATCAATTATTATTTTCTGTAAAAAATGTTTGCTGGTTGTAATTTCCCAGAGTCCAAACAGATATATTCTAAATCCTCCTTTTATCCGAGCAACAGCCCAAAACCCAAAAGTGTTCAGTTTGCCATCATATACAACAAAGAAAAGCATCGAATCATCACAACTGAGCAGCTGGAAGTGACGACTTGAAAAACGACTGAAACGATGAATCATTCATCAGAATAAATTTTCTGCTGATCGACTGATCGATTCATCAACACATTGCTGGCAAATAAAATATGAACATTATAACATGAATAACGTAATCAACACATATATATACAGTATACATTTTCTTGTTTTTTTTTACATAAAGCTGTTTCTGAATTCACCAACACTACAGATGCTTCAGTTCATTTGATTAACAAGTTTTGCAAAAATCCGATCTGATGACTGATCTGACGTGTGTGTTGTGCTGGAACGTAACTGAGAACAAAAGAAAATGTTTTCTGCCGCTGAAAATCGTTTGAAGAGAAGATACTTTTGAAACAAGAGTGCACTCATCCTGCAAGAGGAAGACTGCGTGTGAGGAAACACCAGTTAAAAAGGCCAGATGTCGTCAGCTCACCAGGAGGATTAGTGTTTGAGAAAGTTATGAAAAATCAGTGGGAGATTATTGGTGAAACTTTTAAACTCCTTCGACTAGACGTTTTTCCGTAAACAGAAAACATCCCCGGCCTATTTAATAAGAACTATTACCTGCCACTTCAATCATACCCACACCAGCCTGGAGCTGCTATGAGCCATTAACAGTCAGGAAAAATAGGCAGTGGTGACCTGTGGGAAATAGTGAGGATAAGTTGTATGAAAAATAAAAAGGCTGTTGCATCGCTGCTCTTGTGCTGTTGTGCTGTCTCTTTCCCTCCCTGTCTCCACCTGGCTACAGTCGCTCTCCCTCTGTGTTCGTCTGATAAAAACAGACGTTGAATGTCAGAAATTATCTCCGCAGCAGTGATAAATCAGCTGCTATAAATTTCTCTGAACAGAAACGATTTAAAATACATATCGGAAAACACTTTACTTTCACACAACATGTGTTGGACTTTTAGTAAAAACAACATGACAATTAGGCTTTTCAGCTCCTAAAAAATGGCCATAAATACTTAGTAAATATTGTCCATGGTCTCTGTAGCCACTCTGACACATGCATAGTAAATTATTTACTCTGTACTAATCTCAGCAGAATGTAAAATTAGCATTGTTATTTTTACTATTTATTGTTCCTATTTTTGTATATGTGATCCCTGGAGACTTTTTGATCCATTGTTTAATGGTGCATGTTACTGCACAGCAACAACAACAACAACAACAACAACAACAACAACAACAACAACTGAACTGCACCCAAGTCCAAACAACACCTTTATATGAAAGGCTTATTAAGATTAAAGGCTGTTGTAACGTCGTTTGGCACCGATTTGTGGACGAATTCACGCAAGTAGGATTGAAACTTGATGCTGAATGACTTTTTGGAAGGAACTAATCAAAACTGATGATGAATTACAGTCATTATGTTAAACACAGCATGTTGTTATTAATAGCAGCATTAATAAAGCGGCATCGATTTCACACATCTGGACTGTTCTCAGACTCAGAACAGGATCAAACTGCTTGGTCAGATTAGGTTCATACGCTCATACTAAGATACCAAGAACATGCTGTTGAGCATAACTGCTTTTAATGACGTCCTGCTTAGACACATTTCCTTTATGGCATGTCATTTGTCCATTTGTGGTCAATAAAGCAAAGCTAAAACGTCATGTGAATCCATTCATCCATCTGCTTAATATGAAGCCTGTGTATAAAGGCACAGCTCAGGGAGGAGGATGGAGGGGACAGGGGGTGGGGGGGTGGGGGGGGGAGCAGAGATTGCTTACATGTTTCTCTCCTTCGATCCTCTTGTCAGCCTGTTGAACAGCCTCCAGGTACTTAAAATGCAGCTCCATCAGTCGATCAACCTGGAAACAGAACGAAACGGTGGCAGACAGAGAGAAAGTGAGAGATGCAGCGTCCAAGAAGGTAACGTGAAAATAAGAGAAAGACGAGCACAAAGAAAAGAGTGATTTAATAATACATATGCATTGTGTATTCCCTATATGTGGAACAACATTTCAGCCTTGTTCAAATTATGTTTTCATTTATTTCACATTAATAATTAATGGATTCTTTTTAACTCTTTGCTGCAGAGCGAGTAGACGCAGATTCTTATTTATAGCCACAAACATCCCCATGAAATGAACAGACACGTGCAGGAAGTGGACAATGGAAATAAGACTGTAGGGACGGCAGGCAGTTCCTTCATCAAAACTCATGCGTCCTATTAAAATGGCCTCGAGGAATCCACTGAATACGAGACATTTTCGCGTACGTGAGGGGAGCTGTGGGAGTTGTGGGGAAAAAAATAAAAAATAAAAAATAAAAAATTGCAGCTTGATATTTTAGATATTTTAATCACTTTCTCAAGGTCGGTAACATGTGGCAGGAATCTGTATACACAGGCACAGAGCAGAGCAGTCACTGATGTCTGATTGAGTGACCTGAATGTGAACCTGGGTGGATTTAATCGACCTTGTAAACTCCTGCCTACAGCTTTGGGTAAAAATAAGATTGACAAAAATACTTTTAAAAAATTAAGTCAGCTTAGTGTCTTCTGACGTGTCTGCTTATACAGGGTACCTGGCCTTGATAAGAACGTGCATAAGGAGAATGAGGACTGTTGCAACAGCCACAACTGTTAATGAACACGTACGGTAACGGCATTGTTTCACAATTTAACATGCTCATCTTCTTTACTATCCCTTTTATTGTTACAGTTCAATTAAGGAGACAATGCCATGCAAACGACAGGGCTCTGATCAAGCAAAATTACTAGTATTTACTGCAATTAACAATCTCTACCCTTGTTTAAGATACCTGAAATTAAACACTGATATCTAAATAAATTAAGCTGCACGAGGCTTTAATTCCATCCTAAAACAGCTAATGAGGGTTCTTTATTTGTTAAAGGGCAGTTTGAGAAAGAAACAGCATTAATGTATGTGATATAAAGAAATCACATCAAAGGGTCGTGCGTGAAGAGCATGTAGGGCTTCGACTAACTTTTATTTTTCATTATCGATTAATTTGCCATTTACTTTCTCCATTAATCTATTAATTGTTTAGTCTCTGAAAGACCTAGTGAGAAACACTTTCCCAACGCCCAGAGCCACGTCTTTTTTTTAATCTAATAATTAATCGAAAGCCTTAAAAAATTGCTCATTTACTGTTAATGTGATAAAACAAGAGATTTTAGAAGCAGGAACCAGCAGATATTTGACAACCTGGCTTAAAAAAACCCCAAGACATTAATTCATTATCAAAGTAGTTGCTGGTCACTTTTCTCTCAATCGCTCACGGATCATTGCAACTCTAAAAACATGCAGTGAATCTGCTGTTTAATCAGCATTAAACTAAAAATATATTAAAACAACTCTGTGTGAATATGAATATGAAGGATTTAGATCATGATTGCGGTTTAAAGCTTCTGGAAACCTTGTTTCAAATGTTAAATATTATTCTATAACATCATATTTTCTTGACTAAATAAGTAACAATCTGAAAGTAAAGCCAAAGTTAAAGTTTAGATGGAAACACTCGAAAGGTTATTTAATCAACTCTATGGCTGTGTTCAGATTGTCCACTTGTTCACTCACTCACCCGCTCTTTAGTGTCTGCTACATAGAGGATTCTCTAGGGGATGAGTGCAGACAGCAGATGACACATTTCAGACACAACTTGGATGTTAAAGTGCTCCATAACGAAGCGCCGGATATTCAGAGTTATTATCTCTGTCGCATAAACAGACGCCAGAGGACCTTAAAATACATGTTATCTTACAAGATTTGCAATTTCTACGCATCTTTCATGTATTATGTTTGTTTAACTTTGTGTCTACAGAGCAATCTTTACTGTGTTGTTTTTTCAGATCTGGTCCCGACAGGCGTTTTAATAATAATTTTTAAAGCCCAGCTGTTCAGGCAGAGGACTCGTTCCAGACGTCTGAGGAGTATTAAGTGGATAATAAAATCACATTAGCTAGCAGCTAACGTTAGCACCTAGCCTGTTAGCCAGATGACTTCTTCTGCAGCACTTTCACCAGACAGGCACTGCACAACAATTTTGTAGTGCAGCATATAGTGGATAAAATTTCCAGCTGAAAATTTGAACACTGCCACAAAATGGCTGATGCAACTGTCCGAACATTTTTAAATCACATTCTTATTGGTGCAACAAAGTGAGTGACATCACGCTATTCCAACAGAGCTCCGCCCAACTTCAAACCAGCTAAAGAGAGCACAGAGAAAAACAAAACATACCAAAAAACAGTTATGTGGAATAACCAAAACTGTTCTAACTTTGTCAGAAAATAGTGTATTCATGCATGACCCCATCGCCTGCAGTAGAAAAGCGACAGAGAAAACATCTTTTCAGAGCCTTTAAATTTAGAATTAGTACAGACTTCTGATTCAGAGAGCTGTAGATATTCTGCAACCAAAGCCAATGGATGTCAGACATTTCTCAGCTTACCCCTACTAATGAAGAAATCTGCTGGCGATCAAAAAGAGCAGTTTCAAAGAAAAGGACGAGGACGGAAAGAGGAGTAAGAGGACTAAAGAGGAAAGCAAGAAGACGAAGGAAACTAACCTTCTCACAGTCATTTTCTGTGAACTTGTTGAGGAGTCTGCTTCTCTGTTGGGACTTGAGATTTCTCAGCATGGAGGCGATGATGGAGCAGACGTGTTCTAAGGAGAGCAAAGTGATAAGTTAAAACTAAAGCATCCTCATTTACATCAACAAGACAGCATCTAAAAGATTCTCCCATAGTCAAGTTTTCTCAAATGGGATCTTTATACACATTGATTATTACTTTACAGAATAAATTTTACAACTGCTTCTCCCTGCTCACTCTCTTAGACAAACACAGACAGTACGCAAGCCTCCGACATGATAGCACTTCATTAAAGAGCTCATTGTGTTTACAGTAAACTGGCTTCGCAATCCAACAGGTGCGATGTGCTTTAACTAACACGTGAGCTACCATAATGCTCCGCAGTTAAAATAGCCTCAAACTGATGACTGCAAAGCTCATTCACACCCACATCCACATCCACAGCCCTCGGAAAGAACAAATCGATTAGCACTTGATAATTTGCAATTATAGCACACAGCCAGCTAAGCATGGATACTCTTACAGAGGGCGCGCAGAACAAGAGGAGAAGAAAATCTTAATGAAATTAAGAAATCAATTTTCATTTTAGGGCGTGCTAGAACATATGTAATGGTTTTGGCTGTGGCTGAATTACATTTCTCGGGGTGACAGAAATCTGTCTGTGGCAGCTCCGGGGCCATTTAACGAGGTGAAGGTCTAAAAACATGTTAATTGACTAAATTAGCTACAAAAACGAGTTAGTCCCATTGAGTGCCCTTGTCGACCAATTCATGCTACGAGAGACGCAATATCCTATTCACAGACCAGGCTGCACCCGTGGGTGACAAGCATAGTATAATATTTCTCTACGATATTGAATGAATAATACACTGTAAACACAAGGGGGGGGGGGGTATGACATTGTAAAAATCTCTAGATATACAGAGTGAAGAAAAAAAAATGTAATTGGACTTTATCAACAAGAGGTCAATATTCTCTCTCAACGAGGCTTTGCAGTTGCTAAGCAACAAGAGTACAGGAATCAATCCCATTTCTGCTTTTTAAAAGGGGTCGTGTTTGCTGTCAGCTCCCTTTGTGCGATCCCTTACGGCCCACAGCATCCTTACCCACAAGACACTGAGAAAACTAAAGGCTGCAACACTCGAGCTCATGTCAAATCTCTCACAATATACACATATCCATCTGCATTACCAATATGGTTGGTGGCACAAAAAGGCAGGAAAATGTTTTTGAAATAGAAGATAAAGCTAAATGGCGGTGTGTTCTTTCAGTACAGTAGTGGGACAATAGGAAATATGTCCCACCTGCTTTGGGATTTCTGTTTATTACTGTCATATCTGAGCATGAAGCCCTCAAGTGGAACAAAGAGTTGTTGATTTGAAACACTCCTGCAATTATTATTATTATAGATATAAGTCCTTGTAGATGTGGTTTTAAATCTTTAGATTACTATAAACTATATTTTGCAACAACTAGAGTTTTGAAAACAGCATCGTAAGTTACTATTTATTAGGAGGTGAAGGGCTTTTTAAGCAGCAAAGATGTTAAAATTTACCAAATAACATGAAAGCTGTTCCTTAATTTACACATTAAAGGGGCTTTAATTTTTTAATTAAGGAGAATATTTTGGAGATTGCTTTCATGTTATTTGGTACAATTTAAGGGCTCCATGGTTGGTCATTTCCTCTTGGTCCAGACTGAAATATCTAATATATTATTTTATTCGTGGGCATGACATTTCCTGGTTTCCTTGTCGTCTAGCAACGCCAAACAGGTTGACATTTTTGGTTTTTAGGGAAATCGCCATGAAATTTTGCACAAACATTCATGGCCCCCTCAGGTTGAACTATAATAACCTTTGTTTTTTTTTTACTTTTTAACTACTGACATTCCCATCAGCCTCAGCTGTGTTTTGTTTTGAGTACTAATCAGCAAATATTAGCATGCTAACACATTAAAATAAGGTGAGCACGATAAACATCATACCTGCTAAACATCACCATGTACTCCTTACAATTTACTTCAGAGTTTCAGAAATGTAGGTATTTTTAAGGGGTTTAGTTTTCACCCTTCTCCAATTAAAAGACAAATTAGGACTAAAATAACTCCTTGATTTAGATGAAGGTGTGTGATGTGTTTTCTGGTGTAAATTGAGGATTTATTAAGGGATTTACTTCATAGTGCGTCACAGTAAAATTCCCTCCATACCTCTGTGGTATGACAGGTATTACACATGGTCGACCCTGCGTGCTCTTGTTGTACATCAGTTAGGGGTCTAGCCCAAGGTTCCTTCATTTTCATGTAGACGACCGTGTTTCCTGTACATAATGACATGGAGGCTAAGTGCTGTTTCCAAAAGGACACCACTTTATCAACCTGATCCAAGTGGTAATTGATGTCGCCACCTCCACGCCCTGCCCAGGAGGATATTGATCGCTGGCTGTGGAACGTTCTCTCCAAAGAGTTTACAACCAAACACCGACCGCTGCGTGGAGATTTGTGAAGGGGTGGAGGTGGGATTACATTGTGGGTACAAGATGGAGGGCAAGGCTTGGAAAAAATTGCTTCCTCATTTGTCCTCAAAAAGGTAACAAATCAATAGTTAATTTACATGCTTAGCTTTACACTTGAATATCAAGAGTAAAAACAAGGACCAAACAAGAAATCAAGGAAAGAGCCACAACAAAACAGTAATAATAAAGATTTTACAAGTGTCAAACTGCCATGTAGTATGTGGGAAGCTACCACCATCATTGAACATTGAATACATATGGCATGATGCTCATGACAGCAAAGAAACCTCCTGTTGTTTGTGTCAACGGTTGCCATGACAATCACATTAACACAGGCCTCCTTAGGAGCCAATGTATTAATTAATGAAGATGACTGTGGCATTTATATAGACCTTTGTAGAGTTTCTTCTACAAACACAAAGCTCAGCATTTACTGCACAGACCCACAGTGTTACGCAGATGACACACAGTTTTACTTATCAGTTACACCAGAACTTTTAGTTCCAGGTACTTTTCTTCAGCAACTAAAAGGTTCCTGTGGCCCATTGTTGTCTGCGTTTCCACTGTGGCCTAAAGTCCCGGGAAGATTATGCAAAATTATTACTTGACATTACATTATTTATTATTATTATTATTATTATTTACTATAGCTTTTCTGCCCGTGTCCGTGTCTGAATGCTGTTCAAACTTTGTAGCATTTTAATGGCGTGTGTTTGATCAGTTTTCCTACATTTAGCACAACAATGTCCATCACTTTCCAAGAGGAGAACCATATGAGGAACTAAACCTGTGTTTTGAGCGGAGGAGCCAAGGACTAAATTTAGTTCCTCTACGATAGTTCCAGGTGGTAAAAAAAAAAGTGGTAGCTTTCTGATAGTCCAGGAACTACAGTGTCATTGATTGGTTAAACACAAGATGCCACAGCAACCACAACTCCTGTCCCGCTTCATGTGACAAGTATTGATATTGCAAGGGATGGACAATTCTTGATGTATATCAACATTAAAAACAAAATAAGGTTTTTGTTGTCGGCTTCCTGACTCATCTAAAAAAAAAAAAAAGAAGAAGAAGAAAGAGAGTGCACACAAGCAAGCTGAGAACATGAGCGAACATGAGTCGAGAGAACTAGCGAAGGAATGCGTTTGTGTTTTAAAAGGAATGTCACTTTTTTTAAATCGTCATCTGTCTAATTTGCCTGATCTTCACAGACCTTGAGTTCGGTTCACTAAATGAAGCACAACAATTCTGTACAAAGCATATAATCCTACATTTTCACACATTCCTTTAGGTTACAGCTTTTATCAAAATTTCTCATGAAACATACAGCATATTGCAATTTAGTTCCACCTTGAGATATGTCCCGCACACATGAAAAGGTTTGAGTTATTAACTTTTCTCGTGCTACTGAGTGTAGTGAATGTCATCTCAATGTAGAGTATGTCACTTCCTCGACAGAATATTAAATGTTTCGAAATCTTTCATATACATCTAAATATACCACGGCATATTTCTTATCAAAGTACGAGTTTACAGAGATGGAACATGATCAATGATCCCACCAGAGGAACGACCAAACGTGAGGAAGATGTTAATTAGATGCGTCTTTACACAAGGATCTAACAGCAAATCTCTCCCACTGAAATACACTAATAATAGGATTACACAGCACGACTCTGACAAAACAGATTACAATCAAACTTGTATCATGTAAAATGTCACTAATCTCAATCTGTGCCAAAGGGGCTGGCTGCTGGCAGGGGAGATGATTAAATGAGACTCTTATTTGATTCTCTGCTTTTGACTGAAATATGTGATGAAACTTTCATCATTAAAACACCGATAACCAAGTTTCTCTATTACAGGCACTTATCTAGTCTCATATATTCTGCTACGTCGTCATGCTTTCTAAATCTCCATTTGTTAATATCAGAGAGGAGATACTGGTGATAAAGTAATGGGCTGATAAAAGTCCACGTTTTTATCTTTGTCATGAAACTGCCATAATTTGCCGGGTAAAATGTTTTAATAAACGCATCCTATTTCTATCAAATGGCCTGTTCCATCTTTTCCCCCTCACTGTGTACACTTTATATAACTGCTATGTGCTTGTGCTAAAAGTCTTGAAATGGTTCAGCTACAACTTTAACTAAATCCAGAGAATCTGACCACATTACAACAATTTTAGCTTCCCCTCATCGGCTTTCTATCCATCACACTTTACACTACTTCTAATGACATAAAAAAATTTTTAAAAAATCCTTCATACCTGTGTGATCTTTTTAAACCTTATATTCTATGCTCTTTGCTCTCAGAATATCTGCTCCTATCTGTCCCCAGGGTTAAAAAAATAAAAAATAAAAGAAGTCAGCAGACTGCAGGGCCTTTTGCTATCGAGCCCCCTACCACTGGAGCAACCTCCATGCTGACATCACACTGTCTGACTCCATTAAATCCGAACTTAAAACTCATCTTTACGCCGTAACTTTCAGTTAGTGGCTCATTTTTTTTTTGTTTATTTCAGTTTCCATTCTCCCTCCAGTGCACGGGTCTCAAGTCTCAGTGAATCCATTTAACCTAGTATGTATAGTATCGTCCAAGGGTAAAACTTGATGTGCTTGGTTTTGTCTCTTGTATGTTTGTGTAGTCTGTCGTCTTCCCGGGTCTTCATGGTGGAGATGAGGTCGTGTGGTTCAGGTTGGTGGCACCCGGAAGATGCTCGGTGTAGATGACGGTGATTTATGATATCGGGTAATATAAATAAACTCTGACATGAACTACAAGGGGCCACAAAACACTCAAAGGCGTTTGTGTGTGGCATTCAAAGCATATCAAGTACAAAGACGTCTGCTCCCTCCCTCAGCCTCTCCCTCGTGCACCTTCTCTCTACCAAACAAACACCCACGTGCACACGAGCACACAAAGAAACACTTTCCCCGGGTTGGAGCTGGAGACGGCGCTACGACTATTGTGCCTCGCCATGTAAATTAGTTGTTTACTTCTGTTCCCTTCTCACACTCACTCGCATCATTAGCCATCTAAATATAACAACCGGCTGCCACCAGTTTCCATCATACAATCTCATTTCACTGGTAATGACAGAGTACATACGCCAATAAACTGAGACCCTAAAAACAAGGTGAATGGTGGCGTCGTGACAACAATATTCATGAGCAGAGAAATGTAATTTGTTGCTTTTATTATCTTTTTTTTTTTTTTTCCTTTTTGTTTCAGCATTTTTTTTTTCTTCTATCCCACTCACAATGTCTCTATTAATTATGTGGTTCTGTATGCTAATGCAGCCTGGCAATCCCTGGTCATTTGGACTGTTTCAATTGCAGAAAGGATTTTACGGGGATCAATCTTTGCACCAAGGTTTATGATAGAGAGAGCAGCGAAATGAACGTGTGTGTGAGAGAGAGAGAGAGAGAGAGAGAGCACGAAGGATAAGAGGACAGAGAGGTCCCTACCTCCTAATTACTTTTGTTTGAAGCAGCTGATAGTTAATTAATCTACTGTGTTATTGTGTTATTCTGGAGAACCACTTGATTCACTACATTTTCAATTAGTAGCCTTAGTGAGAAGGAGGGTTCACTCAATACACCTTATATTATGACAGGCATCTCATTATGCCTATAGCTGGTCCACAAATCAATGGAGCCATTCTGGACTGGCACAGGCTGAAACTCTCAGCAGACAGAACGGCTACATGCATGTGCATTTTTATCTTGTTAAAGCTGTTAACTTAAATAGTTGAATACAGGCACAAAAAGGCACATTTATTTGTATAGCACATTATCATATACATAGGTCATTCAATGTGCTTAACAGAAATAAAAGAAGCATAAAAAAGAGATGTAAAAGTTTAAAAAGTGTATATAAAACAGGTAAAATCTAATTAAAGTTGAAGGTTCACTTATTAAATGTAGGCAGTGGAATATAAAGCACAAGTTGCAGTTTAAACAGGTTTAATCTCCAATGGGAGGCTGGTTCCAGCAGTCGGCAGCGTAGCGGCTTAAAGGTATTTGATCCTGTTTAGTTTTAACTCTAGGCTTCACTAACTGACCAGCCCCTGCAGATCTTAGGGATCTATTAGGCTTATATACATTCAGCATTTCAGAAATATATTTAGGGCCCAGATCATTTAGTGACTTGTAGACAAGTAAAACAAAAATAAGAAGAATACAGACTACTATAGACTAATCCAGGGGTTTTCAAAGTGTGGGAAAGTGAGGCTCTCACCTTTGTAGGAGCATATTACTCCCTTGACAATGCGCCCTTAAAATAACAGTGAAATACTGCGACGCTGACTTCAGACCAGGTTTGGTCCAGACCTGATCAAACACTTCAACCAACACACCCATGTGCGCTCAGACGGGCACAAGTGTATTCGTTATTTAAACTAGTGTGTGTACTGGATGGGAAAAAATCAACTGTAAGAGTCTGAAAACTAGCAAAAGGCACTTGCCTTGCGCTTTGCCCCGGGCGTAAGATAGAGCGCTGCATCTTTGAAGCGTATAGGTGGTTGATGTGGGGATGCACTGTAGAAAGGAATAAAAGGTAGATCGTACTTCCTCCCGTTTCCTGCTCGCCCCAGACTCTCTTTCCTCTCTAACTGTAGTTACTAAAAATTGATCAGTTTTGCCACATGCATAGCGGAGTTTAGCTAACCAGATGTTTATGTATTTTCTTCAAGTTTCTTTTAAGAATATAAACCAATCTGTCGGCTGATTTATGTGTTGTACTCTCCCAGCACACACAGTCCAGCTGAAAGTGATAAGAGGTTGAACTGATCACAATTACTCTCTTTTTTTGGGTTGTTTTTTATTTTTTTCTCTGTGATTATGTTAGTACAGGTATATCCACAGGTGGGTTTATAGGAGAGTGCGCGCATGCATTTTTGTGTTTTTACAAATAAATAATGGTAGTATGTGAATTACTAGGTGTTTTCAGCGCAATGATTTTCATCATCACTTACATCATCATATCCTGGATCTCTAGATTCTGCTTTGGTTGAGAAATATGCGGAAATCTAGATCACACTTGCCAAACTTCACAGGGAGAAGGAACCTGCAGGGTGGATTTCCACATCTTTTTTTTTTTTTTGAAAGTGACTTTTACGTGTGTGTCTGCCATGCCCCGGGGCTCCAACACGAAGAGGGGAAAGGTTCAACTGTTACGACAGGTTATCTTTCCCTACTCTTCCTCCTGCTGCTCGTGGAGTTCAAAGGTTAATTCACCCAGTCCCAGGGTGAGGCGGGACGCAAAGGAAGACAGTTTGTTCTTCCTCTGCAGGGCTGGGGGGCCCCCACTGGACGTATCAAACTTAATTAACACAGACAGAGAGAGAGGAGGGGTTTCACATTTTGGACATAGGTAATCAAACAAAGAGCAGAGATGGACAGGGTTTCTACCTCTTTTTCTATCAGTCTCTTCTCTCTTTTGTTCTCTCTCACTTTGCAACACACGAGCATCCAATCTTCCTATCTCTCTCTCTCTCTCATCTCTCTTTCTCTCTCTCTCTCTCTCTCTCGTTTGCGCTTCCTATCTCTCACTCAGAGACAAGAGAGGTTTGAGAGCACAGGCAGGAAAATCAATCAAGACTAGATTGATAGAGTAAACTGACAGGACGAAGAGGCAGCAAACCGTGATACATGAGCAGATTAGGATTGAGAGCGTCTGCAGGAAACGGGTGTGACTACACGGAGAGAAAAACTAGAGGCAGGAGAAGAAAAAAAAAACGTCTCCATGGTGATTAGCACGATAACGTAAATGAATGCAGTCAGCGACGTGCAGATTTTTTCCCTGACAAATAACAAAAACTTATGACAGCTCAAGTAGTATGAGATAAAAATGACTCTAGATTACATGCATATCATTTTCCTGTGAGGTAGGCAATCTAAATTCAGACTCCACCACACCCAATGAAAACTACTATACAGTAGAGATATAGTCATTTTTATTGGTAGTGGCAGAGTCTGCCACCAATCTAAGTACATTGGATGCCATTGCAAGAAAAATGTCGACCATAAATATCTTCAAAAATTGGGTTTGACTGCATGAAAAATCTGAACCTTTTGGAGATCAATATAAGCAACATAAGATAATACAAATTAAAATGTGCATTGCAGTAAAACAATAACAAATGAAAAGGGAACTAAACTCCCCGAAGCTTGAATGGACACAAGATAACGAGTTAACAGACTGATCAAGTTAATTACTGGGGTTCCTGCGACCTTCCACTCGTACTTATCGTCCAGTGTTTTTACTCTGTGCATCCTGCTCAGCTTAATGTGCAAGCAGTTGCATAGGAAAGCCAACGCTCACAGCAGTGAAATCATATTCTGCCTATTGAAAATACTCTCAGCTCTTGTTCACCACCTGAACACATTTGTCCTGTCCTGAACATAGGCTGTTGCAGGATTTCACAGTTCTCAGTGAAAGAAGACTATTCCTGGTGCTAGAACTACTCCACAATCCAGGACGTGAGGGAAATCTGGAAATAAACCACGTCTACATAATTTATTCATTGTATCTGTGGAATCTATTATCACACAGAACAACTGGTATCATTTTTCCCCCAGCGGGTTGGTTTCCATTGGTTTGTTTCCTTTATCTGTTTGCTGCACCATTTCATAACGACGTATCTCACCACATCTTTCATTGGTCGACACGACGAGTCTCACTACTGTAACAGGTCAAATCAGGGCGGCAGCTGACTGCAGCCTTTTTGAAGAAACTTATTAGTGACTGACCTTCATGCTCCTTCTCAGAAGCGCCAGTTTTCTTCATCTTCTTGGGGGTTTTCATGAAAAGCGGGAAGATGGTCCGCAAGCCCAGGATGTCCACAAACTTATGGCAGTTATCTGCTCCCTCTGGTCCAATCATCCCGTGGTCCAGGACCTTCAGAGCACTGGTTCGAGACATTTTCTTTTCTCTGCAGCAAAGAGAGGAAACCATGCTGAGGACACAGATACTGTTGTTTCAGTAGATATAAAAGGAAAAGCGCACGTCAAATGAAGGAGCGGTGACCACAGTTGAGAAAGCTGCAATAAACCTTCTGAGCAAAGTGGAAGTTAGACCATGTTATTTTTATATATTTATTTTTACATTATATCAACTAAAAAATGAATAAAAATAGGCTGCAGATTTTTAAAATTTCACCTTTGACGTCAATATAATGGATGGAACAAACATGGTATTTTACAGTTATGCAGCTACAAACAACATTTGGTCAGTACTACAGACAGACTTAATCTTTATAACGCTGAAATTTTAATACATCACAAAAATTAACTTAAATAAAAAAACCCACTTAAAATAAACTTCATATTCTGTTCAGCATATAATTATCATATACTTTACTAATTTGCATTTTCTCTTTCTTATTCTATGATTTTATCTGAAATTTTTGTGACAGCGACTTCTAAAGTTCAGTAGTTTTTTTTTTAATTCCTCTCACTCCCACGGCTGCCTCTGTGTCTTTATGCAGGAAGTACCAGCTGGGCTAATATTCATTTATCTAGCATCTGTGTCACGGTCGCAACCCCCCGTCTTGAACTGCTGCTTTGATGACATTTTGTCGGCAGCTGTACTATTAATATTTTGGAGTTGTTTCAGGTCGTCTAACACTGACACTGTTACATTTCTTTATTTTGTTTGTTAGCTTGTTAGTGTGAAAATGTAACATTTTGTGAGTGAATACTGTCCACAAACGGAGCAGAAAGAGTAGCTTCGTATTGCGATGTAATGGTGTTGATTATGCTAATGATCAAAACCTTATAAACACAAACCCGCTCGTGAACAAGCGACATTTATCATGTTGAAATGAGTGATTTACATTAGTTTGGTTTGTGCAAATAAAACAGTTCGGTGAATGCAAAGTGGAACAGTGGCACAAAGAAACCTTCAGTTTAGTTTAGGAGTACAAAACTGTGTGAGGTCCGTCGAGAGTCGACACCCACCTCACTTTTTTCTAAAGCAGCCAAAGGCAAAGAAAATTGCCCAAATGTTCTTTTACCCACAGCAATGAACATTATTCTCATCATGAGCCGCATGATGTTTTCAAACTAAATCATGGAGACTAAAAAAATACACACGTTTAAATATGATAAAACAAGCAGACAAATTACTCTGATAATTGACTAAACAAATTAAATTGCATCTGTTTTTCACCGAGGCATTGCCATGACGAGCAGAACCAACTGTTTCCTGCTGTTTCCACCCCCCCCCCCTTCCCCACTTCACACCTCCTCTTAAGAAATGTAGCCGTCTGTCACGGTGTCACTTCCTCCGCTCCCACCAATGACAGATGACAGTGTTTATCTCTGAGGAGGGACACATATTTCAGGCAGTTGAGTCTGGTCCTCCAGACAGACACATTATATATGATGGACGGCGAGCGAGGCCGGGGGGTGGGGGGGCGGGGGGGAAGCTGTACTCAGTGTACTTTCCGAGGGGAAACTAGGCAGTTCAATTGGTAGACAGCTGACTTAACTCAACATCCTGCTGTTGTCACCCCAAAATGGATCGTGGGTCGATGTTAGTGGGTGCTTCAATGACAGCAGCAGGTTTTTGATTAGACTCATATTCGAGGTGAGGCTGGGTCACACAAAGACGGGCCCTGGTTGAAGTTTATAAATCTACGTACGCCGTAAACGAAAGGGCAACATCCCCTTAAAAGGTAGAGGAGCTGTGCATTCGAAAATGTTCAGGATACTTTAAATAACATGAAATCATTCGATTATTTTCTTAAGCACTGGTGTTGTACTCACTACGGACGAAGTCTATGGTTCGTGGTACATCTCAGTTTCGGCTGCAGAGTCTGACAAACATTTAGCTGTGCCATGAATTCATCAAGAAGCCAGATGTGAAATCTGTATGTGGTGCAGAGCTGCATACAGACAAGGAGGTCTGGTAGGAATTGAAATGGAGTTTTTGATGGAAAACCAATAAATATGTCTCGGTGAAAGAAGATGATTTTTTTTTTTTTTTTTTCCCTTTTGTATCTTGTTGCTCAATGTGTTTGTTATTTTTGCAGCTGCATTGTGTCTCGGTTAGAAAGCAAGAGCCAATCTCTCCTCAAAATTATAATGAAACTCCTCAAAGACTCACAAGTTTGATGTTTTGAAAATTATTTTAACACGTTTGCGACACAGGGCTGCTGCTGTCACATTATTTCTGCCTTTTGGAGAGTTTTCATTGCAAGTTTTATTTGTTTATTGATATACAAATATCACTCTATTCAATTTTGCATTCGATTGTGTTTTTGTATATTTTACATCTTATTTCACACCGTCTTCCCTTCTGACTTCAGATGTGTTGAACTGCTGTCTGTAAGTCACAAACCTGCTTTATCGACCAGGTCTAACATGGAAAATGGAAAATTGAAAAAATTAAAAAAATTAAAATAAATAAAGTCAACACAGCATGTGATCTGAAGTGATCAGGGACTATTTAAAAAAAAATTCTGATTTTTTTGGCCTAAAAGTTATTCAAAATGCATCTTAAATCTGAGAAAGGTTAGAGGTCAACCCAGAGGACTCTTGCATTTTGTAACAATAGAATGATAATACATTTCTAAAACCATATTTTGATGGTGGTCATTTAATAAGGACTCAGTTGGCTCACTAACAAATCAAACAGATGACGACGTCAGCCTCAGCCGTCTGTCAGAATTCATCATCAAACCAAAGTGCACATTAAACAATCACCAACTGTGATGAATAGATAAATAAAAGAAGACTGGTTGTGAATATGGCCCCTGGTATTTAAACTTGTGTGATCTACATGTAGACTCCATGTAACTACATATCAGGGCTACAGCAGCTACCGTCGTCAACATGTCGAGATCATAAAACAAGCTGCGATTGGTTCATTTGTGCTGCTTTGTGTTTTTATCCCGCAGGTTTCTGATGCCGGTGGAGATGTGTTGATGTTAAATATTCAAATAGAAATTATTATGGATGAAGGCTGTTGGATTTTCTTCAATAAAAACGATATCTTGATTGATTAAGGATTGAACATCAATAGGTTCATTTTCAGTAACTGGTAGAAAAGGCCAAGTGTAATGACAGAAAATAGTGTTAACGTGACAATAACATAGGGGTATATGACTAATGCATGATGATGGCCTGATAATGTTGGACTGATCCATCCGATGTCGCAGCGGTGGGGTCAACATGATGGGCTGACTGTTAAAAACACAAGTATAAATCCACCTGTGTTCATCATTATTTCCAATCATGTACTGTACCGACAATCAAATTCACAATTAGCTTCTCCGTGGGGACTTTAACAACTTTTCCAAAGTCATATCTTGCTCAGCTCTTTCTCCCCCTCCCTCTCCGTCTTATTCTTTCTCCGCTCCTCTGGTGGATGATTTAACACAAAAGGGTTTTTTTGCATTCCAATAATGAGATATTGATCCAAGCCTTAAATCTACGTGTCCAGTGATGTGATTATCAGCGCAGAGGTGCAGAAGCTGTGGAGGTTTCATAAATGCGTCTAATGTGTCTTTACGAGTCTTTAAGGTCACGTCTCTGCCTTGCTGCGCTCCAGCAACTGTTGATTGATTGGACCGGCAGCCTCGCCAGGCAACAGAGCAGACGGACGTGCTGTTCTGTGCAGTGCTACACCCTGTTATGCTATGAGTGTTTAAATTTTCACAGGGGAAAAAAAAAAAAAAAAAAGACTGTACATCAAGAGACGCTCTGTGCAGGTCTCAGCACCGTATATTTTCCTTTTAAAGAATTTTTTTTATAGCGCCAAAGCACTTATTGCCCATTTGTTATGAAGTCCACCGTACTGTACTGTAGCACTCCAGTATATCGTGAGAGGTGAATATAACTGGGGATATACTTCATACTTCATACATAATGCATCTGTGCTTCTGAAGATTGTGACGAATTCCTAGCAAATGTCCAGCAGCATAGGTAATTTTAATTGATTAATGCTTGATCGAAAAAACCGCCTGTGCACCGAAGAGTTTTGTAATTTTGTTTAAATTTGAAAGCTGCCTGCAACACAGAGGTTTCCGTTTAGCATCTGTCTCTTAAAACCTCTGAAGTCGGAGCTTCCCTCAAGCTCGCAAACACACTTTTCAAAACAAATGAAAAAAAACAGAAGAAATTCTCTCCCACACTTCCCTGCTCCCTCATAAATTTTATTTTTTATTTTTTTAGATAACGGGGACTCTTCTTCTGAGCCAAGAGTTAGTTGTTCTGACAAGAAATGAAATTACAACTTTCCAAATATAAGCAAAATAGTCCACATCTGTCTTTCCATATTTTAAATACATCAGCTGGACTGCAGTAACTTATCCACCGAGGGAAGTGGTTTAACGAAGTCGGCTGTAGTTTTCAGAAACAGAAAATTTTGTATTCTGATTCCTGCATTAGCCGGGACAGCGAACGTGACCAGGGAGAGGGAGGGGAGTGGTTTGCCTTCAAGTCTCATGCTAGCCCTAGCTTGACTTCCAGAACCTGCATATTGAAGCTTTAACATGTGATCTTAAACAACACAAAAGACCCACGCAGCACATTGAAAGGTCAGCTAACACTCACTCCTTCTGCTAGCTTAACCAAGCCCAGCAAAAGCTTCTATTAGCAAGTCATCAAACCAAACCTCAACCTCATGGTGGCAGCTGACATCATCAGGTCACCAGAGTTAGCAGGTGTCATCCTCTGGGCGCCATGAATATCTGTATAAAATCTCATGGCAATACATCCAATAGTTGTTGACACACTTCAATCCGGACCGACTGACCGACGGGAGACAAATCATCACTGCCATATAAAGCAGTGATGGCATTTTTAATTTTTTTTTTATAGTCCGCAGTCTCACCTAAGCATGAGGTTCATTAGCTGAAGCCCTTCCCCTCTGAGGAAGCGGTCCCGATTGCTGGCCAGCATGAGGCAGGAACACAGAGCGTCGAAGAGGTTCTCCATCATCTCCTGCTCCTCGGCTGTGGACGGGTTGTGACGTTTGAACACCTGAAAGGAGGGGAGGCAGCAAGAGAGACAGGACTTTCACTTTTACACGAGAAAAATGATTCTTCAACACAGCAACCATTTCTGAAAAAAAAAACTTTTTTTGGAATAATTTGAGAATGTGGGCAAAATGAGCCTCTTTTTTCTTTTCTTTTTTTTAAAATAATGAGCAGGAACGAGCCGAGTGTGACACGATTAGACAGGTTTATACTATAATTAAGAGAACAGAAGGAGACAGGGTGGGAAAATGCCAACAGTCTCTACTAAAATGTTAGTAAATGGAAGCTTTAGTAGCTCATTTGGTGGGTTATAAGCTATAATTTGAATGCCCTATTTTGGCCACAAAATGTCACAGGATGCTCAGAACCACCTGAAAATTTAACTATGGAGTTAAAGTATGGGTTAATTGAAAGGCTTAAAAAATTGTGTTAGAAAATTTGCTGGAGCCACAGGTTGGAGCACCACCACAAAGCATATTGTTAAATTACTGAGATTTACCCAAGTGAGGCTCAATTGAACGATGGGTTAATACGAAGGGTAGTAGTAGAGCTAACTAAAAATAGAAAGTAAAAGCAAAATCTTACAGATAGTTGCTGTAGTAGCACATCAATGCCATCCATCTCACCCAGTAGTTCTCTGGTATCTGTGGAAAAGAGATGCAGAAAGGCTGAGAGATAAAAATGGCAGAACAGGACAACAGGGAGATTAAATTGAGACGTGAGAGACTGAGAAAAAAAAAATGTTTAAGTGGATGGATGAAGGAAAGAGAAAAAGGAAAAGGCAAAAGGCAAAGGAGGAAAAAACAGTAATGTGCTACAGAGGCAGAAAACGAGCATAAACACTGACGAACACTCTGGCCACGAGGGACCTCTGGAGAGAAAATGAAGAAAAATGAGGGCAGTGAAAAATGTATATCCTCACACGTTATTCCATCTAGACCTGTGTATTAAAACGTTGTTAAGGTTACGCAACACAATTCTGCTTCTCAGTGACTCCGAATTGGAAGTGAGGGCCAACTGTCTTAATCTCAACAGCCAGAAATCCTGAAACTTCACATCAGGAAAAAAAGGGGGGGGGCGGGGGGACCAGAGTATATATTGTGCTTCTGCATTTCTTACTTTCTGTAAGACAGTGAAGTGTTCATAACTCTGAGCACACTTTGATTTGAACAGTATGCTGAATCTACAGGGTCTTAATTAGTAGGGATGAGATGCTCCTCCTGTCTGCAGCAGCGACTATTTTACATATAAACCCTTCAGAGTGGTGTTTCAAGTCAAACTTGACGGTGGGAAGCGATAGCAATACGTTCAAATTAGCACATCAAAATAATTCCCAATTGCCATTTTCCTAATAGTAGCCTTGTGATTTGCCTTCAAGACAGTGACAGTACTATATGGAACGTTATTTATGGCAGCACGTTTCCTTTGTGTTGCGAGAAATACGTTTTTATTAGATTTTATTTTGTATGTGAAGGGCAGGAAGGAGAGGATGAATGGAGGCAGCGACGCTGACGAGGAGGAGAATGAGTGTAAAACGAGACACGACTCCCACTGAATATCAATACGGTTTGTACCATTAATGAGAACCTGTCGAAGGACCTGATAGTCCTGCAGCTATCTGAGGCTTTACAGGGTTTAAGTGAGGGGGGGAAAGAGGGGAGAAGACAGCAGCTAGACAAGGAGGGAGGAGCGGTGAGATCGGGGGATTGGAAGAGGAGTAGGGGAAAGAAAACAAGGAAACATGAAAGGTGATGGAGAAAAATAAGGGGGGAAAAAAAACAAAAAACAAAAAGGAAAGGGCACAGGAAGTGAAAGAAAGGACAGTGCCAGGGGAGGTCATGGACAGAGAGAGAGATTAAGGGACACAAAAATCAAGGAAGAAGAAGGAGGGGAAGGAGAAGGGAAAGAGAGGACAAGAAAAGGCCACGATGAACAAATGTGAAGAAAGAAAGGACAAAGAGAAATAAGGGGACAGCGTGTTGAAGAAATGGCGGTCCGTTCAAGGTACCCAACAAAACCGTTTACGGACAAACTTACTGTCATTGTTTTGCAGCAAGATAGCCAGGATTTCACTGCAGTACAGCTTGTTAGCATCAAACGGCATCTTTGCCTGAGAGGGAGAGGGGAACGAGTGCAAACTCCAATTATCACTCATCTTAAGAAACTCTGTTCTCCAGGGTCCAAACATCACGTATCCTACGACAAAATCTGCATTTCTCTGACCATAAGCGGAGATTATACAAATTATATTGTATATTGTGGGTGATACACAGCAACAGCAACCTCACATCTTTCAACTTCTGGATCTAATGGTCTACTGGTGAACAGGTTTATCTGAAAACCCATTTCATTGCATGTAATTAAGCGTATTACTCAAGCTGCAACTAAAATAACTTTAAAAACACATTCGCATTTTTTCAGTGTAGATCATTTTGTTTGTAAAATTTTGTAGAATTAATTAATTTTTCACTGGTTTTGGATTTTCTCATCACTGACTGAAGTTAAATTAGCCAGCTGGTTAACAGTGGGTTATTTACAGAAATGTTGTCCTGATAAATAAAGAGATGAAATGGAAAAAAGAAATCTTCCGCAAGATATCGTAATAGTGAGCTCAGCATGGGTTAAAATATTTGTAGTTATTTAATTTATTTTTCAGTTTTAGCTCACATATATTACATTTAATTAGTTGTGGAACATCAAGTTTTGCAGGAAAGATAATAGGATCGCTGCAACTTTCTTAATCAGTTCATCTTGAGGTTATTTTCTTGATTAATCGTTTAGTCTCTGTAACATAAAACTATTAAAAAAGCTCATCACAACTTCCCACAGCTCATTGAGATGCTATGAAATGTCTTGTTTTGTCCAACCAACAGTCGAAAACATATAAAATAATTAATTTAGTACAACATTAAGACACAGAAATCAGCATATTTTTACATTCAAGAATCTTAAACAACTCTATATTCTAGTGTATATATATATATATATATACTGTATTTAGTATATACTATATTCTCTTTACTTAAATAATGTCTTAACCAATTAATTAATCAAAATAGTCACATTCTTACCTTAATTCTCTTGAGCAGCCACTGCATGAGTCCCTGCTGGGCGGCCTCGGCACACAGGCCTGGTCTGAATTCCGCCATATTTTCAATGATGGCTGACGAGGACATGCAATATGAAAAGTCAGAATTTATTCTTCAAGCTGTGTCTTAAAAAACCTGCCAGAAAGGACCCCCTACCTAGTTTCTGATAGAGATTAAGTAGGGATGCACCGATCTGAACCACTGGATCAGTACTGATACCGATCTTATTAAGTGGATCAGGAACGCTTTCTTTTTCTCAGTGTTGTTATATATTTCAGTGTTTCCACCCACTACCACTACAGTACAGTCAAAGGCCACTATCAAAGTCCTCTGTCAGTCCCAGGTTAACGTATACTGTACAGATGCTCTGCACACACACTTTGAAGGGAGGGAACAGTGAAATATGGCAGTCATCTTTGTATAGAGTGCTCGTCCGGGTTCTGTCCCAGCGTCTTCTAATATTATCATTAGAAAGCTGTCTCTGCCACATGATATCTCTATCAGAGCAGACTGCAGCAGAAGGTGACACAGAGAGAGAGAGAGAGAGAGGGAGACTGTGGGGTGGCGATAAAAAGAGAGAGCAATGGGGAAACTGAGAGGGAGAAGGGAAGAGGGGAGAAGCAGAAGGGAGGGAAAGGGGCGGGAGGACAAGCCAAAGAAGAGGAATGCAAAGCTGAAGGAATGAGGGACGGGAGGAGCGAGGGAATTAAGAAATATAACAAGAGGGAATTGGGATGGAATAAAAAAAATTAGATTTGGAGAAAAAACAAAAAAACAAAACAAAAGAACAACATCTGCAGAGAGGGGCTGCAGATGATAGAGAAATGTTAAGAAAAAGAAACAGAAGAAAAGATGGAGAGGACTGGTGCTGAGGGAGAGAGAGAGAGAGAGAGAGAGAGAGAGAGAGAGAGAGAGAGAGAGAGAGAGAGAGAGAGAGAGAGAGAGAGAGAGAGAGAGAGAGAGAGAGAGAGAGAGAGAGAGAGAGAGAGAGGAAGGGCCTTTATCAGTGATTCAAACAGAGCAGACAGACAGCATCCTGGAGGACAGCAGGCTCAGAGCAGAGAGCAGCCAAGGCAGACAAAAGGCGTATTCAAGCTTGGAAAGCTCCCTTGATAACACACACACACACAAATACACACACACACACACATGCTTGAATAAAGGATGCACTAGCACGCCTCTTTCGATATAACCCACACTAACGCACAAAGCCAAACACACACACCTAAACAGCCCTCCTGACACTCGGCCTCAATCTGGCAACAAAGAAAAAAATAAATAAAAAATCATCTCAGTAGACTCATTCAACACAAAAAGAGCTGAGAGGCAGAAAAGTCAGATTCATATGAGGCTAAAAACTATCTGCTGGCCCATGACCTTGAGTCTGCATCTAATACTGTCAAATCTCCGCTGCAGACAATGATCATGGCGCTCTGTAACCTGCACGCTTCACTTTTGCGGACTTCACCCGGACTCAGATTAAAAAAAAAACTTCCAATAAGTGTTTTCAAAGCGCTTCCTCTTTGCCAAAACATTTAAATGTGACATTGACAGCTTGTATTCGCTGACACTGAAAAAGTTAAGGACACTTGGCAGCAGGGGGACACACTGATAAAGCTTAAAGAATACAAATAAAGTTTGTCTACGCCCTCTGTAATGTCACACCGGAGTCCGCGAGGACTTCCTGTCACCGCACTGCCCAAAGCTCTAACTCGGGCTCATACACACCTTAAAGGCGCACACACCTCCCTCTGGAAGAGCCTGTCATGTCTCAGAACTAAACAAGACAAGGTTGATCAGTTGTGCTTGCTGCGAATATTCAAATTATATTTTTATCCAAGCCTGTTTTGTTTTTTATCCTGTTCAGTGTAAAACCACAGAGTTGTCTCTGCAGTGAAATTTGTCCCAGATTTCTCACTGATATTTGTTCCACATGTTCTGAATATGAATGAACGCACAAGGCTGCGCAGCCATTGAAAGTCCCTTCACAGTCCAGGTTTTGTTTTGCTGCTGAGAGACACGTACGGTCGCACACTGTGTGTTGTCGACACGATATTGTTGTCGAATTGTTTGAAAAACCACCTCATTTTTTGGGGGAAATTCACATGTTTCCATTTCTCTTTTTCTAAGTTCACAGTTTCAAATTGCGCTTTAAGCAGGTTAATTGAAAAACACCTAGAGGAAATTGCTATAGCTGTTTCTGTCATTCTTTAACTATTTCAGTGAATCCATATATTCCATCTGACAAAGCTGTGGCCTCCGACACTTTACAGTGTCCGGTCGAAGGCTCTGATTGGTCACAAATGAACGGAGCACTGGTAGTTTGGAAACAATGACAGTAATATTTATTTAAGACAAACCGCTGAAAGTGAACTGTGTTGAGTTCATTACGGCTTTACTGCATTTGAATCCAGGATTAAATATGGCACTGCACATACAGTGAATTGCGTTGAGGTCTTTCGGGGATTTAATTATTAATAAATACAACTATGTTAATGTTGATGGCGGTTTTGTCTCAGCATGAACACTTACTGGAAAATGATTATTAAAGCCTGGCTGTACATCTCATCTCCTTACCCAGTGTGTTGTAGATGCCGTCGGCTTCCTCCTTCACCTGTTCATCCAGCCGCTCCATATTCTGCACCAGCAACGCCACCACCTGACCCTCCAACTGCAGACAGAGAGATGAAGTCACATTTTTAACTTCAGTCCTCTTCATAGGTGCAATAAAACCCTCTAAATGTATTCTCATTACCTGAGAAATTTCAGGTTAATGATCAGTGTTCTTCTTCTTGTATTAAAATACAAGAAGAAAATAAGAAACTTCACATGGCATCACACAGCTCAACAACACGTTTCTCCTTCTCACCATAACGTCGAATATGAACTCTGATTGCTGAGGTTGGGTATGTGATTGAGAACACACAACTTTTTTAACACACCATCCTTTCCCGCTGTGTTGGAGATCTGTCAACTGAATCCTCACCTTTATAATTTTGTAACATGATGTGATGTGAACCTGACAAACTCAATTCACAAAGAGGAAAAAAAAAAAAGAGGCACGAGAGGAACATGGCAATGACAAGAGTGAAGGTTCACCCTTAAGCTTCGGCCTTGGCAGAAGAGACACGTCTCCTGTCTGAGCTTCTCTGCACATGTCCAAGTGCTATCAGTCAAGTCAAGACTGGAGACTCATAAACAAACAGCTCGCTGGGTGCTGACTGGCCGGATAAAAGTACAATTACTGATGAAAGGAGATGGACAGTGGACACAGATTTATGAGCCACCGGAGACCGGTGTGGATCATTTTGATTCATCTTATCAAGGGTACCACCTGGCCTTCTGGCAACAAGGACAGAGGAGCTGGAGGCAGTACAGCAAAGAGGAGAGACAAATGGATTCAACCAACCCTGGCTGCCCTGAAACCGTTTCACTTGGATGTTGCTGTACAGAAAGAGAGTGGGGTTTATGGGTGCTCCGCTGCATGGTAAATGAACTGCCTTTATATATAATGCCTTTATCCTTAGAGCGATGCAAAGCCACCTGAGCTACTGTCTCAACCACTGTCACATAACAAGCCAATTCTCACACACACACACACACAGCAGCTTTTCTGTCGAGCGCTTGACATTCGTTCCTGTCAAATTCTAAACAGCCGACAAAAAGAAAAGCTTCACGAGACATTACTCCAATTCCTTTCATACACTGTACATCATAGTGTACCCATAGACTGTCTATCAAGATGGATGTAGCCTCCGTGACATCACCTGTCGCCATCTTGGCAGTGCGTGACTCCGCCTAACTCCTGGCTAATCCAAAAACGAGCGGGGGGGGGGCAGAGACTTCGGTGCATGCAGGTTTGTGGCGAGCATACGCCTCTATGGGGACTGACTCGCTCAAGTGGCCATTTGAAGAACTGCAGTTTTTTTAGCACTTCAGTGTTGGCTTCTTTTTTCAGCCCTGGAGGTCGCCGCTTGAGTGTAACTCAACTGTAATGTCACTGAACTACTGAATTTTCATGTAAAACGTGTAGTCAGGCTGTTCAAACACCCCTGAGACATCAGACGACACAGGTGTGGCGAGAAACAATCACCAACATGCCTGATGAATGCCACCGGGACGTAGCCTGGCACAAAACTTGGCAGGTTCAAGCCAACAGATCGTTTGATGAAGTGTCACAGAGACAGCCGTGAAGGAGCAGAGACACACACTTCTTTCTTCCACTATAGGTATATCAGGACTTCATTGCAGTTTGACCTTTGTGTGTGTCGCTCCAAATGTCAGCAAACATAATGGGGCATCAAAAATCATCCCTGGCTCATTAACAGGCTCAGAGACAAAAAGGAAAAAAAAGAAGAGAGAGAGAGAGAAAGCTAAATATACAGAGAGAGGATGAGACAAAGAGAGATAATGTTAAACACACAGCCACGCAGTGACAAAGAAAAGCTTTAGATAACTCAAAAGAAAAGAGTGTGAGAAAAGATGCTATAATTGTGTGGATGACATTACACATTAAAATGTAGTGTCTTTCCTCTTGACTAAGTTTTTGACACTTTCTGAAATTCAATCTCAAGTTCATTTATTTGCAACACCAACTTACACTGGCGCACAGCTGAAAAGAATTTAAATAAGGTGAATTAATTATCAATAAGTCAAGGCAGAAATAATAAAGCAGTGTGCACATTTGTGCCCCATTTAAATTACACTATGTTTCCAAAGTTAATAAACTATTTGTTTAATATAAACACCAGTAAAAACAAATAATATAGTATCAATATCAATCAATATACAGTATCAGATGCAGACACTGGTCTGAAAGCAGCATCATGATAACAGCTTGTAGTCTGAACTGACATTAACTCAAAACGTTTGCATGTATTTCAGTCGGGGAGAGTGGACTGAAGCCCTGATTTTGTTTCATTAAAAGAGACAAAGGAATCAATCCTCAGCCTGATTTGGATGCCAGAGAACCAGAAACTTCAGTATTGACTCCACAAAGTGCTGTTTCGTCAATATCGTCAAAGACTGATGTAAAATCCTGAACTCACCAGAGCATCTATGAGCACCTCAGCACCCTCCTCGCTCTCGTGGAGTGTGTCGATATCCGTCAGCTCCTGCAGCAGGTCCACCACTGCTATGGCGACATGTGGTTCAGGCTAAGGACGATAAGCTTGTGTTGCTGAGTTCTTGGGAACTGCGTAACAAGTTGGTGTCAGTCTGTGTTCCACGCAACCACAGGGAAAATCAATCAGTGATTTTTGTGTTGTAAATGTTGTTGCTTGTCGCTCATGTTGCACTGTTTTAAGCTTTTTCGTGTATTCATTTTAATTAAAACCAATTTTCTCTTGTCTTTTTCCTTTGTTCAGTTTTTAAATCAACTTTTAATCAAATGTACTAATACATTATTTTTAATAGTTTTAATCTAATATCTGAGCATTTTAATATATCATGATTAAAGTGTGGGGCTGTTAATATTCTATACTTCTCCTATTGTCAACAAATCCCATGAAAAGACAAAAACCAACCATTTGTTATTCTGTCTCTCAATACTTTCTGACCCCCACCACTGTGTCTTAGCTCTCAGTCTCTAGCCCAGTCATTCCCACTAACAACATAATCATTTCAAAACAGGGCACAAGTGTATAGTTTCATTTTCAGGCTCAGTACATTCCAAAAATAACTGGAGACTATTTCCAGTAGCACTTCAGGTGCACTTCCACCTGAGATTGACCAAAAACAAAACAAAAACAAACTGCAGTGTGCAAGTTCAGGTGATGTAATAAAGGAACATGTGCCCTAGTGTAATGGTGCAGCTCACTGATGTGTTTTTTAATGGAGCTCTACGGCGATGAGAAATAAGCTCTATAAGGCTACAGACACAATAATTGTTACTGGGATCAACTCTTTGTTCGTTTTTGGTCTTTTCATGGGATTTGTTGACAAAAAAAAAAAAGAAAAAATATATAATATCCAACAATAAATTCTACATACAGAATGAATGGATCAAAATGGACAAACAGTCTGAAAGGATATCGGTGTTTTCATGGCTGAGGAGGCCCAGCAGCGAGTGGACGGCATTGAGCTCCACCAGCAGGTGGTAGAGATCTGGCATCGTGGCGATCACGTGCATTTCCTGGATGATGTCGTTCAGATCCAGCTCCGACTCCATGAACCTAGTTAAAAAAAATAAATAAATAAAAAACATGTTAGCATTCTGGTTTGCCATCAACTTCAACATGCAGGAATCTGATTATTAGTTTTAGAGATATCATGTCAAGAAACGGAGGTGCTACACAATTGAAAATGAAGCCATCTTTTTGATTGCGCTTCAATTGTGACAGTCTGGATTTGACAAATGAAAAAAGAGATTATCAGATTTTGGGGACAGTGAGGCACACATGGAAAATTTACCTGAAGATGTGTTTAGCCATGAAAAAAAAAATTGTTATAAACTTTGTTGAGTCCACATGAAAATTTGCTTAATTTAACAATTAATCAATTAAAAATATGATTGAAATCGCAATAAGACCAAGTGCAATATCCAAATCGGGAGAGCTGGATTTTTGTGGACAGTTATTATTGTACTTACTTCTCTGGATTGTCTGGAAACTTAATTCTCAGTTCCTGATTTTTGTATGATCTTTTCTCAAAGGTCAGGATCATTTTCTTCACAGAACTCTCGTCCACCGGCTCTGCCTGTTTGATTAGCAGAGAGAGAGAGAGAGAGAGAGAGAGAGAGAGAGAGAAAGAAGGGAGGAACAGATGAAAAAAGGGGAAAAGAAAAATAAGCCTTTTATGTAGGTAACTGCTGCAAAAACAACAAAAAGACACCTGGATTATGGGGCTCAAATTAGGGTCAAAAAGATTTTTGGTTTGTGGTTGTAAATCAACCTTTGTACACCTGTCAAATAAAGGGTTAAAGAGGGCAGCTGGTTTTAATGCAGGTCCGGGTCCTGATGAAGCTGATTCATTATCGTCTAAAAGAAATCATTGTAAGATTTAATGTTGGTCTTTACCAAATACAGATTTTTTTTTTTTTTCTTCAAATATACAAACTCGTGCTAATTTATTTTGCAGGTTTACAAAGGTTGATTTTGCAAACTGCAGAATTATTTCTGAACATCGCTTTCCAAGCTAAAAATCTTTTTGACCCTTAATTTGAGCTCGTGCAGGGTCAAACTAATTATGTGAGCGGAGCGGTGGAGCTACAGTGGAGCAGTGGAGCTTTCTACAATCAGAGGGAATCTGAGTGCGTTTGACCAGAAAGGGAATGTGTTTGACCTCCTGGTGGCTTAAAAGCCTGCTAAGTGTGGGAAAGATAATGACAGGTTAGGAAATTACAATTGTCTGACATTATGGAACAGAGCAGCACTTTCCTCTGAGTAGCTCTTGACACAGTGAATATTTGAAAAGGCTGCAGTGTGGGATAATAAGAACTTGATAATGTGGATGTGCAGTTTTCTTATGCACTACATAATATACACGACACTGGTACTGACAACGAACAATCACACAGAAACTTTCCCGGTCCAGTCGTTTATCATTTCACATTTCGCCTTTACTTTGGTGTAGTGGTGCAGTCTTATTCCACTATTTCAGGTCTGGAATCATGACTCACCGGGGTCAAGTAAAAACAGATTACAAACGTAGACTCAGACCTAAACCATGCATCCTGAATTTGACCTTAGGGCCTGATAAAATTCATCTTTGGCGACACTCAATTCGTGTAGATTCAAATACTAAACACTTGGTTATTTGTCATGTATTTGCATTTTTCTGGTGTCACTGGTGTGAACACACACACTTAACAGTTACATTATCATGTTCGCCCACACATGCTGGAAACAGACGCACATGACTATTCTGTGAAGAAATGTCAGACACTATGCGATATATGGAAAGGTTTTCTCTGTATATCCAAGTGTGAGCGAGGCTCGGTTAAGCTTTTGATTTCAACACACAAAAGCAGAGTCTTAATCTGGAATTCTGCTCAACATGAGGGGTTTATGGAAGTCTCAGGTCCTGATTTATAGTCCTGTGAAGGATTTCTCCCGCTGATATCACCACCACAAAACTAAACAGGTGTGTCACACATTATAGGGTCATAATGTGCTTTAATTATATTCCTCACTAACTGTTACACTATCAGTCACTTCGTTAGATGTGTAACTGTAAAGGAGTGCTTGTTGGAGAAAACACAAGCAGCCAAAGCTGACCAATCACAGTTCTTGTTGTTTCCACATTGTATCTCCAATGCACCTGTGTAGACTCTGAAGCGCTTATGCTTCAGACAAGTACCTGCCATATGTAAGACTTCACTCCTTAACACACAAGTATAAATCAAGCTTTGCAGTGTGCAGAGTACAAAGCAATGCAAACTAAACTATTTTTGTTTTTGATAAACTTCAACCTATTTTAGGAGACAACTAAGACAGTCTTGTCACCTCTATCCTGCAAATAAAATTAATCTATTCTCACTTTTGTAACTTTAAGCTGCATTTATTCTTTCGAGAAGCAGGGTTGGTGTGAATAATGGGTGATGAATATCTGCTCTGAAAATTCAACCTTAACCCTATCCCCTGTACCATTTTGAAACTGTGATATTTTCTCACTAATGACATCTATTATCTATGAATGGCAGCTATTAGATAGATAGATAGATAGATAGATAGATAGATAGATAGATAGATAGATACTTTATTTATCCCCTAGGGGAAATTCATGTGTCCATTAGCTCATTGCTGATAATAATAAAAACAGTTAATTATAAAAAAAACAATAATAATTAGATTATTAAGTGTCTTGCTCAGACGTAATCTGTGAAAATAAATTAGTCATTATTTTCAGTTCACAGTGGCAACTACTTCCTGTAACAAATTGTGCAGCACTTCATTAATGAATGAAACTCACTGTTTACAACTATGAGTAAGAGGAAGTTAATTTTTAATTTGTTTCAAATAAAGGCTCTCAACATGTTTTTTGAATAAATATTTCACTTTGCAGAAAAAAGTAACAATTCTATAATAACGCTATAGTAATTTTCCTCACCTCAGGTTCCTCTTCATCCTGGTCCATCAGTTTCTCCAGGATCTTCTTCTTGTCCCCAGTCAGCTCCTCAGTCTCCCTCATCTCAAGCCCTCCTTCAATTCCTGCGGCAACTTCCCGGTATCTGGCCAACTCCCTGGCACCCAGGCCTTTCTGCTGTTTCCCTCCCCGAGAGTCCTCCTCTCCTCCCGCTGCTCCTCCATCATCCTGCCTGGGACGCTTCGCTCCTCTATCAGGCTGCGAGAGGAAAGGAGATGGTGAAATGTAATGATGTAAATACATATAGAAGTATGTTGTTGATTGAGAGATAAGTAATTAAGTGCATCATGAAATCACAAACATAAGCATCTCCATGTACCTGACAAGACAGAACTACACTAGCAGAGAAACTTAATAAGAAAACACTGCACTTCTGATGAATAATTTTGATCTGCTTTCTTTTCACATAAGTGCATCTTCCACTCAGCACCAATTGTACCAATATAAACAGCTGCTCTGAGGAAATGACAACTTTTAAGACCAGCTGCAAAAAAAGCAGTTTGAAATGATGTAAGAAAAGGAAGATTTTACTGAAATCAAATGTTATTTCGTGGATCGTTCATGTGCCGAATTTTCCAATGAATGCAAACGACTGTTAAAATGCATTTATTGAAATGGTGTGAAGTGTGTATATCTTGTATATTAAGCAAAACTGTATTAATTAGGAGAATGTTTAGTGGACGCTGGCATACAAGAAAAGAGACGTAACGGAACTGACAATGCTCCTCGGAGTTAGTGTACAAATGCATAAGTGTTTGTCTCAACACTTTCGTGTGAAATTAGTTTAGACACTAACAGCTAGCATGTGTATAAGTTAGTGTCGCAGCATCCCTCTCCATTCACTGCAGCCACGTTCAGCTATCATGCTAACTGCTAACGTTGTTGTAAACAAGGACTATAGTTGAGTTATTCTTCTGCCAAACGGGTGCTACACTATTCACTGGCGGTAAACTAAAGGACGTAAATAGACAAATAAAAATAAATAACGAGACTAAGCTAAAGTCTGCTTGCTAACGTTCAGAGGTACCCGCTAGCAATGCTACTGCATGCAATCCAATGAATGAGATAAGTTAATGTTAGCTAGACTAGAGTTTCCAAACACTGACGAGCATGGTTAAATTTCTACCTGATAGCTCAGGAGCTCTCCGACATCCATTTGTCTGGGTTAGAAGCTTTAACCGTGTCACCGTTTTGTTCAGGTTCAGGGTTAATGTCAGGGAATAAAACAAGAGTGACTACTTAGCTTGTCGGCTAACAACAAGCTTCCCACCACAAATTCATGCCTGCCGTAAAACGGTTGTGTTTATTGTCGTAGCAGCATACTGTCGTAAACTTTGTTACCCATGCTGTGATGTGATTACAGCCGTTAACTTCCCAATTCTGCAAAGCTGAGAAGAAATTGAGGTCCACTTGATAATGTTTACCCCTTGAGTCATGTCTACAATTTAATCAAGGTAATCTATTTGCATAAAGCTCGTTTTACAGATGTGCTTAAAGCGTGATTGCACATCTGATTTAAAACCTGAAATATTTCTGAGCAAAAACAAATTAAAAAAAACAGTTAATTCAGGACTGTTGGTGAGGTAGACTGGATGATAAAGATTTCACAAGAAGACACATGATTTTTACTAATGGCAAAACACACATTTATTTTAGGAAATGATTCAGTGATACACAAAGAGCCAGTCACTACAACACAGGACACAGGTTTTTAAATTTCATGCTGCTGAATTCAGCAGATAGGGAAATATTCTATGTTTTAGTAATTTTTTATTTTATTTTATTTTTTTAAGAAAACTATCATTACTTTGCAGATTAAGATTTTACATACAAAACCTATGAGAGACGTGTAAAATATGATGCACATTTTTTGACAATATAAAGAGCAGTTAAAATTAGCTTCACATCAACCAGCAACAGCAAGAAACATGTACATGTTAATGCAACAAAAATGATAGCCCAAATGTATATTATAGATTAACATGCTGGAATTGGTAATTCTGCAAAATGACGACTTTAACCTTTGAAATTTTGGTCAGTTTTGGTGATTGTACTTATTACTGTATTTACTTACTGTACTTGGTGTATTTTTACACCAGCAGTTATTTATACCAATAGCCTACTTTACGGCACTGGTAATGAATCTTAACAAAAATATGTTCTTTCCTCAAGAAGAATCCTTTAGGCTCTCTCACCAATCCCGTTATAAGCCCCCTCAATGATACAAGTAAAATTAGACATGACTGTTTCCTCATCAGACCTCGCTCATGAAATCCTGGTCTTAAAGGCTCAATTTTTCTGTATTCACACCAGCAGAGGTCTATATGCCAAGCTGGCTTATTGTTCCAGACAGGCAGAAAATCACCTTTTCAATGAGCATCACGGGGAAATATATGAGTGGTGCATGGTGTACAAGCCTGCATTGCCCCTCCAGTTTCTGTCCTGTGATCTGTGACAGTAGAGCAATAGAAAAAACATTTAAAAGGAAGGCCACTGCCAAGCAGTCAAGCTTGTCATCCCAGCAAACACGAGGGAGAGCACACTTGATCAAAGGGAAGAGAGAGAAACAGGGTGACAGAGAATAAAAGGGAGCAAGATGGGTGAAAAGAGAAATTTATATGGAAATCCCAAGGCTGGAGACAGCATGACAGTTGCAGATGAATACAAAGCCTTGATTGGGCAAATTAGAGGGAACTCTTTTTTCATGAGGTTAATAACTGGGTTAAGAATAAACAGACTCTTAATTTTACAAATCTCATATGTTGCATACTCATGGTCTGTCCGTATTTAATGAGGCAAATTAGGTCAGTTCAGACGAATATTTCTAAAATGATGTGCTGATGCTTAAAAATGAGTCATGATGGTGAGACAGACAGATGTGACACCAGGTTTATAATTAAACATATAGTGTTGCTGATGGATGGACAGGCAGCTGCTGTACGCTGCATGAATGTGGACAACTCTGGAAAATAAAAGACAAGGACTGTAGTGAAACATCAAGTAATAATCCATGCATGAGACGTACAATACAAATGTTTGTTTTTTTGAGAATCCATGAACAGGTGTTAAATTGGCACACAAGAAATTCCCAATTTTATTTGATCCAAATAAACCAGAACCATACGGCCTTATTATTGTAAAGCACTTTGTAGCTTTGGTAGGTAAGAAAGTTTTTCATGGAAAACATTTTGACATGTCACAGTAGGAAAAGCACAGGTTTTAATAATAAAATTAACCATGGCTGAATTCAATTCAACTGCCTCAGTTTCAGCAATATTGTGTGTGCTCACTCACTGTCACAGTGTAATGGCTCCATGCAGATATACTGCGGAGATAAATACCCTAAAATTTAAGAATAGTGGTGGAAAACAAAAGACTTTTATCTTTGACATACTGTAGTTTTTCAGGGAGCAGAACTGCAGATATTTGATGGATAGAGTGAAAATCTGCTTCATGTTTTATATCAAAACTGTGACACTACTGTGTTCAGTATTTAATAAAAAAAAAAATACAGACAGATACATAATCTTACGATTGTGAAATACTATCATAACAAAATGTCATTTCATCTTGTTTCTTTTCAAAATGAGTTTATTGTAGGTGATTTTTGACCAAAGCAACTTCATATTTATATCGAGTTTCCAATCTCAACAGATCAGACACAGTAAACATGGTATTTTAAAGTCAGTACTTCTAACTTAAAACTCAACACGATGAACAAGATAGTGTCTGTGACAAACAGCTGGGCAGACAAAATGTGTTATATATTTTATATAAACATGTCAAATACAGTTAATTAGCATCTTCAACCAGCTCCGGATCTCCTCCTCTGCTGAAGCTGCAGTGAAGCCTTCATTATTACAAATCCTTTTGGTTTTACACAATGATTAAGGCATTCCACAATCCCTGAAGGAGCGAAAAGCTTTTCATACACAACTGTCTGTTTAATGACATCGCCTCATCATTCCCCTGCAGAATTATTCTGGGGCGACGCTGTCGGATCATTTCCACAGAATCATACCCCATTTCCTTTGAAACAGAACAATACAATTTCACACAAGCTGTGAGGGCTGATTGCATTAAATCACATGAGGTCAGTGTGATTCTATCATGCAGCGGAGGCCCACATAAGTGTGCTCAAAATTCAGAGTGGCAATGTTGTTATTAAAGGAGAGACAGGGAGAGATGATGAGGACTGATTGTCCTTGTCATTTCCCCCTTCCCTAAGTCAAGTGGTGCAATCACATGATTTTCTCTCCTCTTAGATATGATTTGAGCTGTGCATGACATCAGCCTTCAGTCCTTCAAGGCGCGCTCCACCACCAGCACACAAATCAATAAAGTAGCTGAATTTCCACAACACTGATCAGATAGAAAAAATAGTCTGATGTATAATGGTATTCTATGGATGGACAGTGACCTAGACTTAAGGTCAAGATTGATAAGTAGTAGTAGTAGTAGTAGTAGTATTTATTTGTCCCCATGGGGAAATTGGTTTGCAGCATTTTCACAGGCATTTCACTCAAAAAAAAGAAAAAAAGAAAAAAACAACATACGATAAAGACAGCTTAGGACATACAACATGAAACATTCCACTTCACGCCTTGCAGCATTATTAAAAATATAATGGCTAAGATGGTCGCACCTGCTGCCCAGACCAGCTGGACAGTAGGTGCACAGTGAACAGCTAAGGTGCTTAATTGCTTGTGGTACAAATGAAAACTTTGACCTATTTTTGGTGAATGGGGGTGGACGGTGGGGGCGGACGATAGCATCGCCCGGACAGCAACAGTTCGAAAGATGGAGCAAGGGGTTGCTGCTGGTCACCCACAACGCTCTTTGCCTCTCTCAGAGTTCTCTCCCTGTAAATGTGTTCAAAAGTAGGCAGCGTGATCCGGAGCAGTTTACTTGCCATTAGTACAGTTTTTCTGACCAACTGTTTCTGTGCCTCAGTAGCGTTACCAAACCAGCAGATGATACAGAAGGTTACAACATTTTCAATAAAAGCACAGTAAAATATTTTCAGCATATTGTTATGCACGTTAAAAGACAGCAATTTCTTTAAAAATAATCACCAAGGTACTTGTATTGCGCGACGGCTTCTATTGGCTCCCCTCTGATGAGAGTAGGTTGATGGTTTTGGTTCTTTCTAAAGTCTATGGACATCTCCTTAGTTTTGGATGTATTCAGGAGAAGATTAGACTTCTCACACCAGTTTAGAAAGTAGTCTAAAACTGGCCCGTGCTCCTCCTCCTCATCATGTAAAAGGCTCAACTATGCTGTGTCGTCAGCATACTAAATAAAGTGCCTGTTAGTGAAAGTGCTGGTGCAGGAGTTGGTATATAAAATGAACAAAAGAGATGATAAAACACAGCCCTGAAGTGAAGTTGCACTGAAAAGTTGTTATATACTGCTACACTTACTGTTATATACTGTGTTCGTTATTTCTGTTTATGACAAGCTTTAATTTTGACTTTGAGGCATCAGCCTTAATATTTCAGCTGGGCCTTGAGAAATTACTTTTTTTTTTTTTTTACCTTGACAGTCTCATATTCATCTATTCATCAGTGAGTACACTGAGCACGTTTTAATCCCCATGACACAACTTAATTTATATGTCATGGAGCGAGAAGCTAAGAAAAGCAGTTGAAGGTCCTGATGGGGATTCTTTAAAGTGTAAAGAATATTTTAAAACTGAAGTATTAATATTTTCAGGGCTTTACCGTGGCATATGTAGACTTTCAATGAGAACAGCACAAAAATGAGCCGAGATTAAATCATTTTAACATGTAAAGAGACTGAATTATAGCTTCACTTGTGACATTTGTCTGCTGGATTTGTGTGTATAAATTGCGAAACAATATTTTTTACTACCTCAAAGTGTTTTATAATGATACTTTAAGAGCTTGTACTTAATATTGGTAATTTTTAATTTGGGTTCCTGGCAGCTTTATATGTTAAATTGACAAAAGGATAAGTCAGACTTATGGCTGAGTTTGTGCTGGAAAAAAGAAAAACATGTATATGGGTATACATATGTGACGTCACAGATCCGTTTTTACCAGCTAGCAGCTCACTCTCTCTCCCCTGCGTCTGTGTGTGTGCTCTGTAAGCGCATGTGGTGACATCACTCTTTGCAGTAGTGTGTGTCCTCAGTCCGACCAGAAAGGCAAACTTGACTGGCAGTGGAAAAGAGGTCAATCTGCTTTAATTAGTGCATTCACCCGACTTTAAAAAAACCCGCTCATACCTGCTAATTTTGGTGTAAAAAGGGTATAATTGTAATTGTAATGGTCAATCAGACTAATTAACCTGGTTGAAAGTTTCAAGTCTCTTTCACCAGTCGTTCTTCACCACATCCAACATGGTGTAACGACACACTCTGGAGTACACTCCTGCATCACATCAGGGAGGTGAGAAGCTGAAGCCACTGAAGATTCATTAAGAAGTGTTAAGTTACTCTCTAAACTTTGGCTGCTCAAATGACATTACAGAAAATAGCCACTTTAAAAAAAAAAAAAAAAAAAGCTCCCAAAAATGGCACTTTTGCACTTGATTTTAAGGTGATGGAGGTTATTACTTGCTTGATGCTGTAATTTTTGGCTTGCTGTGAAACATGACACACACTAAGTGTGTTATATGCAGGAAAAGCAGATTAGAGCATAAGCATTTCAAATTTGTCACTTTAATTGGTCAAGTCACTCTGAGGGCAGTTCCTGCATGATGTCAAAGCAGCATTATGTTTTTTAACTAATGTACATTATCGCTGCTGCAGCTTAGAAAGGTCCTATTTTTTCACTGACCCTCCTGCTGTGGAAAAGCAGGAGAGGAAGGTTTACTCAGGTTTATTTAAGGACCCGAAGGATTATTTGGCAATCCATCTACTGGGCGGAAAAACTCAGACTCATAATATATTTTTTTCTCATTCTTATTCTACTTTTCCTGCAATTTAAATGTTAACAAAAGCTTATTAGCAGGCACTCATTTGCATACTGTAGACTGTATCAAAAATGACATTTTTGCATTGTGTTAGCACAATGCGACTCTAACAAGCTTAAGCCTATTCTCTATAAAAATGCTTTCAAGAAAGCCAGAAAATGTCTAATAGCTTTCTTCTCCAATGTCTGGCACACAAACATGACACACATAGAGGCTGGAGGCTGCTGCCTGGCCTGTTTTAACATGGTCGAGAGACAACGAAAAACAAGAGAGAGAGAGAGAGAGAGGGGGGGGTACAGGAGGTGGAGAGTGGCAGTCAGAGATAGAGGAGGGGAGAGCAAATTAATTTTATCTCCATTATGAATAGGATGGCTGTGGTGGTGTGCTGTGGTGGTGGCCCACGCCTTTGGGTGATAGTGGACCAGGGGTAGCTAATCGGAGCAGCCTGCACACACACAAACACACACACACACACACACACACACACACACACACACACACACACACACACTGTTCTGGGAAGGAAAAGCCCCTGAAACAGAATTTAGAACAAGATGCGATAGAAAAACTCTCCAAAGAAACTGATACTGATGAAAGTGTTTTAGGTGGATTAGCAGCTCCTTAAAGGCATGAAAATTAATTAAATTAATTAATCTGCTCACCCCCTGTGAATAGTAAAGTGGAAACCCAATTTAAAGGCACAGAGCCACCAAATAATGCAAAGAGCCGCTGTTTTGATACCATATCAACAATTTCAATGAAGAGTTAAGCATAAATACGAGTTATGTTAATTTCTGTATGTTTTATTGCCATATGAATATTAGATATGCCTTCAGATGTTAACAAATAATATGGTGCTGTCATATTGATAGACACAGATGCTGCAATGAATTGGTGCAACATGTTAAAAGTATTAATAATTTGCTTGCACTAAGAGAATCCAGGCTGTGAGGACAGAGTGTGATACAGCTCCAGCCACTCTGTCATTTTGGGCCTTATAAATAAAAATGCCTTGACTTGAGTCTTGACTTATGTGATTAGGATAATGCCACAAAACCAGCAGTGAGGGTGTAGTGGTCGGCATGTGCTCTCCCTCCCTCCCTCTCTCTCTCTCTCTCTGGTAGTTATGGAATCAATATGTGCTCTGTATGAATACACTAGGGTTGTGGATCATTGAAATGCTACAGGGGAATATGGAACGAGCGGCTGTAATGCATTTTTACGGTGTTAAATTTTTCATATGATTTGAAATATAGCACGAGAAAAAACAACTTGTTGATCCATTACAGAGTGCTGGGTCTGATCCAACTATGGAGAGTCGACTGTACGACTGTATTTAGTCTGTTCAATAAATAAACGGCAGCACAGAAACAGACTCAAGCCCCCCCACCCCCCGCACCCCGTTGCTTAACTACTCAGTTTCTGTGGCTGAGCTCAGTTGCATCAAGTTGCATAAAAAGTACAGAGAGACAGATTTTTATCTTTACTCCTTGTCACACAAACATCCTTTCCCAGATCCCTGCATTCACTTATAACTCCACTCTTCAGCAGTAAACTCCTGTCACAAGTGATGCTTTGAAATCAAATGTGTCATTATCTCACATTTTTAATGAATTATTCACAACGAAGAAATCCCTTTGGATTAATCCCTCCATTGCTCCGTCTTAGTGCTCACACACAGGATGAAGTCCCTAAAGCTTTACTCGTCTTGAATGACATTTGCACGTTCACTCACACACAAACACACACACACAGTTGAAATTGTATTTGATGAATTCATGCTTTATAATCCAAGCTTTTGTAAAGATTTAACTGAGGACTTTTGTGGTTTTCATCTGTTTATTAATACTAAAAATAAAAAAAAATCTTCTACTGTGTGAAACTGTTGTGTTCGGCCTGTCAATCAGTTTGCAATCAATAACAGGCTTTAACTCTGTTTTGAATGTTGATAGTGAGGCATCCCATGTGTTTACCTTTGAATCAGATATAGAGTGCCACAGGGATGATGTATTTTTGTAGACCGACCTGAAAATTAGCATGACCCTGGTTCATTCGACAAAGAGCCAATGGGATTTCTACACGGGTTTTTGGATTACTGCAGAAAATAAAATCTGTGACAAACAACAGTTTATGATACTGACACGTTCTGTTCAGCAGGATAATCTTCACTGATGATTTTTGAAGCCTTAATACAATCTCCAGACGTAGAAAGCTAATGTTAGGCTATAAACCCATTACACCACGGTGGCATGACTTCAACGTTACCACCGCTAAACTTCCAACTTGTAGTTTAGATTTAGCTCTGACCTCTTCTACAAAAGCCTTTCCTCTTATTAAGTAAGTAATTATTTGCAAAATCACGAGTATAAACACAACAACTGTTGTGGAGAGACGCATGCAATGTAAGATGGAGGCCATCTTGGACAATACCAACCACCCTCTCCACAACTGGCAGGACAGAGAAGCAGCTACAGCTGCAGCAAACATCTCATCTCACTGCGCTGCAGAACAGAGAGGTTCAGGAGATCCTTTGTTCCCACTGCCATCAGGCTATACAACACCTCAGCCAAAGGATGTGGACTAATGTAATTATTATTGTTTATTTATTATTAACAGATTTATCAATATTACTATGAACAATGAGCTAATGGACACATGCATTTCCCTAGGGGATAAGTATCTATCTATGTATCTATCTATCTATCTATCTATCTATCTATCTATCTATCTATCTATCTATCTATCTATCTATCTATCTAGCTATCTATCTATCAAGGCTGTAAAGGTGGATCGTCCCAGACATCCTCTGTAGTCTTACTTAGCCACTTGTTAGCAATCAGCCTTTTCCAAGAGACATAAAAGCTTAAAGAAATCAGGACTGCTGGGGTAAAATGCTAAAATGCAACTAATTTCCAGGTTTTAGGACTCATTCCTGCAGTACTCTATTGTGACTTTCAATGTAAACACACAGAAAAAAAAGAGCAGAAGAAGAAATGGAATACTCCAAACAGGGAGTAGAAGAAGAAATGGAATACTCTTCAAAGCCAAACATCAAGGGAATCATTCCATCATACGTGTATTGTGACATCATCAGGTGACAGTGATAGAGAACTGTGAGGAAGAGATCACTTCAGCACATAACACAAACACCACTGACACAGACATCTGTTCAGAGTACACAGCGTGACTTTTTCAACGATTTCAACAATTTCAACAATTTCAACGATTTCAACGATTTCAACGATTTCAACAATTTCAACAATTTCAACGATTTCAACGATTTCAACAATTTAAACAAACAACCAAAACAAAGGGCGAGTTCTAGCTCAACACCACTAAGTGGGACACCCACTCAACAGGTCATGGACAAGAGCCAAGCCCAAATGATGGTGTCCAAGGAGCTGCAGCATGAGATCTTCAACCTCAATGTCCTGTTGGGTAAGGAGAGGGCCAGCTGCATAACTGAAAAAAACTGGAGGGTCCAACTTGTCCAAGAGTTGGAGCAAACCAAAGAGCAGTTGGCCAAGCAGAAAACTCTGAAGGAGATGTACATCAACAGGGAGAAAGAGACAAGGAGAGAGCTGGAGAGGCTGCAAAAATACACAGACAAGGAAACCCTCAGCACCTCAAAGATCGCCACTCAGGTGCGAAACAACATCAAGCAGAAGAAGAAGAAACTTCTGCAAAAAGACTACGAGGAGCTGCAGGTGGCACATTTGATCAGCCAGGAGAAGCTCATGGTTGAGCTCCAAGGAGAGCAGGAGAAAAACAAGGCTCTCCAAGAAGAATTGGAGAACCTGAGGGCCTCAAACCAAGAGGTCACCCACAGGTATGAAGCTGATGTTCTCATTGTCAGACAGCAGGCTGACAATCTTCAGCGTGAGCTTGAGATGGAAATCAAAGTTCATGCTGACAGGGTGTCAGACAACCTGCTCCTGGAGAAAAACCTGAGGGCTGAGCAGGATGCCCTCCAACAAAAGATGGCCGAAGACATCAAACTCATACAGCAAAACGCTGCTGAGCAGGAACAGTTTCTGCGCAGAGAGGTGGAGGAGCTGAAAGCACAGCTCAACACTCAGCTCTCTCTCAACCATGAGCTCTCCACAGAGCTCAAGGCTGAGAGGGAGAACATGAAGCCTCTCCAAGAGATCAAGGTGGCACATTTGATCAGCCAGGAGACGTTCACAGCTGAGCTCCAAAGAGAGCAGGAGAAAAACAAGGCTCTCCAAGAAGAACTGGAGAACCTGAGGGCTTCAAACCAAGAGGTCACCCACAGGTATGAAGCTGATGTTCTCATTGTCAGACAGCAGGCTGACAACCTTCAGCGTGAGCTTGAGATGGAAATCAAAGTTCATGCTGACAGGGTGTCAGACAACCTGCTCCTGGAGAAAAACCTGAGGGCTGAGCAGGATGCCCTCCAACAAAAGATGGCCGAAGACATCAAACTCATACAGCAAAACGCTGCTGAGCAGGAACAGTTTCTGCGCAGAGAGGTGGAGGAGCTGAAAGCACAGCTCAACACTCAGCTCTCTCTCAACCATGAGCTCTCCACAGAGCTCAAGGCTGAGAGGGAGAACATGAAGCCTCTCCAAGAGATCAAGGTGGCACATTTGATCAGCCAGGAGAAGTTCATGGCTGAGCTCCAAGGAGAGCAGGAGAAAAACAAG
>NW_019174533.1:717893-751402 GCF_002260705.1 Seriola dumerili | reverse complement strand
ACAGTGACATCTGAGCTGTCTCTTCCTCCGTCACCCACTGAAAGCAACAGACCTTTTTCACAGCAGACATGAAACTCACCACCGGTCGAGGCAGATGGCCGCCCCCACCCTGAGCCCGGTTCTGCTCGAGGTTTCTTCCCCTGACAAGGGAGTTTCTCCTCGCCACTGTCGCCAAGTGCTTGCTCACGGGGGAACTCTGGTTAATTTGACACAGCAGGAAAAGGACAGGTGTTCACCAAATATACACCTGTCCTTTTCCTGCTGTGACAACCAAAATGTTTGCTGTGGAAAAGATCCTTGTCTTCTCTCATTTCTTTTCTTCACTTTCTTTTCTCTTTCTTCAGGGGTGAATGGATGGATTTAAAATATCAATAATAAACATTTAAAAAATATTTAAAGTCTTAAAGATATATTTCCTGCATATATTGCTGCCTTTAGAGTCAAGGGCAAATATGGAGATACAGCTGTTCCTTCTTTACATTTAACTCCATCAGCTTAAATGTGTATGATTTCCTGTGACGTCTTAGCATCCTTTTTTAATCTGAAAGAAAAAACAAACAAACTCTAAACTGAGCTCTGAATTGGTTGGTAACTTAGAAACAGGTTGGAACAAAACATAGGAATAATGATCGTTAACTACGGGACTGATATATGAATGTAGAGTTGTTCACTGTGATCAGATCATAATTAATGGTTACTATACTGTTCTCATCAAGCATGAAACAGCAAGCTAAACTCATTCCTCCAAAAAGTATTCCTCCAATGAACAGGCAATGTCCTGTACTTGGCAGGTAATTTTAATGGAGAAAAGGTAAAACTGAAATAACAAACACATAACAAAAATACCGGTAAGTATTTTATGTATTACTAATTAACCAATAAATCTTTCTTTCCCCTTTACAGATTACTTAGGCTAGTAAATTAAGATACAGGTGAGTCATAAGCTAAGTACAGGTAAGTAAAAAAATAAATAAATACCGCACAAAACAAATATCATGCAAATAATAATATTGTTCCATAATGATCTCTTAGGTTGTTAAATCAAATATACTCACTTGCGATGCCCCACGAACAAACAGAAGATGGATGGATAGAGATGGTAATGACTACAACCTGTGCTCTGACATTTTCAAAAATGGCCGCAATTGCAGCTCAACAAGAAATGACCTCACCAGCCTCACTCACAGGAGTTACAAAATAAAACTCACACTTTCAAAATAAAAGAATCCTACATTAAACAGTCTCTTGTAACTTTTCCCAGTTACACCACAGTTACTGTAAAATAAACTAAAGGAAAATTAGTTACTGGTCAACCGTGTGGAGATCAGGTTTTTGTGAGCAAATACGAAGCGATCCCAACAACAGAATTCTGTCTGTTTAATATGAATTGATAGAAGTGTGTGTTGGGATAATGGAAACAGATGTGAGAGGTCAGCATGCGCGCTGAGCTAACAGCTGGGAGGTTGATGCTAAGAAATGAGCCACCGAGAGAAAAACACAATGTTTGGGTTTTTCTAATCCACCTCGAAGGCGTTACCACAACAGGGATAAGAACTTGCACCAGACAGACTGAAGTACTTTGCCCCAGGACACTTCAGTGGCAGATGTGGAGGAGCCTATCTATCTCGGACGGGAATTTGGACCATCGGTAAGTATGCAGCATCAGCATTTGGTCACAAGCTCTGCTACTTATCAGCGTTCCTACTATCAGGACACCTCTGCAGCAGTATGTGTAAATGTATTTCTCTGAGCAGCATGTACAGGATGTCACCTCCCTTCCCACTCACACTTGTGGCCTAAATACAGTAGGTAATGTAAAACAACTCCACGTCCGCACAGAGCAACCAGAGACAGAAATAAAACAAATCAAACTGCCAACAGGCGGCTCGCATTGTAAAACGCACGTCAAAAACAGATACCTGTGGGTGAACAACAAGCAAGATGAGATGTTTACTGTCAGGTTTGAAGGACGTAAAGGACACAATCTGCATGTAGGCGAGGGGAAGAGAAATCCAATTTCACTGTGTATACCGCAGTCGCATTTTAATGTCAGACCTAAATGTACTCCAGCTGAATCATATCCAGGAGCAAAGTGGATGTGAGATGAATGTTAAAGGGGCTATAAGTGAAACTGTTACTGCGTCCCAGCACAGAGTGAGTGTACTATACCTGCAGGGCTTTGACAAAAGGCCTCTGCTGTAATTAACAAGCTTATTTGTGAAAATCTGAATTTATTGGTGTTTTTTTTTTTGTTTTTTTTGCAACACAACAGTTACAGGCCACTGTAGCTCCCGGCGACAGGAGAAGGGGTCGAAAACGTGTCCAACCGACGACGAATATCATTTAAGGTCAAATATTACAAAACGCTCCTTAACTCCAGGTGTAAGGAGAGTCGGCGTCTGTCTGCACGTCAGCCTGACAGCCCGTCCGTCTGTCCACGTAATCCCTACCTACACTTCTCTGCGGCGGCGAGCCACAGGCAGTTGGCCTCTCTCTGTATGAGTCTGATCCCCACCGCCTGTGAAGTCAAATGTTGACAGAGAATCACGAACCACATCAGAATACTAAAGAGGGCAGAGAGTGGCTTTTATGAGAAAGAGAGAGAGAGGGGGATAAAGAGAGCAGAGAGCAGAACGTGTGTGTGTGTGTGTGTGTGTGTGTGTGTGCATTTGTTATGTGCGTTCCTTTCCTCATACTCCCACACTGTAAAAATTTACAAGCTCGGCAAGGGCTTGTATTTTGTGGCAAGAATTATCACCTTTACTTCAGGGTATTTCTGTGAAACTATATCACTGCTCATTCTCTTGAATTTCACACAAAATACTTTGAGACTGTGTCTCTTTTTTTTGATGCAAATGTCCTGAAACAATTCACATCACACGCCGTATGGTGTACGCTGACTGAGCCCGCCTAAAAAATGTGGTTGATAAACTGCGATAGGGAATGAAATCTCTTGCCAACCATGTCATTTTCTGCAGCGTGGGCCTATTATTCTTCTGCGAGTGTGTGCTCGTGTGAAGGAAGAGAATAGGAGAGTAAAGAAGATGGAGATGAAAGGCCAGTGTTGACTAAAGAGGCTGGCCTGCATGGCTCTGTGGTTTCTGAAGGGTGTCTTGGCCTCTCATGCAAATGAGCCCGCATCTTATCAGCTCTCCACGACACCCAAGTCCAAATAATAAATACTTGGCCGCGGTGTGCTTGATTTGGTCTGTCAGGCGCGTTGCAATCTCCAGAATATAAAAGCGCTAAGCCTTAGCTGCGATGACAGTGAGGCTTAATGAAGTGTGTGCAACCTCGACTGTGGAGATGTAATCTTTCAGCTTAAAGATTCAACATACAGTATATGGATTGCATTTCTTTCAGTAGCATCACAGAGTCTCACTTTCTGGTGTGAGCCTCTAAGTGAGAGCTGCAATATTGATCATGTGAGTAGCTGACAGCGAAGCATCGGACCCACTGTATATACTGTACGTCTGTGCTGATCCATCTGTAAATCTGATAATGATGAGGAGCTAATTATGCACACATGCACATCTGCTCTGCTCTAATTGCTATGTTAATATGTATGGCTCTAAAATAAAAGGAGATAAAAGATAATCAGGTTTTAAAAATACAGTTGTCTGCACAACACTTTAAATTATGTTTTTCTTTCTTTTTCTAGTTACTTAGAGAGGCTGTGGTGTACGGTATAATCAGCAGCTCATTTACATTTACTTCACATTTTTCTCTTTGCATTCTATTACAGGAAGTTGAGCCGTGCTTGTCACAAGAGGATCCAGTTTACTGTAAACAATCAGCATGTTTTCTGCAAGTTGACCCTGGAGACGTTAAATCTCAGGGAACTCTGTAGTTGTTGGTAAATATCTTTGAAACTGAAAATGATTAACTTTATTCATCGTCATTCTCAAACCAAGATTTTAAACCAATCCAACAGTTATGGCCACAGACTTCTTCAGGACATAGGGGTAGAAAGGATGTGGGTTCATTTTAGCCCCAGGGTCACACCACTAAAAACAGGTATTGGAAACAGGAAGTGAACCGTATCCCGCATCAGTCTGAATGGACCTCCATGAAATTAAAGAAAAAAACCAATAAAAAACAGTAAGGACATGTGGTCTGTCTCCTCCTTGAGCTATTACAGCAACATCAGCAGTTATTTTCTTTGTTACTTTGGGGCAGTGCCACTAACTGTAAACACAACATCAGATATATTATCGTCTGTAAAATGCTAACTGCGCTAACAAACGCCATCCAGCAGACACAGACCTGCTAAAGCTATTCAGGTATTGGCTAGTAGCATGACTCCAAAATTAATTGGAGTGGCGGCGATTGTCGCTTGACAAGCTCTTCGGCCATTGTTGTGTTTACGACACAAGAGGTTATAATATGTCCTCTGAGCAGTGCTATGTCTTCAGAGCAGATTGGAGGCTGCAGCGAGTCGCTATTGGAATGGTAGTGAGAGTTAACATCGTAAATAACAAACATCAAATAGCTTCTTTAAAGTTCACTTAATCAATGAAGCACAGAATCAGTTGCGGCTTTAATTGGCTTTCTTTTGGTAACTGCAAACTATTTAAACACTGAAATGAAACAGATTTACATATTTATAGATTCATATTTGTAAATCATATTTATAGGTAAATTGATACATGATAACATGATGCATCTTAATCGATACATGATAACAGACTGCATCTTAAAACGTTTTTTTTTTTTTTTATATTAAAAAGTGAATAACTAATGATTGGCTTTTGTTCCCTTAAAAATTTCTGTGACACCAAACGGCCTTGCCCCCAAAATGGCGACATTCCTGTCCTGGCTATAAGTATCTCCCGCACACTGTCTGTCTCACAACAAACAATTTAATTCCACGTTTTTGTCCCGGACCAATGTTTACGTTTCTCGGACTGAAAGGTTGCATTAAATTGTTTCTCCCGAAATATCGTATAGACGTGAGACGGCAGGTGACTGACCTGTTGTCCTACAAATGGATAGTTAATAAGTTATCTGTGTGATGCAGAGTGACACTTTATGACTGAAATCAGAAAACATCACGGCGTTTAAAAGATATCTGAGGTGGATGAAATACCTCAGTAAACACATTTATATCTTCAGTGTGGAGCCTTAGGTCTCTGTTGGTCTGATGAAGACATTTACAGTATGTCTTATCCCAGCGCCATCTTTTACATTATTTTGTACTGCACGTCCTCTTTGTTGTGCTTCTTGTGTGCATGTCTTCCTGTTGCAGTCGTCCCTTATCCTCATGGCAATCATTTAACCTTAGCCTTATCTTGAGATCGCATTGATTTTCCTGCTGGTGTTATTGCTATTAAACCACCTACCTGAGGACACTAAATCAATGTCAGTGTCATTTTCGGTGTAAGGGGATGTGGTGCCTTTCTCCTCCCAGGCGCCTCTATTCCTGTGACATTATCCAAAATTTGGGAGTTTGTTTACCAACAGAAAGAGCGTGGGTTTGAAAATTACTGAGTCATTGCTCTGCCCTGCTGATGAAGTGAGCAGATTGGAAACGGGAAGGTTAATGAGATTTTCACAAAGTGTCCGTCTAGCGGTTTGAACTCAGATTAAATTGACACACGCTGATTAAAATTAATTGACCCGTGAAATGAGTGTGTCTCTCAACAGTTAAGGATTGATGGATATCGCGGAGAGGTCGAGAGGGAAGGGGGGGGGGGGGGGGGATTAACTCAGTTCGGAGGGAAGTAAAGGACAGATATGGTGAGAGACAGCTCACACTCCCTATTAATGATTAGGCAGGAGAGCACTCTGGCATACAGTACTGTGCATGATGTACTATTATTCTTGTCATTTGACTTTATCTTTGAGGTTTTTTTTATTTATTTTTTTATGTCTGCATACAGCTCTTATCTTAAACCTGCTCTAGACAACAAAGGTAGGAGTGTAGAGCCATGCTAGAAGCTCTGATGGTGTAATTAATTAGGCACAGCAGTGCTTCAAGCTAAATGTTAACACCAGCATGCTAACGTGATCACAATGACAATGCTAGCGTGTTTGCTATGTTCACCGTCTCAGCGTGCGAACATGCCAAGGGTGTGGGTTTGCAATATGGACGATCAATATGGACGGATTTGTCCCGACCAATATCTGCGCAATCTTGTTCGCACAGTTTGGAGTGAAGTCAATAGATAATTCCGATGTGCCCTCCCACAGGCTACGTTTCCAAGGCGACTGATTTAGGCATGCTGGCATCTGATTGGCTGAAAGGGCGGAGTCTATCTGGAGGCCCAAACAGACACAGAGGAGGTCAGAGCGGATCAGTGTGCTGACAACGTTATCAGTGTCAGTCCATACCTCAAACATGAATGAACTGTTTTTCTTAACAAGCAGTTTCCTACAGTTCACTTTCTTTTAATTTTTTATCTGTTCCTGTGTATAATTTTTTATTTAAATAGAAATACAAATCTAAATGTAAATACAGATCATATGTTAACAAACCATTCAGTTGACAGCATTAAAAAAAATGTTTTTTCTAAAATCAAATAATTTTTTAAATATATTTTGTAATGCAGAATTTAATTTATTTTGCCTTTGTTTTGGTTGGTTTCTTATTTTTTAGTTATTCTCTAATATTTTATTTAGGTTGTCAAGCCTGATTGAATTTGATTTGATTGATTTATGTTATTTGGTTTGTTTTAGTGTGATGTAGTGTGTTAAATTTAATCTGTGTTTAATGTTTTGTCTGCTGGTTATTTGTCATGTTTTTGTCCAATTAAAAAAAAAAAAAAAAAATCCTCTTTGTTTTGGAGAGGTTGTTGTGTCAGTATGTTGTTGAGACAGAACCTACGCCTACCTGCATTTTGCAAATTAGCTCTAAATACATCTGAGGCTGATGGAAATGTCATTCATTTTGCAGGTATTTGGTCCTGAAGCTAAATAAAATTTGAACCAGATGAAGTTGCTAAAGAAGAAAAGTGAGGGCACGTCTGAGGTCTGTCGGATTTGTCAGGGCACCATGAATGTCTGGAGCAAATTTAATACCGATCTATCAAGTAGCTTTCGGAATATTTGACAGGATAAAAGAATATTTGTCTTGCTGATGGTGCTCCAGGAAAAGTCAGGCTCTCTGGAAAGTCAGTAGACTTCATCCACTGTGGACCATGAATGTCTGTGTAAAATTTCATGGTAATCCATCCAATAAATATCGAGCTGTTTCCATTTGGACTAAAGTGAGTGAGTGAGGGGACACGTCTTATATTGCTGCTGTTTTTTTCTATAACATTGTCTTTAGAAAAAAAGTAAAAAAGGATTTAAAAAGGAACCGAAAGAAAGAAAGTGGTGTCAAGGTGTAACATGGCTGGTTGGCAGATCCACAAAGAAGAAAGTTGTGATTGCATTGCTTTCAGTGCCTCCTCTACAATAGATTCCTCCTTTGAAAGTCAGTGCAAAGTGGAAACTCAAGAAAGAAGCCTTTGCTCCTTGATTCTTGCTTTTTAAACACACACTGTAAATATGCTGAGAAATGGGTACTTGAGCTTCCTGTTTGACTAATAATATGGTGGTGGGAGGCACTTTAAAGTCCATCTGATAATGTTATCACAAGGTCTTCAGCAATCCCACCTCTCTGCGGGTGCTGTCAAATTAAAATGATGATATCTAACAGATATCAATGAGAAATGGAACATACAACAAACAACAGAATTGATCCAGAAATGGAAAATACATCACAAACGGGTCAAATGAATCAGATAATTTTGAAACTGTGTTAAAGTGCAGAGATATACAAATGTATATATACTGTATATGTACAGTATATATATAGTATGAGCAGAGAAGCAGTGAATTTCTGGCCTCTGTGTTTCAGACTGCTGCCGCCTTCATTAGACATATTTTCCAGTGCATAAGAAATCACAATTGTAATTGCAAAAACAATCACATCATCATTTTTATCACGTCCAACTACAGTGAAAGTGCAGCGATTTGTCTTTGTCCCATTAGCTGTTAGGGTTGGATCCAAAAGTCGTGCTCAGACACAGAGATGGTATAATCTGCAGCAGGCACAGGAGACGAACGAGGAACTGAGCGCGGCAGGGAGAAAAACCAGGAAGTCAGGGAGCGATGGAGCTGAAGCGCAGGTGGACGGAGGATTAGTCGGGGTCAGAACATAAAAAACACAGCACAGGGAAATACCCCGACCCCGGGAGAGTTGGCCGAGCGTTTAACTACCACACTGACACACGGACCAGGGGTTTAAATACGGCAGGCAGGCTTCAGGTGGAGCTGAGGAGTTGACAGTCAGCAGGTGCGCAGACAAATTGGCAGGAGGAAACTGGATACTGTCTCTCCCACACACACACACACACACACACACACACACACACACACACACACACACACACACACACACACACACACACACACACACACAAGCTCGCATTCACTGTAGAGACACATCTATAGATACAGTACGTACAAACAGTTCATGAGACCATAGTTGGGATTATTCACTTTCTGTTCGAAGTGATGGAAACTCTTAACTGAACCACCATTAAGACCGTAATGAGAAATCCACTTCAGGAATTAACCGAACAGAAACAGAGCTGAGTATTTACTCGATGAAGGGGAAACAGTTCATCATATTGCTGATCAACTGTTTATCAGAAAATCCTTAATCGCTACAATTGCTGTATTCACTCAAAAATATTGTCCCTGCAAAGACGCGAGGCTCGACAGCAAGACTTAAGATGCTACGGACCACGCTGAGAGCAGGGATATAAAAATCAATGTTCCTTGCATTTGGCAAGGCCATGGCTCACAAACATAACAAGGATGCCGGTGGTACTAGCAACAGTCCAATGAGTGGGCATTATAGCTGCAAGGCCATAACTGCGGTGGATGGATGGCTTTACAGAGAATGTCACGCTTGGAAAGACTTTATTGTGTGTTTCATAAAAGGATGCACTACTTGACTGGCAGAGGGTCACACAGGTTGATGCACCAGAGATGAGCGACTAAAACCCTCCCAAACAACCACAACTTTATTTATTTATTATTTTTTGTTCTTCAAAGTCGTGACACCATTTTCAGGGTAATAATCTGATTATAAAGACAAGGCGGGAAGGCACAAAGTACACACCCAGCATACAAATTCATATACATGCATCAAAAACGAATGTGAAGAGACCCAGAAAATTTGAAAACGTCCTTTTTTTCACCCCTCTATTTCTGCCGTGTGGTGATTAATTATTATAAATAGTCTTTTTACGAGCTGTAGTTGCTTTGTATTTGATGGTTGTCTGCTGCTGGAAATGAGGCTGATGGCAGCACTGGGAGCAAACACTATGCCTCCCCTGGCCAGTATGCAGCGAGAAAAAAAAGAAAAGAAAAGTATTAAAACTATTTAACACATTTGCACAGCGGGGAGACATTTTTCATCTTCTGTCCAGACTCCTGCACGTCTCCAGCTCTGTAAACCCGCTGTGCACCTGCACAAAGGTCAGTACCAGAACCGACCCCTTACCTGCAGTTATGTTTAAATCAAGTCTGGACCCGACCTGGTCTGACATGTTAATATGAGACTCGTGACCTGATCAGCAGGCTAATCAAATATGCTCCGAGCTGCTGCTGCTGCTGCTGCTGCTGCTGCTGGGCAGTGTGGGGGAAAACTGTAGGGACACAAATCAAGGAGCTCAATATAAAACAAATCAATGAGTATGAAAATAGATAAATAAATAAAACAGTTAATAGTGACACCTGCAGATTGCCTCAGGCGGAAGCACGACACAGTTTCAGTATTATTTAAGAAACAATTTGTGTTTCTATTGCTCAGACCAACTCAATGACACAGACACAACTTTCCTAAACTGTGTCTATTACACACACACACACACACACACACACACACAGGCAATGTGTGGATACCTTCATTAATTATTTAAATCTTCTCTCACACACCGAGATTTAACTGTAAACTGACTCAGGCCTTTCTGACACCAGTAGGCTGTACTGGAAGATTCAAGCAAACAAGCTGCAGTTTTTTTTCCCATTGGATAAAAAAATGAGGTTTTTTTAAATAAGGAGAGGTGGGAGCAGAGCGGCAGAGTTCAGAGGGTATTATTTCACCTGTATTAACTGAACATCAGGTGGTCGTTCGCTGTCAGTTGGGTTTTCTTTCTTTGTTGCTTGTTACCATTTAATATTTTCGAGACCCCCCCAAGAGCCTGTGTCTGAAATCACTGCCTTGTTCACTCATTCACTGCACAGAGAAAAAAATACTACAGCTCCTGTTGTTCAGCTCAATGGAGCCAAACGTAGAACTCAAGCAAAGTTGAAGTGGAGGATGTCTTTGAACGGTTGGAGAGGGACAGGCAGAGACTCAGGCAGTGGAGTCAGGACTGGCGTGCGGCAGCTGGGGTGAAGATCTTCAGGCACAGCAGACAAACAAGGAGCTTAGCATGGCAGAAGAAGGAAGTTGGCCGTAGTGTAAGTACCACAGGGACACACTGAACAAACTGGCGATGAGTGGAGAGAAGGACTGGGTCTTTGAACTACAGGCCTCAGGTGAAGCTGATGAGAACCAGGTGTGCAGATCAAAATGACAGGAAGAGGAAGCTGGATAACCACGTCCAGCCCCTTGTGGTGTTGATGATTACACTTGTGTGACAGAAATGTGGTTTAAATTTTTTAGGAAATAGCAATAAGACAACAAAAAAAAAGAACCTTTAAGAAATGCACTAGGCTGTGTCATAGCAACACCTTAACTCGTTTCTGAAGACACATCCCTCATCTGGAAAAGCTTCCCCAAGACGCCAGTGAAAGGAAATCCCTTCCTGTTTAAGTAAAGTAGAGTTTTATCTAATTTCTCCAGGTGTGTCTCTATTCATCTTGCCATCTCTGTTTGGTTCAAGGAACAGAGCGGCATAATAAAACAGGTAAAAATTATGCTCCACCATGCACCGCAGGGAATGTTTTTTTTTTTGGACTTGCTGCTGCTCTGGGAGCTGAACAAGTCTCAGATTGCATTATTGTCAGACAGAGTAATAACGTATCAGCACCTGGAAGAGCTGAAATGTTCGAGGTAACATTATCTCACGTCTTTAACCACATCTCCCTCTCCTGCTCCACTGAAGCCCCTTAAAGTCTCCTCCACAGCTACACCGGGGGGGGGGGGCGGGCGGGCGGCGGGACGGCTAATCCAGGAGCAGCTAGAATATACATGTATACTCATTCTATTAAACAACACTGTGCCGCCATTAGCCACCGTGTAACTTGTTAATATGCAGATCGCCTTCCTTCCTTCGCTCAGCTGTGACTCTGCATAAAGGGAAACGTAGCATGAAAACACAATTACCATGCAAATAAGTCACGGAAATGACACCACTGCTGAGAACCTGCAGTCTCTATCACTGCTGTCTAATCTCTGCCATCCATTCAGAGGCAGGCACGACATTAATACATTAAAGTAACAGTTTTAAACTCTCTCTGAACCTGCGTTTGCTCTATATGTTCTCTCTCTTTTTTTTTTTTTACGAATCAAAGAGCGCTAAATTGATCCACCTGGTGGAGGGAGAGCGTCTTCATTTTCCCCTCCTTCACTTCTCTAGTCGTCCATGTCTCTTCATCATCCCCTCCTCTCCTAATCTCGATCACCTCTTCCTGCCTTCCCTCTCGATCTCTCTTCCCCATCTTTCCCTCGTTCCTTCTCTCGCCTCCCTTTATTTCCTTCCTCCTGACTCAACTCATTCTCTGTCCCTTAGTTGTTTTCCTTCTCTCTCCATTCCTCCCTCCGTCTCTCCCGGGCCTGACTGATGGTGTGTTGAGGCGAGGCAGACGGACGGTGGGTGAGGGATTGCCCCTGCCAGCCTCTGACATTGGGCCCCATTCAGGCCGGGGAAATGATCGATGTTAAATCTAATTTTAAACACCCCCAGTTTAACTCCGGGAGACAGACGGAGAGTGGAGGCCAGCGTCTGGCAACACAGCTGGGGCAGCCTGATAAGACCTACGGTTCAAGTCTAACTGCAGGTGTGTTTGTGTGCATGTGTGCGTTTGTGTGCGTGCTGCTTTCTTACACTGAAACAGCTTACTTGACACAGCAGCCATCTGTCCTGCACTTAAAGGGGAGTTGGAGGGCGCTACTTCAGAGGCAGACATGAGGATTTCTGAGCGCTTAAAGCTAAATCCAACAATATCACCCAGTCAAACCGCACACAAAATTGCTGACACACAGCTAGAGAAGTTAAGACATAAAGGCCAGATTAATTAATGACCCTCGAAAATCAGTTCGACCCTTTCCAGACTGATTTGTCTTGACTGGACTCGCATGTATCACAGGCACAAGATGAGATATCTCTGTCGCAGGAATAGTTGAAATATCAAAGTGTTTGGGAACACAGCAGCAGCCTCTTCCCCCGTGAAGACTGAAGTGGCCAACAAGAGGTAAAGCGCCAAATATGAGGGCTCGGTGGATGGGTGTCACAGGCGGGGAGGAGTGGTGGTGGTGCGGGTGGTGGGGGGCTTCCATGCTGTTTGCCTGTTGAGCGCGTTGTCAAGGGCTTTCAAGTCTCTCTGCAGGGCATTGCGGGCATGCACAGACAATGGTTCTCCAGGCTGAACAGAAAGCCTAGAGATTGGGAGGTGTGACGGCTTTGACACAGCATTTAAAGTCAGGATTCACAGAACATGCTCTGGTCAACTACGAATGTCTGTGAAGGTAAATATAATAATCAGACAATTTCTGTTTTTGGCAGCTTGTCAAAAATGGTAACATGCAAATTTAACCTCCCTCGTTTAGCATTTATAAGCAATACACTGTAAAAAAAAAAAAAAAAAATCCAAATTTTACGGAAAATAACTGAAAATTTTACAGTAATTTTCTGTTTTTTAAAGTTGTGTACAAAAGTCTGTAAAATTACATAAATGATCTGTGAATACATTACATGGTTGTGGTTTAACTGGTAGTTTACTGTTTGTAGAGCTTTGGTCAGTGAATTGATAAGTAGTTGTTACTGAGTAGTTCCTCATTACATCACCACTATAAGTTCCACAACAAATCAGACACAGCAAGTTTCCAAACAAGTATTTATTCAAGCCAAATATTAATAATCACATCCATGTTGTTTTCTGATGCATTGGATATGACGACAATTTAAATGTAATAAACAGAATATCGTTTTAACTCATCTTAAACGTTAGACTATGATCTGTGTGGAAATGCAATTACACAAAATACAAACTGCTTTTAACAGAAATTAATAATCGTTTTAACTCATTTTGTAGTTTAATTCAACCTTTTTAAACCTGTGAAATGAATCAGTTTGTGCATGTGGGGAAAGAAATTAAATTGTTTTTGGCAACGAGATTTGTATTTGTTTAAGAAGAATATGAATCAAAACAAATGCTCAGTGGTGAGGTTAAACAAAGACGTAAGATGTTACGTCAGTGTGTGGGAACAGCGTTTCACAGTTTTCTTCTCTGTATCAGGACACAGACGTTGACAAAACCATTTCTTCCCGTTACATGTTTTTGTTTAACTTCACCACTGATCATTTGTTCATAATTTACATTTAGACTATAACAAATACAAATCTCTTCTACACATGCAGAAACTTGAATTTGTCATAAAGATTTATTTTACAGGTTAACAAATGTTGGTTTACAACTACAAACATTGGAATTATTTGTTAAGGTCACTTTACAAGCTCAGAATCATTTCACCCTAATTTGAGTCGATATACACGTATGGGGTCGAGTCATGCGCATGACTTACCATTTCTTGCTGGGCAAGGCGGAGTTCTGGCCCGAAGTGGATTCTCCCATCCCTAAAAAAACAGTGGTGAGGCAACACAGACATGGAGGAAGAGCTTCTGTCAACCTCTGAACACATGCAAAGCACAAAACTGTAAAACGTGGTGCTCGAAATTTCTGCAAGTGTGTGACACTGAGGTTACAAGTAGAATTTAAAGTCAGGTGTGAAACTAGGATCTGAATTCTACTTATAACCTCAGTGTCACACACCTGCAGATTTATGAGGGTAAGGGCATACTGCATGACACATGGATGGTCCTTGGCAGGTTATAGCAGCATGAGGAAGGGATGATGACGACGACATCACAAAGGCAGACTCATAAAATAAGGTTTATTGCCAGGTAGATTTTCACTTACAAGATATTTGGCTCGGTGTAGTATCCAATTAACGTATTCATAGGAAATAATAAATAAAAAAAAGTGGTAAAATACTTCAACACTCAAATATAAATATCAAAATAAAAACGATACTACACAACTATGTACAAAAGTGTTTTAGAATGACAAAACTCCTGCTGGGCAAGATGTGCAAAAGGTATTGATTAGGGGATGTGCAAAAGATCAGTATAACAATATCTGTCATGTGCAGGGATAATACCTCAAGGTGTTACTGTAATGTGGTTGTTGATTGATGAGGCCAGATGCAGAAGAAAAGGCTGGTGGCTGGTGCATCATTGGTGATGATTAGACTGGAATTCTGGTCCTGACAGACAAACGTGTGATAGGACAATTTGTTTAGATCATACAAAAAAAATAATGAAATCATACTTTTTAAGGACTTTACAGTGAATCTTAGTGTCTCCTGTTATTTCTTTTCCCCCCAGATGCTCCAAGGATCCAGCTGATTACTGGCAGTTTGAAGGTGGATTTTTGTTCATCTGCCACGTTGCACCGTCACTTCTGGTAAAGATTCATGACCTTTGTGGTATGTTTAGATTTGACTTATTAATACACTGTATAGTTGGGATTCTGACATAAAAGATAGTGTAATGTTTGTCCACATATGTTGTCAGAACTATATGGAGAATATTGTGGAAAACAAGATCAAACTGAATTGGAAAATACAAGCTAAAAAACAACAGACCACCCCCCCTCAGCTCCACAGCCCCCCCTCTTTCAGAGGTGACATCATGACCTCCTCATTATAGTAACCTTAACAGGCAAGATAGACCAATGGAGAAATGCCAGTTTTAGTTCTTCAGATCAATGAAGAACTACTTGTGACTAATTGGTTGATATTGTAAATTTACATCTGAATATATTAATTAAAAGTGTTATAAAGTCAATAGTGGTCTGTATGTTATTTGTAATTAAGTTTCCAAACCCACTTTAGTTGAAAGACTACATACAGAGACTTAACAGTTTAATTTTCATTTCTTCAGTATATTATATTTTATGAGAAATGTAAGAAAATTGATCTGAATCTGAATCAGTAAATATTGTATTTAGATTGTGCTTCTACAGGTTTTTAACATTACTTTACATACTCAAAGATTCAATGTTAACACAAATACTGCAAGTTGAAGTTGGACATGATTTTCTGTTTTACACAGTATTTTTTACTTTGTCTTCTGAAACAAAAGGTTTACGTTACAATATTAAGCATACATCACAAACTTAAGGAACCAATCATGTCAACTCAGAGGGTGAGAGTTAGCATTAGCACAACCACTAACACTGTGTCAGTCACTGCCAGTTACAAGCTAACAAACAAGATAAACAAATAAATTACGCTAACCATGCTAACTGTTCTGATATGCGTGCCAGTCGCCGATTTTGGTCACAACAGACTCCTCATCTGTGGCACGAACATGGCTGAGTCGCTCTGATGTTTCCTCCTCCAACCATCTTGATATTCTCTGCTCTTTCCACCTGTCAGCCTAACGCAAGCAGTGGTTGGCGCGTCACAAGGCCTGATCCAGAATGAGGAAGAAAGCGTAGATTTCCATTTTTCAGTTTTTATGTGTGAATACGATGTTAAAGAAAATATTAATCATAGCAGGGTATTTTAACATAGTTTAAAACATGTCTGTTTAATGGTTTATAACACACTATAGTATAGTTGAAAGCTGATATAAGAGCCCCCTTTTAAAGTGTTGAAGTATATTTGTTACACACAGTATAACATGGATATAATCAAACATAATGATATATGATTTCACACAAGGGCAAATCCTTACATTGCATTTAAAACAAAAAATGTTTATACACTTCTGGATGTTTAATAAGATATAGGCCTGATGAATGCAGAAAAAAATTATATTTACTACATTATAGCATATTGTAATGTCTTAAATACCATTTATTAACTGTTTATACACTGCTTTTAAATGCTAAACAAGATAAAATAGTGCCAACACTTCTCTCTCTCTGCTGGTGGAATTTTGACTCATGACAATCAGTATATTTTAAAATTCTGAAAATACAAAAATATTTAAATATTGGCAGTAAAATTGAGCTACTGTGACTTTTTATTCTGTAGCACATGGAGTTTGTTAGATGGACACACCAGAGTCAGGCACAAACTAACAGAGATGCATTAGAGGAACGCATCTCATCTCCTCACCCAGTGAGTTACCTGCCAAAGCGCCTGTTAGGTTGGATTTTTAATTACAGATCACAACTAAAATCCAATTTGCCCATGTTGTTCCTGTCATCATGTTTGTGAGTGTTTCATAAACTGACAATAATGAACAAAGCTTATAATTTCTGACACCATCAAATGATGCCAGGAGCTGCTCCACAGACAGCAGGAGACCGGTGGTGTGGACTGAGGCAGAATTTCCAGCACATTTAGCGAGTTAATCATGATAATATGGATAACAATAATAATAATGATAATAACAATAATAACAGTTATATTAAAGTTTTGTGTAAACTTCATGAAAGTATTTTATTTGATATCAATAATTTCCATAATGTTGTACCACAAATTAGAGCCTTGGCTATTGTTCAAAACCTTTAAGGAGCCATTTCTTCTGAAATTTGGGAACGTTTTGTGTCAGGAAATATAAGAACTATATTGATACTGAGGCTGTTGTTCACCTTTTTCCATGTAATAGCAGGTTTTTGGACATATTTGTGGAGACAGCGTCAAATCTTTAAGTCTTTGGACCCTAAATATCAGACATTTAGGGGCCGATGTTGCTAACATTACTTCTGTGGAGCACTGCTGACCATCAGCGTTGTCAACCTCGGATTTCTGGGGCTTTAGACGGGAATGTTTTCTGACAGGAAAAAATCTATAACCATCACAAAATGTGAGTAATTTAATTCCCGACCACCCCCACTTCTTGCTGTGTGTGTGTGGATGTAGAGAGATGTCGGGGGGGTGGTGGAAGCTCTGTTAGTCCTCTGCAGGCTTCTTTTGGCATGGACGCCGTGCAATCAGTGCTGCTTCTGCTCAGCTGTCGGACTCAAACAGCAACAGTAACAAGAAAATATAAGGTATAAACTAAAGTGCCACTTAGCGACAGTGCCTCTAGATTTGAGAGCCACTTGTTTATTGACTAATGTTAGATAAGCAAACCATAATTACTGTGATATCTGCAGCTGGTGTATTCTGACTCTTAGAACATGGCTAAGCCAACGTTACTGTTTCTCCACCCACTAGATGGCAGGATATACACCTGTTACATAATGCAAAGTGATACAACAGATATGCGTGCTGTATCCAGGAAATAACCCTTTATTTACAAGACTGATTGTTTTGCGAATATGAGAAACGCGTTACAGGAACAACGTTTAAGGTATTACATGATTCAGTCATGCAGGGGTAGATGATAAAAGGATATAGGACACTTGTGGAGTTGTTGACACAAATTTGGAGAAAAGTGAGATGGTCAAAACACCCGATGTTCCCTAAATGTATTAAAATTGTTTATTTGTACAATCTACTGTCACAGGGCTGCTGATTTCACTTATTTGTACAACACAAAGTGCCAAATATTACAGCTGTCAAATAAAAATATGAAGATAGAAAAACAAAACAAAACAATTAAATACTGGTAGGTTAGAGAGTTCTCAACACCCACACAATATTAATATAAAATCAGCAACTCCATATACTGTAGAAGTTTAAGACAACACAACAACCACGTTTGGGAGGAACCACACGCCGCCATGTTTGTAACGCACTCACGCACACTAGTTTGTTAATGTCAGCTCTTCAGGTTGTTTCAACACCTGCTGAATCACTGTCATCTCCTCAGCATACAGCACTGGGTTTTACCTGCTCCGACTCCAATTCTGTAACCTCAGCACTCCATCCAGTACCCTGCGATTTTAATCACAACACAGAGCAACATATGGAGTAACGCAGAGCGTGCTAAATCACAGATGGGACCTACACAACAGCTTAACAACAATACAACACCCAACTGCCTGTGTGACCTTTGGACTGATATCACAAACTATTTTTCAGCGACCACACACATATCACACTAATCAAACTGCCCACACTTGATGTCAGAATCAAAACCTGGCTTTAATTTTAGTTGACTTCAAGCATGTCTTTAAAAGTCTGGACTAAAAGCACTGGACTGAAAACTTGCCTGTGCGTTCAGATCCTGAGGACTACCAGTCACCACACACTGGACCATGTAATTGTTAAAGTTAAACGCAGAAGTCCGGGGCAACAAGCTTTTCCTTCAGCATCAGTGACGTGAATTCTGCTGTTTGTTGGTGTTTCTCCTTTTAGCTTTTGTAGCTCAGCCTGATGATGATTTATGGCTGGCTGGGTGAGCTGATTAAATCACTGAACAGAACGCCAGGTAGCATTACCCTGGCCATCACCACTTAATGCGGCCGTCGCATGGCAACCAACACATTCCTATCTGCCTGTCTGTCGTTCGAACCTCCTGACTGTGTCTCTCACTTCCTCTCTTGTTTTTTTTTTTTTCCTTGCTCTTTCTCCTTCTTTCTCTTTTCCTTTCTCTACACGCACAGAGGGTCCAGAGAGAGAGAACGAGAGAGAGAGCCCCAATGAATCTAATTAATCTCCATGGATACGGCACTACAGAGCTGTGTTTTTAAACTACATACTGTTATTTTGCACAGCTCAACAAAGGACGGCGAAGGCATGTGAGGGCTCTATAATGGGGTTTACATGTCTGAATCAGTTTAACATAGAGGTCTGTGGCAAGAATATTGATTAAGGCTTCAACTCCACCACTAAGATCACACTGAGACGTGTTGGATGTAGAGTTTTCTGCCTCTCCGTGATGTTTTCTTAACGAATACAATCCGAGGTTGCGAAAAAAAAAAACCTTGGCTGATCAGCTACATCTCAAAATATTTGAATAACAAGAACCAGGCTCTGTTTGCGGCAGTACATTTGTGTTACTTTATTAAATTAAATCTAGTCAGGTCCCAAAAGGATTGACTGACTGCGGGTGAAATATAACCGGTGTAGATAATATGCAATTGTGCAAACACAGTGCAACCCGATATCAAAGGTATCCCTGATATGTTGCACTCTTTTGTGTTTAAAGCAGGGACTATACCCTCTGTAAATGCTCAGTCATGTCAGACACCTAATATACCAGTTAAACAGCCTCCCAGCAGCCCTAGCAGTTGATGGCCTGTAAATTGTTGATCAGTGGCTTGGCACAGGCAGGGTAAATTGATTCCAGGAGAATCCTCCAGGAGTGAGGCTGTCTCTACAAAGGCCAAATATACAGCCACGCATCAGAATGAGATGGGGGGGAGAAGAGGGTAGAGAGAGGCTGGGTGAAGGTGGAGGGGAAAGAAAGAAAGAGAGAGAGAGCCAGAGAGAGAGAGCCAGAGAGAGATAGAGAGAGAGAAGGAGAAAAAAGGGTGAAAATGTCAGTGATGCTGTGTGTGTGTGTGTGAGAAAGGCGATATGTACAAGAGACACAGTGGAGGGCGCAAGAAAGAGAAAGAATAACGGCGAAGAATGAAAGTAGCTGAGTGTGTGTGTGTGTGTGTGTGTGTGTGTGTTTGAATGAGTGAGTGAGTCAGAAGTTGAGCGTGCCTAAGGGACAGAATCAGAAATATATAAGCCCACATACTTTATCCCTCTTTGATTCAGCCTGTACAAAACATGTTATTTGATTTAAACGTCAATTGCATGATCCTGCTTTAAAGGAATAGTTCAACAAAAAATATGCTTATTTGCTTTCTTTCAGAGGGTGACACGAGATGATTGATATCAGTATTATGGTTGTGTGTTAAGTACAGAGCTAAAGTCAGGATGTGGTTAGCTTAGCTTAGCATAAAGACTGGAAACGGGGGGGAAACAGCTAGCCTGGCTCTGTCCAAACTTAAAAAAATACTCTTGCCGTCAACTCTAAAAGCAACAAGCACGTTCTCTTTTGTTACGTAAATACAAATATAAAAACAACAATTAGTGCAGAGGCATGCTAACCAGCTAACCCTGGCCTGGTCAGCCCGTCTCATCACTTTCCGACACCGAGTCAATGTAGCGTCCAGTTTGTGCTAAAGAACCCCGTTATGAAAAAATGTGCAACCTTCATTTGAAAGCCAGGAAACAATTCTGTAGTTTATTTATTTATTTTATTTTGGTTAATTTTTGAATTTCCAGTCTATCCATGTCATCCAACAGAGCTGCATCTTTATCTTTACAGCAAGCTAACTGTTTCCCTCCGCCTCTTGTCACAGTCCTAAGCTAGAGTCAGCTCTGCACTTAACACACCGAGATTGCCTTCAATCTCATTGTCTGACGTTTGGAAAGAAAACAATTGCACATTTCCCAAAATATTGACCTACTGTATTCCCCACCCAGTTCTGAAGATACTGGAGAGCCGTGGTGATGTGCTTCACTTCCCCAGTTTCTTCAAAATCTGATCAGCAGTGTTTGGGATTGTGCGTGTGGCAGATGGATGGATGGATGAAATCACGGATGGGGAATGGGGGAAACTATTGTCCCAGTAAACAAAGAGAGACAGACAAAGAGAGACAGTGACTTGCTATATTTACTATATGAATGCGATGCTGATAATGAGTGTACACTTGTATTAATGAAGTCTTTGGTATTCAGAGAGAGAGAAATCCACTGCTGCTGCATCCACAATGAGGCATCAAGGCTTTTGACTTTGCCAGGCCTTTGCAGCCAAGATCCCAGTGTGACTTGGCTCCTCGCTGTCAGTAACTGTACTACTGTGGACTGGAGAACGCCACAGCACTACAAACATTACAATAATGTATATATGTTTGTTATTTTTCACCTCCTCACTAACATGAATATATTAACTGGCATTTTGCCATGACAACGTGGAGACAAGCATTCGAGGCCAACAGAGGAAGTTGTAGTGAGTGACCTTTCGTTGACCTCTCCCGGCTGGCTGAGGAAGAATTTGAACGTCTCCGGGAAATAGTCGGTTACGTTTTGTCTGTGTTTTGGACGCGGTTTACAGTTGTACGAGACAGCATTTAAACAACAAAGCCATCAGAAAGTCATTGAACGTTTGCAGATGAAACTTAGCAACAAAAAACAAAAACAAACACTGTGTCACAGTCACAGTCACTTCGTGCTTCATCCTTGTGTACTCCAAGATTTCTTGTGTATTTTGTGCTCAACATAATGACATAATGAAACATAACGGAGAATGAGTCATCCCATAGATAGATAGATAGATAGATAGATAGATAGATAGATAGATAGATAGATAGATAGATAGATAAGAAATAAATCAGTGTCTCTAACACACTCCACTCTCTCGCACACCCCTCTGAAAAACCAATCACGGCGGAACAGACCAATTAAAACCTCGGGAGTTGTGGGACTTCGCTCGTTACCTTCCAAAGTTTTGGAACAAAACAGAGACCAGATTCATCAAACAAAAGTTTAGAATGTTATTTCTGCCCCGCCAGTGTAATTTATCACGTTTAGGGAAGCTGTCATGAGTTAAGTGGATTGCCAGTAATTGTGGTTGGCCCACCTCTAAGCAGAACCGACTAAACCAGCTCATCAGGGACAGACTTGTGAAATGGAGGGTAGCGATCTCTTTATCCCCGGGCAGAGAATTGAAGGTGGCAATCTCTCTTTCTCTTAACTTGCCTGTCTTTTCTGTACGGTGTTTTTCTTTATCCTCCGGCTTCTTACTGTGCCTTACGGCTCTCTCTCTCTCTCTCTCTCTCTCTCTCTGCCCTGGATATGAAACAGATGTATGGCTATGAGTTTGTTTGTTTGTTTTAACCACTGCAATAAGAGCTGTTGCTCATAATGCTGCAGCATATTACATTATTTCCTTTTCACGCTGCATTGGATTCATAATCTCATATATATTTTTACAGCAGAGGAAAGATTCTTTGCAACTAATTCTGCTGCTATAAGCGAATCAGGAAATGCTCCAAATGGCTTTGTTTCACTTACAGTTTTTTTTTTTTTTTTTTTTTTTTTTAATCAAATGCTGTTCTGTGGAGATCAGTGGCAGAGATGTGATTTCTACTACTCTGCTTCTGAAGGCTGACAGCTCTTTGTTGTCTGTGTGTTCATACAGACGCGGGATGTTTGCTTAACTTTGATGAAAATTAAGACTCCAGAGCGCGTGGATCTCGTCACACAGCGGGTTCTCAGTCAGGCAACCGCAGTGCCGGATCAGACCCGCACAAGCCCTGCGATGAGCAGCGTCTGGGCTGCCTGTGTTTAAACAAACAGAGAAACAGAGCGTCACTCTCTGCAGTGGCATTAACCCAATTCTCAACTCTCACACGAAGCAGCAGCGGTATAGATTATATATGGTAGAAAGATTAAATCCCAATTAGACTTTGCATGTTCTATATCTCAAAGTTCTCATCAATCCCTAATCCTCAAGTTTTATAATATAAATTTTAACATTAACATTTTAATTGTTTGTTTTTGTTTTTAATCTAAGTTGAATTAACAGATGTTCTTTTCAGCCACTTGGGAAAAGCAGAACAAGCTGTGAACACAACATTATGGTGCAACATTATCATTCATCAGGAGTCGTGTTTTTGTCCACCTGAAAAACTAAAACCCTTTTTACACCAATGTCAGACACACACACACACACACACACACACACACAGCATCGTGCTGAGCAGGTGGCCGGTGTGTTTACAGTTTGTGTGCTCTGAAAGACGTCACAGCACAGGAAGGGGTGAAAATGAATCAGGTTCACCTGGGTGTTGTGTTAATATCACTGCTGATCAATAAATACCCGTCTCTACTGCGGAGTCATTTGACCCGGGAGTGAATGCTGATTCTACTCTTTCACATTTCTGCCAAAAGCCCGATGTTAGCGGATCTGAGCAGGTTTTCTAAATGCTAAATGCTAAATCCTGGCCGTGTGAAAGGGGCTTTAAAACATTTAGGGAGTCACAATTTACAGAGAATGTAACTGAACCATGAAAAGAATTAATAAAATGAAAAAAAAACAAGTTTTACAAGAGTTCTTCGGTCATTAGTCAGATGTTAGTTTATGGTTCTGCGATGAGAGAACATCTCTAAAAGCCTGTCTACCACCAACACATGGACAACTAGATGGTACAGTGAAGGGCTGCCATGGTGCTCAGTGTGATTGAGGGTTCACTTTCTCTAGGAACTGGAAAAACACACACACACAAACCCCCGCCACCCCCACCCCCCACCCCCAGACCACACCAGGTCATTTCATGCCAGGGGTCCAAACCAATTTCTCAGCGCTGACTGATTTTTAAAAGAGATAGATGAACCTCAGTCTTATCAGACAAACACACGTCCCACAGAGAACTATGGGTAATTACACAGGGCCCCCGCAACTCCCATCATTCCTGTCGCTCTCTGTCTGTGTGCATGTAAAAGTGAGGATGAGGGAGAGATACAGACACTTGGAGTCTTTTGTTATGACAGACAAATCAATCCAAATAATCCTCGCAGCATGATTTGATATCTAAAGATTGTGTTTTGTATTTTGTAAACTGCTCATGCGACAGAGTCTCTGGTGAACAGTTGGGATGATAAAGGAACTAAATTAAGAGTAAAAGGGAGGAAAAAATTAGAGAGGAAAGTTTGTTGTGTTTATGTTTTGGGGTGAATTTGACCAGAGTTATCGGTGGAGGTCAATTATCAGGTTCCTCCAGTGATGATCACTGACTGTCACGTCTCTACTGTGTGTCCTGTATCTGGTGTGTGTATCGCTGCTGCAACAGCTACTACCTCCTGCTCGTTTTCAGACGCTGATCTGTGCGTGTGAGAGCTCTCAGCTCTTTGTCTCGACCTAAATCCTGCGAGGTGGGTGTTACGTTCAGTGGTAAACCAAACTGCAGGAGGTGTGATGTGGCCAGGCCTCTTGTCAGCTCCTATAAATAGAAAAGCTGACATGATGTGGATGTTGCAGGCACATAAAAGCTGCTATTTTAACCTGTAAGTGTTGTCAAAGCTCTGCTCCAATTTAACCAATATATGCTTCTTTTTAATGATCATCCTCATCACATGAATGATGTTGTAACACATTTTCCTGCGATTTGGATATCGCTTTTTGCCATATTGCGATTTCAATAATATTTTTGATTAATTGTGCCGCCCTACTCAAAAGTGTCAAAAAGTTGAGTGCAAAACGATGGACACTTCTCCTCTTCAACGGTCGCCAGCTGGACTACGTAGCAGGAGGGGAGGGGACCATCAACGTAATTTCAAACTTGTGAAAACAGTAACAGAGGAAGGAGGACTCGTCATCAGTTCCCACGTTGCATGACACACGGGGACACACAGGAAGCAAAATGTTCAATTTAAGTCAAGTGAGTAAAGCAGCCGGTAGGCGGGCGACAATCGCAGGCCACATGTTGCGATCATCATTTCCTCTAAGTGCACGCACTACGCCGGTGAGTATAGTGTGCACACAGTATACTTACTACAAGTATCCAATTGGAGACACAGCATGTGTTCTACATTTCCCATGATGCAACTCAAAGCATCTTTCATTTGACCCTCTCTCCCTAGAAGAAAACCACGTCTTTAAAACTCCAATCTCCCAAATGTGGTTACTTCCTTCCTGTCATTATTTAAACAGCAAGTGGACAAAAGTTTCTGTTTATTTCAGGAGGTTATGTAAGACTGTTTCTGCAGGAGTAAAGTCTGGTGCAGTGTAAGTCGTCCGGAGGAGGTAAAGAAAGGTGCATTCTGTCAAATGCAAACTTCATTTTAAAAATTCTCAGATCGTCACTGGAGTAAAACTGAGCCAGTAAAGCGAATTGCTGGCTAGTATTAGAACTAAAAGCAGCTGCCAGGTGATCGGTCCGCTGCCAGGTGGGAAGAGAAAGAGAAAAAATGTTTTGACTCTGTGGTGTCAGATTGAATTCCAGAGTTTGTTTGGTGCATTTTTTTTTTTTTTTTTTGGAGTTAGTGCAGGATGGTAATACCTGACTGCAGCTCTCCAAAGTGATTTAATTCCCTGATGTCATTACTCTGGCATCGAGTCATCTAGTGTTGATTTGCTTTGTAGTGCTTTGTTCTTGTTCAGAGAGCTTTTTGTTCATCAGTTTCTCTGCAGTCTGTTTTAACAGAAATTTGCTTTCTTTGACTTTGTGTGTGTGTGTGTGTGTGTGTGTGTGTGTGTGTGTGTGAGATTTATGTAAACTAACAAACGCTAACAAAGTTGTACCAGTTCCAGATCTGAGCAAACTTTGAAGAAAGGGAAAAAAATGAATATAAACGGCTATAGACTTGATTTCTTTCTTCATATCCAGCATCCATTGAGACTTTATAGTGCAGCTGTGTCTGTGGCAAATGCAGTTTGACACCCTCACAGGGATCTTCTAAAACAATTCACGCTGTAGAATCAATAGATGGAGGGGAATAGCTGGGAAAATGATTATAATTTAGGCTTCACATAAAAATCCCATTGCACTTATACTATATAATAAAAATTACTCTCCACTTTAAAAAAGCTAGACATGCAATCACATATATGGCCCTCTCTAGATCGCACTGATAAAGAGACAAGGGCCGGCTTTCAGTGGACCCAATATAGTTTGATTTACCTGCGGTCGTTTTAAAAGAGGAGCACAATATTCCCCTTAATGTGAATTGAAAAGCACTGGAGGAGAAAATCATTTCATCACTCTATCTGTGATGGTGTCAGCACAGGGAGCGAGAATTGACTAATATGTGTGAGTGTGTGTGTGTGTGTGTGTGTGTGTGTGTGTGGCGCAGACGCCGTCTCAGTGGATCCGAAGAGGATAAATGATTACCTCTGTTAAGATGGAGCTTTGAGCTGAAGAGACTGTGCGATGCTGTGATATTGAGGGCCCAGTGTGAATCCTATCGACCACAGTGCATCACCACCCGCTCAGCCTGCATTCATAAAGACCTGCTCGCTACACACACACCGAGCGCACAGAGCCACAGCACCACCTTCTTCTCCACTGAGTTGTTTTCAGGGTTACAAAAACCTCCTTTGCATCTATCTTCCTTTGGATCCCTCCACTCAGAGGGGTGGATTTAAAAAAAAAAGTCCATCTTTTTACATCCCTTAGTTTTGGGACATAATTCCTATGAAGCAAAATCTCTACAACCAGGCAAAGAAACAGCAGTGTTATGTGTTATGAACAAACCTCCAGTTTTGCTTCCTTGTTTAGGCAAACACACAGGCCGTCAACATGGAGGCAGTTTTGATAGTGCTGCAACTACGCAAGATACAGTCACTACACTACACTACTTTACAGGTGTTGTAGTGACTAAGTCCTACACTTCAGCCGCTACCGGCTGCTCGCTGCAACTCTGATCGTTTAAACATGTCCTTGGAATAAATGATATCCAGTCCTTACCAATGCTTTGTATCGTGATGCGTTTATTTTATCTGCATGGTCCATAGTGTCCGATAAGACTTGTAAAGTTAAACTAAGAGCCACAAAGTTCTGCAGGCACAGTCTGTTTGCCTCTTTGCAATGAGCAAAACCTGAGATTGCTGCCTTGGGGCTTAAATTTTCTGCGGACAGTCTTGGCCTTACATCACCGCAGAGTGCTCGGAGGGATATCATTGCTAATGAAATACATGGCTCCTACAGGTGTGCAGTTGCGATCAAAATGAAGGCTGAGTTTGAGGATGGTCGCGGTCCAACACATGTGACTATGTAGCAATAACTACCGAGTACTCGTGGGTGTGAACATGAACATGTTGTCAGGCGTTACGTGATCTAGTGTGACCGCATCACAAGTTGGTCTCTGGTTACGTGAGGCGTCAGTGGTAAGAAGGTTTTTTTTAACGAAGCAGAATTTCTTTAATAGGTCTGAATTCAGTCGTCCCCGGTGGCTCAGCTGGTAGAGCGTGTCCCATAAGGTGTTAGTCCTAACCACAGCGGCTCGGGTTTGTCAGGGTCTGCCCTGAAAGGACTGTTTCTGTCGACTCTCGGACTCTTGTTTGGCCGTTTGGTTCATTTCTTGTTTTATTTTGAAGTAGATTTCCCGGTGCGTCTGCTATTTCTTACTTCCTGTCTTTGTCTTGTGTTTTCCCTCTTTAGTGATTGTCTGCCCCGCCCTAATGTGTTTCACTTATGTTCAGTCACCCATGCCTCCCTTGTGTATTTAAGTCTCTGTCTTTGTCAGTTTGTCTGTTTTGCTTCTGTGTGCCTTCGGGAAGCGTCCCGTCATGCTCCTGTGCTCCCTGTGGTTTTGATTTTCTTAGTTTTTGATCCTGTGCTTAAGTTTCCACAAGTTTTGCCTCCTAAATTTGGATCCTCCGAATTTCTGTTTGACGAGCCTGTAAGTTGTTTCAACAATTTTCACTATTAAAGTATTTTCACCACCTTCCCAGCCTTCATGTTTGTCTGCGTTTGGGTCCAGGTAACTTGACAACATGGTGTAGAGTAGAGAGAGAGTGTCTAAAGTTCATCATTGGAGGTTTCTCTTCACTGCTGCTCCGTGAACATGAGTCAGTTTACAGCTCCAATCACTCACAACCAGCGTGTACATGAAGCCTGAACTCACACACAGTTAAGACATTGTAAAACCATTACTACGAATGCCCTGCAAAATACTTCAAAATGTCCATAACAATCATTGAATACCCTCAGTTTATTAGGTACACCCAGCTAAAGCTAACGCAGTCTAATACAACAGTGCACCAATTAATCCACATTAAGGTTACAATGTTCAGTTTTTTTTTTTAATATGCATCATTGGAGGGTTAAATAATAAAAATGAAAACCTCTCTGAATAATGTAATACAGTTTAACAGCACCACACACTGCAGCTTCCTGAATGAATCTAGAGTGTAATGAACATCCAACAAAAAACTGAACATTATAACCTTCATGACGGGAGGATTTGTTGCAGGACTGTTGTATCAGAGTGATTTAGTTTCAGCTTGGTCGACCTGAGCACCTGAGTGTATAAACTCAAAATTAGTCTTTTCATTAAGTATTTTAAATCTGTTGGTAATTTACATCTAAAGAGAAACTCTGAATAGTCCAGCACTTGACTGTCTGAGCGCGCTCGCCGTCAGAAATGCAGCAGAAGAATCTGTAAATCTTTTCTCCAGATGCAGGAGAAGTAGCCTCATAGTCCATATCTTTAGTCTGCACTCTCATCCTTTCAGAAAAGCGCCTCCAGGGACGATCACTTCAAAAGGGCAGTGACCAAACAAGATGCTCGATATTTCTCTCTACTGATGTTACTATAGCAACCCAGTCCTCTGCAGAGTGTGTGCATGTGCATCTCTTATCTCTGGCGTAGTGTGAGTCTGCATATCCTATGTGGGACTAACTTGGGTTAATGCAGCACCGTATGTGTATGCATTATATGTGTGTGTGTGTGTGTGAGACAGAGAATGTGTGTGTGTGTGTGTGTGTGTGTGTGTGTAAGACATTTGTGGTGTACTGCTTCTGTTGAATGTGAATCCTGCACCGTGAGGAAGTAAAAGGGAGGAGAGGAGGGACAGAAGTAGTAAGAAGGGACTTGAGCAGGAGAGAAAATAGAGGTATACATGTCTGATGTGCCCCTCCATGTTTGCAGATTCACAATTTCCATTCATTTCTCCATAGACACTTCAAAAATCCCTTTGGATTGCACTGACTACCAGAACTCACTACAATCTTACGGACTTAATGAGATTTAATAAGAAAAAATTAGTGAAAATATTTGCAGAATCAGAGAAATCATAGCATGGGGTGGGTGTGGGTGTGTGGGGGGGTGAATCAGTGGAAACAGTGGGTGTATGAGTGGATGCATTACAGGTTTGGTGCAGTGGTGTTGAGTGGAAAAAACAAAAAACAAAAAAAAAAACAAGTAGCAAACAAACACAGATGCTGCAGATGGAGAGTTAAACCAGATTGATTGCAGTTAGCACAACAGGCTCAGGTGTTCAGCCTCACCCAAATGATGGTCCACCCACTTATTACCTGCGAGGGAGAACATGAACAAATCACCCCAGACGACAGGCCAGGGGGCCGTCACAGAAGGACTATTAAATAGAATATAATAGCTTTGGCTACAGAACTTAACAGTGGGCACAAAGATAATGAACATGCTGCAACAAGCAATGACGATAAATCACTCTGTTATTTCTAACTTCCTCTCTGAGGGATTGTTTTACAAGTACGTAGCCGAAATCACAGCACAGTCTTCGTCTTTAATTTAGGTGTTGGGTTTTTTTTTTTCAGACGACCTCACGGTTATAACATCAGGATTTTATCAGCAGCAGAGCAACAGCTTGGAAATAGCTCGGAAGTTAACGCGTAATCTTAACGTGCGACATTTCAGTCATTATTTCGTACTTGTTCCATTGTCTGATAACAGAGACAGAAACGTGTAAATGAGAACAGCTTTGTTGGAAATTCAGCTGTATTAAAATAGTGTATGTGTGAGCACAGAGGAAAGGAGAGAGGCAAACACACAAAGAGCGGAAACGAGCTGAGACTAGACGATTGTTGTTTACGGCGGTTCCACACAGTTTTCATCGACATCCTCAATTCGCACATTTACCGTATGTGGTCCAGCAACTTACTAGGTGTTGACCTTGTCTTGCTAATTATATGTTTGTAGGTCTATTTCAATGTTGACCAAGACACCATTATACTTTTTTAAAAATTCCTTTCCTGTAGTAATAGGTGCACAGACAAATTTAAGCCACATGCTACCAAAACAGGGGGCTAAATTAGTTTTAAATTGGTTTTTCATAAGAGAGATGAATTTACCCATTTGGAAGAATCCAGAATTTGCAGAAGCCCAAGATTATATGCAAAGTTTTCTTTCTTTAAGTTCTACTTTTTAGTCCTGACCTTTTGTCTATTAGCATTCAGAGGGAAGACACCATCAACACAATTTCCCTCTAGGCTGAAATAAAATAAAATTACTGTGTTCAAACACATCTCTAACCAGAACAAATCGCTGAATTATTATCATCAGAGTAACGGATGGTGTCTTCCAGACTATTGTGCAAATACAATGAAAACAGCTACTGCAAAGTTAAGTAGCTAACCTATTCAAAATTCAACTGTGCACTGCAGAAAGGTGGTTTAAACGCACCGAAGACCTTTAGAATATACGGATATTAACAGATGTGTTTAGAGATAGCACTTTGTTTGATCGAGAAAAGTCGTATTCTGTTTCCACTTGGTGTGTTTCCGGGTATACGTGTTTTTCCTCCCTCCTGTAGTTTTAATGTCTCTCCCCTCCATCCTCCTGTTGCTCTCTGCAGGTAGCTCTGCCTCCAGATTCTGGGTCTGTGACTGCAGACCACCTACTGTCTCCATGATCCTGCTCAACACCTGCTGCTACAATTATCATAATCAGTCTCCTCATTATTATTATTATTATTATCATTATTGTATTATCTCTGTAAATAATATTATCAAGAGCACAGTGCAGACCTGCTCTATATGACCACTAATTGGCCAGTGTTACGACCTCCTCCGGCCACAAGAAACATTGGACATTTTTATGGTTCAAATGCTCCACATAACTAGAATGGCACTCAGTACAACACGTACCTCAAATATCTTGCAATGTTAAGGTAAGTGGCCCATTGCCACATCCCTCCAACAAGTTTAGTGCAAATCAGTTCAAAAAACATAACCTACTTTCCTTGTCATACACAGATATATTTCATCCCAAACCCACTGAATGACGGTGTCGGATAAGGTGCAGCTGGAGTAGTTCCGATATTGGAAAAGGGGGACGGGCGACACAGACAGACAGAGTGCTGGATGAACAAGACAGAGACCATTGAGTTGACATGTGTGTGAATATGAGAATTATCTCTGCTGTAATTGCTGTTCTCACTTGTGCATGTAGACCATGTTTCTTCATGCTGGACACGGTTTATAAAGTCATCCATCATTGTCCGCGTGTCATCACACAGTTTGTAGCACGTATTACATTTTAAAATGAGCATGTGTGGTGAAGATAGATGCGTATTATGTCACAATTTCCTCCTGTGTGCATCAAGAGGGATACCCAAGTGTGTGTGTGTGTGTGTGTGTGTGTGTGTGTGCTTATAGAGTAAGCTGCATTCACATTTTGATGGGTTTACACAAGGCTCAGATGGTATCTATACAGTAAAATGTAGCTGCAAAATTAACAGGCTAATCATCTTTGCTTCTTTGATCCTTCCTTTCATATCACTGCATCAATTTTCATGAGGTAACAGCAGCTAGCTAGAAAGTGCTTGGAAAAATATTTAATAATAAAATATCATCAAAGCTTTCCATCAAATAAATCTCTGCTTAGGAGAAGTTGGTGCTGTAGGTTTGGCTTTGAAAAGGCATTTGATCCAGTTTCTCATTGATCCAAACATTGGTTTTAAGATGTGTAAAAAATATTGCTTGAATAATAATTAGTTTTTTGGGTTTTTTTTTTCTTTCAACTATCTTGTTAAAAAAAAGAGCAAAATTTCATCTAATCCTTCCCTCACATTGCAAAATCCAGAATCTATGAATATGTTAATATAGTTCATTTCAAAAGTGAAACTGTTGGACACCAGCTGCTTTGTCCTTCACTGACATGTCAGATTTCAGTGTATGAGCACCGGAGGTTTCATGTTTCCACATCACACTTTGTATAAGTTGCATACTGGACAACGACTGGTTTCCAAACCAGTTGTGTGAGATTTTAAGTGGATTTTTAAATATACAAAAATCTAATCCATTCTCATTAAAAACAAAGCACATTTTCAAACTTTTACCAGCTTATTTTGTTGGTTTTGTTTATTTCAAATGCCTGAACTACTTGTGTTTTGTTGTTTGTTCTGTTACATTATGTTTTTATCTATTGGAAAACGAGATAAAGTAAGACATTTACCATGTCTTGGTAAATATTGACCAGATATTTCAGTCTGGACCAATCAACATCCAAGTGGCTAAACTCTGTGTGTGTGTGTGTGTGTGTGTGTGTGTGTGTGTGTAGAGTCATGCCCTGCTTACATCTGCCTTGTACATGCATCTCCCACACAGAGCAGCAGAGCAGTGACTCAGCCATTACCATGGAGCAGGCTTCCTGTAGAGTCACCATCTTTACAGCATGTAAAAGCATATTGCTTCAGTCTAGACTCCGATTATAAAAAGAGACGGACGGGTAACAGCTGATCAGAGGATTACATCAACATTGTGTCGTATAAGATCTTTTCATAGATTTTACTCATTGAGGAACTTGTGATCATTGATTTCTGTTTCTATCACTACAACAGTCACTAAAGACAGTGTTGCCTGAGTTGTATTGTTCATGCATGTTGTATCACACGCAGTTTTCTCAGCTCCATAAATAGAAGCAGCTCTTGGCAGGACAGTGAAGCAGGCAGGAAGCAGCAGGATGCAGGAGCGGCGGGGAAGGTTTTTTTTTTTTTTGCTATTTTAGGGAGGATTTTAGTTTGCAGAGGAGCTACAGGCTGACTGCAGTCGGCTGGGTTGAGAAGGTGGAGGGGCTTTCCGATGGCTAACGACGGATTTTAGGGAAGTTGTGAGAGAGAGAACAGGCGGATGGATGCTCAAGTCATTGAGGATATATTAGTAGTTTCCACTGGGGGGGCGGGGGGGGGGGGGGGGGGGTAATTGGCACCGTATTACGTATTGTGGTTTTCTCTTCATATGCAACTTGACAATGCCAGAATTAGAGGCTCCTTTTGCAGAGCTAGGTGTGGAAAGACAGCTGTTGTGTTTTGATTTATTTAATCAGTTGTTAATGTTTCAGTTACTGATGGTTGTTACTCTATAGCCACTGGAAATAACCATAAAAACCACAAATAACCATAAATATAAAGAGAAGGCCTATTTCCTTAAAAGCCCAAGTAAAAACCGTGAATAACACGTTGCAACCCGAGCTTTGTTTCCATTTATTCTATTGTGCAGTACTTGAGACATTTTCACACACACACACACACACACACATATATATATACAGTATATTGCCATCCTCTCCCTCATCCATCCTAATACTTCACAGACAAGCCCTACACCTGTATGTGTGTGAGCTGAGCTGTGTAAATGATGACATTATGTATCAGCCCGCATGATGAACGAGCCGATGTGGCAACACAAAGCCGTTTGTCAAAAAGTGAAATTCACATTCAAAACGGTCAACTCTCAGCACTGAAGTACGACAGACAGCCGGCTTCAATCAACACAACTCACTTTCATACGTACATGACAACGCAGCTTCCTACAACAGAGAGGACTGGAGCCTCTGCTGAGTTCAGTCAGCGGCGACCACCGAACACAGACACACACACGCCCCAAAATGTTATAGCGAAGTTTGAAAAGAAAAAACGCTAATTAATACTATGTTTCCATCCACTGCTGATCTCTCTTTT
>NW_019174533.1:711493-717868 GCF_002260705.1 Seriola dumerili | reverse complement strand
GTTTTCTCTTCATTGCAACTTGACAATGCCAGAATTAGAGGCTCCTTTTGCAGAGCTAGTGTGGAAAGACAGCTGTTGTTTGATTTATTTAATCAGCTGTTAATGTTCAGTACTGATGGTTGTTACTCTATAGCCACTGGAAATAACCATAAAAACCACAAATAACCATAAATATAAAGAGAAGGCCTATTTCCTTAAAGCCCCAAGTAAAAACCTGGAATAACACGTGCAACCCAGAGCTTTGTTTCCATTTATTCTATTGTGCAGTACTTGAGACATTTTCACACACACACACACACACACATATATATATACAGTATATAAGGAGTTGTGAAGAGTCGGTGATGCGTTTATTTTTATTGCATGGTATAGTGTCCCGATAAGATTGTAAAAGTTAAACTAAGAGCCACAAGTTCTGCAGGCAAGTCTGTTTGCTCTTGTTGCAAGTTGAGCAAACTGAATTGCTGCCTTGGTTAAATTTTTGCGAGAAAGTCTTATGGTTGAACATTCTAACCCGCAGCCGTGCTCGAGGGATATCATTGCTAATGAATACATGGTCCCTAAGGTGTCGAGTTGCGATCAAAATGAAGGCTGAGTTTTGAGGATGTCCGCGGTCAACACATGGTGCTATGTAGCAATAATCGAGTTACATCGATGGGTGGAAAGGTTGAACTGTTGGTCAGGCGTTACGTGATCTAGGTGTGGACCGCATCAACAGTTCGGTCTCGGTTGAAGTGGAGGCGTCAGTGGTAAGATAAGGTGTTTTTTTACGAATGCAGAAATTTGTTGTAATCGAGTCGAAATTCGATCGTCCACAGTGGTGCTCAGCGTGGATATAGAGGTCGTCCCGCATAGTGAGGTGTTAGTCCTAAACACAGACGGATCGGGTTTCTGTCGTGGGTCTGCCCTGAAACGGACATGTATTTAGTCTGAGCGTCATCGGACTCTTTTGTTGTGAGCCCGGTTTGGTTATTCTTTTCATGGTATATATATTATAGAATAGTAGGATTGTCCGGTGCGCTATCAGAATATTTCTTAGCTTCCTGCTCTGGGTGGTGTTTGTGTTTTCGCCTCTTTAGTGAATTGTCTAAGCGCACCGCCCTAGCGTGCGTTTATCACTATGTTCAGTCAGCCGCCAATCGCTTCCCTTGTGTATTCTAACGTCTCTGATCTTCTCGCTCAAGTTTGTCTTGATTTTGCGTTGCTGTGTGGCATTCGGGAATCAAGTACTCCGTATAGCTGCCTTGCGTGCTCCTGTGGTTTTGGTTTGTTCCTTTTAAGTTTTTTAGCATCTGTGCTTAAGTTTCCCACTACACCATAGTTTGCCATTCTAATTTCTGGATCTCTTGAAAAATTCTGGTTTGAGCGAGCCTGTAAGTGTTCAAACAATGTTCACTATTAAGTATTTCACCAACTTCCAGCCTTCATGTTTGTCTGACGGTTTTGGGTCCAGCGTATTGACAACATGGTGTAGAGTAGAGAGAGCATGTTAAAGTTCATTCCACTCTGAGTTTGGTTCACTGCTGCTGGAGGGGACTCGTGAACATGAGTACCAGTTTACAGCTCCAGTCAATCACAACCAGCCGTGTACATGAAGCTGAAATCAACATCAGTTAAGAATTGTAAAACATTATACGAATGCCTGCAAATCTTCAAAATGTCCATAACAATCATTGAATACCAGACTCAGTTTTATTAGGTACACAGCGAAAGCTAACGCAGTTCCATAATACCATAAGTGGCGGCACATTTTAGCTCACATTAAGGTTACAATTACTCAGACGGTTTTTTTTTAATATGCCATCTCAGTTTAGGGAGGAGTTATACAATATAAAAAGTGAACAAACCTCTCTTGAATAATGTAATAAGCAGTATTAACGAGAGCGACGACAACGACTTGCAGTGGTCCTGAATGATCTAGAGTGATGATATCTGGAACAGCCCAACAAAATGTGATACATTATAACTTCATGCACGGGAGGAATTTCTGGGGGTTTTGCCAGCAGGGGGGGAAACCCTGGGTTTTTTTGGGTTCCCAGAAAAAAAAAAAAAAAGGTGGAGATTTAGTATTCAGCTTGTCGACGGAGCCTGAGCATAGCTGAGTGTAGTAAGTTACAATTGAGGTCTTTTCATTAAGTATTTTAAATCTGTTCGTATTTACATCTTAATGAGAAACTCTTAGAGATAGTCAGGCATTGCTCGTCTGAGCGGCTCGCGCGTCAGAAATGCCAGCAGCGAAGGAATCTGCTTAAATCTCCTTTCTCCGAGAATGCTAGGGAGACCAGTAGCCTCATAAGTCCAATCTCTTATCGATTCTCACTCGTATAGCGCTTTCAGAAAGCGGGCCTCCAGGGACGATCACTTCAAATAAGGGGAAGTGCACCAAACAAGATGCTCGATATTTCTCTCTCTTGATGTTACTATCAGCATAACCAGTCCTCTGCAGAGTGTGGTGCATGTGCATCTCTTATCTCTGGCGTAGTGTGAGTCTGCATATCCTATGTGGGACTAACTTGGGTTAGATGCAAAGGCCCAATATGTGTATGCATTTATAGGTGGTGTGTGTGTGTGAGACAGAGAATGTGTGTGTGTGCTGTTGTCGTGCTGTGACATGCAGTGATGAAATCATTGAGGTGTGTAGCTGAATGACTGTGGACATTTGTTGGCTGTACGCTTCTTTTAATGTTCGAATCCTGCACCCGTGAGGAAGCTAAAAGGAGAGAGAAGAGGAATGTGACGCAGACAGTAGTCAACAAGGCGGACCATTGAGCAGGAGAGAAAATAGAAATAAGGCTGTATATACCATGGTCGTGAATGTGTCCCCCAGTTCATGCAGATCGACGCACACTTTCCATTCGATTTCTCCATAGACACTCTCAAGAAATCCCTTTGGATTGCACTCGGATCACCAGACTCACTTAATCTAATCACGGACTTAATTGAGAATTTAATTAAGAAAAAGATGTACGTCGAAGCATATTTCTGCAGAATCACGAGAAGTACATCAGTGGCGGTGGTTAGATCTGTGTGTGTGTGTGGGGGGGCTGAATCAGTGGAAACAGTCGGGATGTATTGAGTATGGCATGCAGTTACAAGGTTTTGGTGCATGGCGATCTGTGATTGGAGTGGAAAAACGAAAAAGAAAGAAAAAACAAGTAGCAAACAAACACCGTGCTGCAGATGGAGCAGTTACGAGAGTGATTGACAGTGCACCAGAGCTCAGGGCTGTTCAGCTCACCACAACATGATGGTCCACCCACTTATTACATAGCGAGGAGAAATCATGAAGCAAACAATCCGTACCAGACGAGCAGATCCAGGGGGCCGTCAGCCAGGAGCATTTATTAAATAGGCGACTCATTAATTAAGCTTTGGCTACAGAACTTAACACAGTGGGCACAAGATAATGACTTGCTGCCAACAGAGCAATGACGATCAAAATACTCTGTTATTGTTAATTCGCTCTCTGAGGGATTGTTTTTACAAGTACGGTAGCCGAAATCACAGCACAGTCTTCGTCTTTAATTTAGGTGTTGGGTTTTTTTTTCAGCACGACCTCACGGTTATAACATTCAGGATTTTATCAGCAGCAGAGCAACAGCTTGGAAATAGCTCGGAGTTAACGCGTAATCTAACGTGCGACATTTTCAGTCATTATTTCATACTTGTTCCATTTGTCTGATAACCAGAGACAGAAACGTGTAAATGAGATACAGCTTGTTGAAATTCAGCTGTATTAAAATAGTGTAATGTGTGAGCACAGAGGAAAGGAGAGACGGCAAACACACAAAGAGCGGAAACGAGCTGAGACTAGACGATTGTTGTTTACCGGCGGTTCCACACAGTTTTCATCGACATCCTCATTCGCACATTTACCGTATGTGGTCAGCAACTTACTAGGTGTTGACCTTGTCTTGCTAATTATATGTTTGTAGGTTCTATTTCAATGTTGACCAAGACACCATTATACTTTTTTAAAAATTCCTTCTCTGTAGTAATAGGTGCACAGACAAATTTAAGCCACATGCTACCAAAACAGGGGCTATTAGTTTTAAATTGGTTTTTTCATAAAGAGAGATGAATTTACCCATTTGGAAGAATCCAGAATTTGCAGAAGCCCAAGATTATATGCAAAGTTTTCTTTCTTTAAGTTCTACTTTTTAGTCCTGACCTTTTGTCTATTAGCATTCAGAGGGAAGACACCATCAACACAATTTCCCTCTAGGCTGAAATAAAAATAAAATTACTGTGTTCAAACACATATCTCTAACCAGAACAAATCGCTGAATTATTACTCATCAGAGTAACGGATGGTGTCTTCAGACTATTGTGCAAATACAATGAAAACAGCTACTGCAAAGTTAATAGCTAACCTATTCAAAATTTCAAACTGTGCACTGCAGAAAGGTGGTTTAAACGCACCGAAGACCTTTAGAATATACGGATTATTAACAGATGTGTTTAGAGATAGCACTTTGTTTGATCGAGAAATAGTCGTATTCTGTTTCCCACTTGGTGTGTTTCCGGGTATACGTGTTTTTCTCCTCCTGTAGTTTTAATGTCTCTCCCCTCCATCCTCCTGTTGCTCTCTGCAGGTAGCTCTGCCTCCAGATTCTGGGTCTGTGACTGCAGACCACCTACTGTCTCCATGATCCTGCTCAACACCTGCTGCTACAATTATCATAATCAGTCTCCTCATTATTATTATTATTATATATCATTATTGTATTATCTCTGTAAATAATATTATCAAGAGCACAGTGCAGACCTGCTCTATATGACCACTAATTGGCCAGTGTTACGACCTCCTCCGGCCACAAGAAACATTGGACATTTTTATGGTTCAAATGCTCCACATAACTAGAATGGCACTCAGTACAACACGTACCTCAAATATCTTGCAATGTTAAGGTAAGTGGCCCATTGCCACATCCCTCCAACAAGTTTAGTGCAAATCAGTTCAAAAAACAATAACTTATTCTCCTTGTCATACACAGATATATTTCATCCCAAACCCACTGAATGACGGTGTCGGATAAGGTGCAGCTGGAAGTAGTTCCGATATTGGAAAAGGGGGACGGGCGACACAGACAGACAGAGTGCTGGATGAACAGACACAGAGACCATTGAGTTGACATGTGTGTGAATATGAGAATTATCTGCTGAATTGCTGTTCTCACTTGTGCATGTAGACCATGTTTCTTCATGCTGGACACGTGTTTATAAAGTCATCCATCATTTGTCCGCAGTGTCATCACACAGTTTGTAGCACGTATTACATTTTAAAATGAGCATTGTGTGGTGAAGATAGATGCGTATTATGTCACAATTTCCTCCTGTGTGCATCAAGAGGGATACCCAAGTTGTGTGTGTGTGTGTGTGTGTGTGTGCTTATAGGAGTAAGCTGCATTCACATTTTGATGGTTTTACACAAGGCTCAGATGGTATCTATACAGTAAAATGTAGCTGCAAAATTAACGAGGCTAATCATCTTTGCTTCTTTGATCCTTCCTTTCATATCACTGCATCAATTTTCATGAGGTAACAGCAGCTAGCTAGAAAGTTGTTGGAAAAATATTTAATAATAAAATATCATCAAAGCTTTCCATCAAATAAATCTCTGCTTAGGAGAAGTTGGTGCTGTAGGTTTGGCTTTGAAAAGGCATTTGATCCAGTTTCTCATTGATCCAAACATTGGTTTTAAGATGTGGTAAAAAATATTGCTTGAATAATAATTAGTTTTTTGGGTTTTTTTTTTTTTCAACTTATCTTGTTAAAAAAAGAGCAAAATTTCATCTAATCCTTCCCTCACATTGCAAAATCCAGAATCTATGAATATGTTAATATAGTTCATTTCAAAGTGAAACTGTTGGACACCAGCTGCTTTTGTCCTTCACTGACATGTCAGATTTCAGTGTATGAGCACCGGAGGTTTCATGTTTCCACATCACACTTTGTATAAGTTGCATACTGGACAACGACTGGTTTCCAAACCAGTTGTGTGAGATTTTAAGTGGATTTTTAAATATACAAAAATCTTAATCATTCTCATTAAAAACAAAGCACATTTTCAAACTTTTACCAGCTTATTTTGTTAGGTTTTGTTTATTTCAAATGCCTGAACTACTTGTGTTTTGTTGTTTGTTTCTGTTACATTATGTTTTTTATCTATTGGAAAACGAGATAAAGTAAGACAATTTCCATGTCTTGGTAAATATTGACCAGATATTTCAGTTGGACCAATCAACATCCAAGTGGCTAAACTCTGTGTGTGTGTGTGTGTGTGTGTTGTGTGTGTGTGTGTGTGGTGTGTGTGTGTGTGTGTTGTGTGTGTGTGTGTGTGTGTGTGTGTGTGTGTGTGTGTGTGTAGAGTCA
>NW_019174533.1:595231-711468 GCF_002260705.1 Seriola dumerili | reverse complement strand
TGCCCTGCTTACATCTGCCTTGTACATGCATCTCCCACACAGAGCAGCAGAGCAGTGACTCAGCCATTACCATGGAGCAGGCTTCCTGTAGAGTCACCATCTTTACAGCATGTAAAAGCATATTGCTTCAGTCTAGACTCCGATTATAAAAAGAGACGGGGTAACAGCTGATCAGAGGATTACATCAACATTGTGTCGTATAAGATCTTTCATAGATTTACTCATTGAGGAACTTGTGATCATTGATTTCTGTCTCATCACTACAACAGTCACATATAAAGACAGTGTTGCCTGAGTTGTATTGTCATGCATGTTGTATCACACGCAGTTTTCTCAGTTCCATAAATAGAAGCAGCTCTTGGCAGGTACAGTGAAGCAGGCAGGAAGCAGCAGGATGCAGAGAGCGGCGGGGAAGGTTTTTTTTTTTTTTTTTGCTATTTTAGGGAGGATTTTAGTTTGCAGAGGAGCTACAGGCTGACTGCAGTCGGCTGGGTTGAGAAGCTGGTGGAGGGGCTTTCCGATGGCTAACGACGGATTTTAGGGAAGTTGTGAGAGAGAGAACAGGCGGATGGATGCTCAAGTCATTGAGGATATATTTAGTAGTTTCCACTGGGGGGGCGGGGGGGGGGGGGGGGGTAATTGGCACCGTATTACGTATTGTGGTTTTCTCTTCATATGCAACTTGACAATGCCAGAATTAGAGGCTCCCTTTTGCAGAGCTAGTGTGGAAAGACAGCTTGTTTTTTGATTTATTTAATCAGCTGTAATGTTCAGTTACTGATGGTTGTTACTCTATAGCCACTGGAAATAACCATAAAAACCACAAATAACCATAAATATAAAGAGAAGGCCTATTTCCTTAAAGCCCAAGTAAAAACCTGGAATACACGTGCAACCCAGAGCTTTGTTTCCATTTATTCTATTGTGCAGTACTTGAGACATTTTCACACACACACACACACACACATATATATATACAGTATATGCCATCCTCTCCCTCATCCATCCTAATACTTCACAGACAAGCCCTACACCTGTATGTGTGTGAGCTGAGCTGGTAAATGATGACATTATGTATCAGCCCGCATGATGAACGAGCCGATGTGGCAACACAAAGCCGTTGTCAAAAGTGAAATTCACATTCAAAACCGGTCAACTCTCAGCACTGAAGTACGACAGACAGCCGGCTCCATCAACACAACTCACTTCATACCGTACATGACAACGCAGCTTCCTACAACAGAGAGGACTGGAGCTCCTGCTGAGTTCAGTCAGCGGCGACACCGAACACAGACACACACACGCCCCAAAATGTAGAGCGAAGTTTGCAAAAGAAAAACGCTAATTAATACATGTTTCCATCCACTGCTGTTATGTGAGTGTTAGGGCTCAGGTGCATGAAGATCGAGATTAACAGCAGGTGGGACTAATTCTCCAGTCGGGTGCGTAAATCATTGCAGAGGAAGAGAACGTAACGAGACGACGTCATTAAAAGAGCAACAGTCAAACCTCAAAATGAGGAAAACTGTAAAAGTGTAAGGAATTGTGATATTTATATTTACATATCTGATGTTTTCAGCAGACATTTAAATCACATACTTCATGATTTATCAGCTAAATAAATGTTTCTGTTGCAGGAAACACGGTCACAATCTCCCCTTCTTGTTACGACCAGCTCGTTTGGAGCATAACACACGAGGGAGGTCCACACAGTAACCACGTAAAGAAACCAAATTTTATTAAGGATAGCTCAATTCAACCGAAGCAAACTAACAAATATGAAGTCAGAAGAGTAGTGTAGGTGATGGGTGCAAGGATATGAACGCCAACTTCAAACCACGTGTACAAGAACTGAGGCGTTAACTAAACACAATATACAACCAAACAAAATCCAGTCAGGGCTGCGAGAGAGAGAGAGGCCGAGAGCGAGAGAGAGAGAGAGAGAGAGAGAGAGAGAGACCTCCAACCAGGTGAAGCCAGTCACGCAATCAGAAAGAACCTGATAAAAACACAGGAAGCAGGGACAGGCCAAAACAAAATAGGTTCATACAGCCCAGGGAGTTACAGCACTGAATAATGGTCAGAAGTGTTTTTGCAGAACATTATGATGTCACAGTGAAGTGACATCATAATGAACCTTTTACCGTTTGGATATAAAATGTCATCACTTTGTCATTTTATCCTGTTAGACATTTGTGTTGAACCGTGTGATAATTAGCGTACGAATTTTAGAGTTATGGGAACAAAAAACAACAAAAAAAAGTGTTTTGTGAGGTCTAAGTGACCTTTGACCTTTGATCAATTACCGAAAGATTCAGACTCGCGTCTTCCTTTTCTGGCATTGTATTCATCCTCTTATGCAAAAGTCTTTACACAGCACCAGACAGTGTACTGTGAGCCAGTGTTACAGGGACAGTGTCGTTCTGCTGTGAGGCAGCAGGAGGTCCGGTGTGTCCACGGGGTTTAAAAGCTGAGGATCTCCATCCATCATGGGAGACAAAGAAGCCACTCACACATCAGCCTCACAACAATAAGGACTGTAACATGGACAGTTTTGATCTGTGTGATTTTATATATCTAAAAAAAAAAAACATGGCGGTAAACATTTAATTTCCAACCATGAGTATGTTCTTAAGCGTTTCTCCGTCTGTCTCCTCATTACACACGGAGCCTTCTCAACAACAGCAGCATCAACGCGACCATTTCCCCATGATCATAACTTTTCTTCGACTCTGCTCGCAGCAATGAAATGAAGCAATTTTAAAAGCACTGCAGCATTCTTAATGATCAGTTGCACAAAGCTAAAGACAATCAAACAGTGAATGAATTAAATTATTTCTCAAAACTAAATTCCAATTACCTCCCTTGAATTTACATAACCTCGATATAAACTGTTCCCCCTGTCCCCTTATCTTATTTTCCCTCTCTTCCTCCTTTGTTTGTAAGTGTATCAACCTTAATTCTCTTTGGTATGGTGAGTTTTGGCAGAAAATTAAACTTCATATTTTCTCTCTCTGCCTCTTTGTCTCTCGCTCCCTGTCCCTCTCGTTTTCCGCCCTCTTGCCGGTATCGAAATGCGTGCAGCGTGAAATTAAAGCCAATGCATTTCTGACTCTGAAATAAATTTGCCCCTCTGATGAGGTTGGAGTTGGTCCAAGGCTCTGCGATGAAAACGCTTTTTACACTTATTTTCCTTCATGGTGAAATTATCCACTGCTTATTATTGTTCGGCATACATGACTCTCTCCTCTGGGACTGTGGCTGCTCGCTGTTTTCCCTGACAATTTATTAATTTTTCTGTTCTTGCACGCGGTTCTCGTCTTGCAGGATCCTTGTTTTTCTTAGAATTTTAACCAGTTTTTCTATGAAAGGGGGAAAGTATTTCATTTTCGCCGTGCAGATTTAAGCCTCACATTCATGGGTCCTGAAATTATGAAATTTACTCAGCGGATGAATTAGAGGTAAAGAAGAAAACATAAAGGTACCAGAGGGGGGTTTTCTCACAGCAAGAAACATAAGAACCATTCGGCAGGAACACATCTTTAAGAAATGCAGCAAAATCACTATTGAAGTAAAATAGGTTCTTCCTCTCTCGACCATTCGCAGGATCTAGATATCAATTGTTCTCACAGCTCGAACGTGACTCCCTGTTTTCTACAAAGCCACAAAAATACACAAAAAATTACAAATTCCATTTCTTCTTCTTTGTATTTGACGCAATAGCTGCGTACCAATTCATCACAGCGGCGCTACTAGGCTGTCACAGGCCCGTCATAACAATAGTGATAAGCATGATTCATTTGTCCCACAGTTGGGACAGAGGTAACCAACCCCTGAACCCTTATGAAGATATTAGAAAGAGGATGTTCACTTTTTAGTCTCTTTTTTTGTTGGTAACCAAAAGATGAAACTTGGTGTTCAAATACCACCTGGAAGAAATGGCATAGATATTTAAAATCGCAACTGAAGCATCATTCAATGTCCCTGTGGTTGTTTTCAACGTGCACCGAAAAAACTGTGTGTGAGAAAAGACTGCTGAGCACGCACTCCATACAGAAAAACCCGCTCATCCCACAGCCAAATATAACAGCAATTCAGCACTGACGCTGACGCCAAGTGACAGGAATAGAAACATCCACGCAGGTACTGAAGGTTTCAGATTAAGAAATCACTCCTGCATTGCTGAAGCAAAATTTTGGTGCAGACAACGACTGTAGTCACTTTTATATCTGGGGTCTTTCGTCCTTCGTTATCTGCTTTTTCATTCATGTACAGTATATGACTCTGTCAAATGGCATCAGGAGGACGGCAGAACATTATGGTTTGATGCTAGTTGATATTAGCGGGACTGAAAGACTGAAATAACTCCCTGAGCACTGCTCCTTAAATGACTGCAGCTCATACAGGGGAGCAATGGATGCAGTTTCAGCACTATGTGAAATAAGTTGTTATTTGAAAGGTATGAAAGTTGGGTCTAAAGTTCCGGTATATAAATTTAAGGTATTGAATTTCCAGCACTGCTGCCTCGGTAATCGATCAGCTTTGATAGTGTAATAGGACCGTCTAAAGCAGCAGCTCAATGATGATATATCCTGCTTCAAAGATGACCAACACGGAGCTGAAAAGGAAATGAAAATTACTCCATCTCATAAATTATTGATTGTTGAAACATACAGTCCAGTTTTCTTTCATATAGGGGCTGCACAGCCTTTTGAAAGAGAAGAAGGAGAGCGTAAAGAGTTATGGCCAGTCCTGCTTTATTAATTACTTTGTTCCTTATAGCCCCAGAGGTATCATTATTGTTCAATTGGCAAATAACCGTCTTTCAACTTTTTTCTGTCTCCACTGATTCAGAGAAATTGCCCATGGATCATCATCCTCAGACGCTGAGAGCCGGGACCATATTTAAAATTTGAGTTTATTTCCCCTTTAATCTTTGATGATTATAACTCACGCAGCAGCGCTCCAGCACCCCAGTGGTGATTATTCATTCACCGGCCCATTTCTCTCTTGGCTGAGGTTGCTCCCAGTCCAGTCATATTAATCAACCGCCGCTCTAATTGACTGATTAAGTCATGACTCCAGCAGCCAAAATGGCTGACTGACTCATTAAACTATGACACATATTCTGCTTGCAAAATGGCTGACTGCAATTCAACATCCCTGACTTTTATGGGCAATATAATCTTTTTTTTTTTCTTTCAATAAGGAGATGGATAGGTCTCTTCTGTAGGACCACATATTTGCATATTTCGGTTTGCAAATCATGAAACATGGTAACTTTTAAAGAGCTCGAATCATCCTCACAAAGTGCGCCTGGCTACGGAAGCCGTTTCGCTCGAACTTGAAGGGTACACCTTGAAGAGTTGGGTCAGATCAAGGTTGGATTCATTTTCCCTCCATCACAAACGAACCAGTACAGAATTCATTCGTGACAAAGACCACTACATCTAGTAACACTGCTAATCACGCCCTCGTCTCATTGTTGCGTTCAGATCTGCCCAAAGGAATCAGGAGTCATACCAAGCTCGGAAAATCAGCCACATGATTTAAACTCACTAAACAACACGGGTTTGAAAGTGCACTTACAGACGGAAGAAACTCAAATTTCAACAGAAAGTGAAGGGGAAAAAGATACAGAAGCCTTGTTGGGGCTGTCAGAAGTTAAGCAAGAAGCAACCGCCAACGCTGACTGTAGACATCCGGGTCAAGTCTGATAGCAGTGTAGGTGGTGACTGACGGACATGTTTTCTCTCGGGGCTCACCATGGCTGTATGCGTACTATGAGTACTATGGGTACTATACACCTGCTGCTGATACCAGCTCTCGTACAATCCTCGGTGCCCCTTGACACTTCCTGTACATGCTGAACTGCAGCCAGTATACCGAGGAGACTGCTTGGGAGCTTCGGGGCTCCTCAGATTCGTTCAGACAGTGGACTCGGTGCTTGTTAGCTTGTTAACCTGTTCACCTGTGGATATTGTTCCCGATTCCTGCTGCCTGACTTTGGAGGGACTTGCTGCCGCAGCAGTTCGGTCAAGTTGAAAGAAAAACTTTTATTGTCTCCAGGCTATTTTTTTTATTTCTGCTACTGTCGTGATACAACATACGAGTTGGTAGAGTTTTGTTTTTCTCAAAATACAAACAGCATCTACACAATTAACACAACAAGATCAGTACAGATCAATTTCATAATTCATCAGCTATATGTAGCCTACAGCTTTCAGGGAGGATAATGAAGCTTTTTCTTTTACTTCTGGGGCTTAATAAATGCTGGAACCTGTCAGAACAGGATCCCAAATTAGGACCAGCACCTACTTGATTGGATCCAGCTTCTCCTATCTGATCCACAATACCAAATACTCGAAATGCTTGATACCAGTGTAGGAATTTGGCTATAACTGCGCGTTCATGTTTTTGGTAGACGGTGAACTGAACGTATCCATTAGCAACTAATGAACATGAATGTCAAAAAAAAAAAAATGTCAGAAGAAGAAGAAGAACTGTGTTTTACAGCGGCACCTGAGGATTTACAGCACCCGGTATATGAACTGAAATCCAGGCACATTTTTCAGCCAGTGACTGTAATGAAGCCTGTGGTAGAGCGTGTACTGGCCTGTAATCTATTAAACGTTTCTGAACTGCTGCGTGATTCGGTTCTTACAGTCTAAATAAAATTTCCATTGCATCCACAGTATAAACCTTTAATGCACCTCTTCTTTCACTGTCTGCACATAATGCACACATTCATATACAGATCTGTTGTGAGATGTCCTGCGTTATGACACATTATTTACATAAACATATACTTATATATATATATATATATATATATATATATATATATATATATACTGTATACTTGTATTTTAAAAGTAATCTGTCTGTGATTCTGTGTGTAGTTGCAGCTCATGAAAAAAGAACAGAAGAAATGAACATGATAGTTAATTTTGTAGGACTGTGAACTATGAACACGAACTGAACATGAATCTGTGTTAACTGAACTATAAGCTATATTTGCACCATATTTAGAAGTTCGCACTCTGTATATAACAAGTATAAACGAGGGAAAATAACTGTTGAACCTCCTGGCACTAGCCTGAAGAGAAAAAAAACTTCTTTTGGCCCCTAAAATCCTCTTAATGGAGCAATCAATTCTCGGATGATGACATGTTGAAGTGACTCATGAGGTTGACATTGTATTTAAAAGTGAAATGCCTCAACAACTATGGATTGTCAACCTTTTATCTAGCACCATCAAAACTTTTCATTCACAACACAAACTGACAACATTCCCACTAGCCTCAGCTGTAAGTTGTGTTTAGTGCTAGCGAGCATTATCACTGAGCATGTTAGCTTGCTGCATCTACTTCGAAACACCACTGAGGCGTTGTTGTACAGCCTGAAGGCCGTTAGCAGGCATTAGCATGGCTTAGAGACTTAAACAAGCTGAGAATAACTGACACATAGGCCGAACTGGTTTTGTAGCACGAGATCAAACAAGAGGTAATAATTCTCATTAACAGATACTGTACTCTCCAACTCTGAATACTCAGTTAAAATGTTATTTTTCATGCAGGAATCCAGCAACAGTGAGTGTCTGACTTTTTTTTCCAGGTCCAGAACTATAACCATTATATGAACTCCCTGTCTTCTCTTCATTGTATATAAAATATGCAATGACCTAAGCTCCAACGGCAAAATTAGCTATATGTTTTCATGAGTCCTGGTCCCAGAATGAGGATGAATTTGTCATATGGGTCCCAGGCTGAAAAATAAGGTCTACATTAGAGAGAAAATGTGTTATCGGTAGGCTGCCAAGTGCCTGTGCAAGAACCTGCTGGGGCCAATTCATTTATATTAGGATGCCCTGTAGAGTTTGTCTACGGGAAACTGCAGTGACCGGGGACATCCATCTGCACTGAGCTAATGAGGCAGTGCTGCGTTAGTGAATACTGGTCATTTTGGAAGACACACACATTCTTACTCATGGACACAGGTTACAGAACAGGCCAAGATTACAGTGGCCCTAAAGAACAAAACATAACAGCATTTTAGAAATGAAATGTTTCTGTAATATATCTAGGCTTTGTGTTTCCTGAGATGTTAGGTTTTCTGTAACGTTGTCTTTTCTGAAATGTTGTGTTTTCCTTTATGTCAAATTTTGTTTTCTGAAATGTCATCGGATTCTCTTAGATGTCGCATTGTCACACTGCACACATGGATAAATATGTAGACATTCATGCACACATAAACCACACATAGGTAGTCTACAGTACACACAGTCGCACACAGACACACAGCAACATTGTCTCTCAGTGGTAATGAAACCCACACTGATCAATGGTGAAAGAAAGGCCGGTTAAGCAGCAGTTCAGCCGCTACAGCAAACAAATAGTCCAGCTGACCAATGCACCTCTGGCAATTGTGGGCTACATCTCAGAGCAGCATTAGCCAGCGTTGCTAATGAGCTATTACACCAGTGACCCTCGGGACAAACTCATTACCAGGTGACAATAGACGGCAGACAGAAGCTAGATTCATTATCATAATTATCAGCGCCGCCTTTATTGCAGCTCGCTGGGGTTGCTGGTCGTGGTGCATGCTTGTGTGTGTGCGTGTGTGTGTGTGAGTGTGTGAGACCCTGTGTGTGTGTGAATGAAAGCACAAGACAGAGAGTGCTACAAGTAGTTATAGACCATTACAATACTGTGAGAAATTATCTCCTTGCCCATGCGATAGCTCGGAGCAATTTGACTGGAATCCCCTCATATGTTTTCTGCTATAATGAGGAGGCTGATACTTTCAAATAACATTTGGTCGTGTCCATTTTGCCCCATAGAGTCTTGAATGATTCTTTCCTTTTCTTTTATTTTTCTTTTACCATAACAGGCTGAAGCTCGAGCTCTAAATCTGGTGAATAGGCCCATTACAAATCCTGTCTCAGTTCGCTCACACGGGTTTGAGGATGGACGGCCACTTCAGGGCTTTGCAGCTGTTCCATCTGTCAAGCAAAATCCATCAAATGCCTATCTATCAATCTGCTCCCTCGCTTGTTGACTTGCAGCGGGAAGTTTACAAACTTCTGCTTCTCACGCTGCAAGACAGAGAGCAGAGTGGATTAGCAGCGTCGAGCGCATCAAAAATGTAATCCTAACTTCACAGAAATCATGTGACTTGATGGATTACTCCCCTGGAAGAAATCATTGCTGTTCATGTCATTGTAAGGCTATGTGTTTGTCATACCTTTCGTTTATCAAATTAGGTTTTACGCTTTAAGCATTTTAACATTACTTGAAATGAAGTTAGAAGATTCATAAATGTTTTACCTCGGAAAACTGGAAAAAAATGTGACTAATGTACATTTGTATTGATGTTATTTACTCCAAGGATTGTTTTGTTTTCTACAGCAGTAGTTCCCAACCTGTGGGCCGTGGCCCACCGGTGGGCCACTGGGGTATTGCAAGTAGGTCGACAAATCGTTTGCAAAACAGTATGACTTTGGTAAAAAGATGTAATTATAAAATAAAAAATATAAATGATGTTTTTAAATGTTTTAAAACGAAGATATTATAAAATCTGAAAAAGTTGAAGAACCTCTTTCATTGTTTTTTTCATATTAAGATCTATCACTGTGATGTGCCAGGAATTTTTATGTTGTCACTGGCCTCACAACATCGTATACTTGTTTGCTATCTTAGTCTGATTGTGCGTGAGAAGATAAAAAAAATGGAGCATCAAAATGGAGAGCTGGTTAGCAACAGGAAAAGTTAAAGAGAGTCAAGAGACAGACTGTGAATCGACAAGAGATCTCTCCCCATCAAACAAAAAAGAAAACTTGAGATTCCCCTCCTTTCAATCCAATCCTGAATGTTCAATAGTTACCATTAAATAAAAAGTGCTCTGAGAATACATTATTTGGCCTCCATATTGTTATGAGGTCGCCATGAGTTAGAAAAGGTTGGGAACCACTTAAAAGAGGTGGATCTGAGTAAGTAGCCAAGCTGAGCTGCTGGATGGGGTGCGTTTGCTTTTCTGACTTAATTGCTGAATAAATGTAATTGTCTTCTATATTTGGAATCAAACTTTGTGCACCAACCTAGACAACCAATCAGTGCATATCAGCCATTTTTGCGTAATCCTGCCAACAAATAAAACAAACAAACCACCACACAGACACGGGGTGAAAACTTAACCACCTCAGTGGAGGTAACAAGCCTCTAATGGTCCGGTGGGCAGAAGAAATAGTGACAAATTCCTCTATTTAAAAAGAAAAGAACCAAAAACTCAATGTTGCGTTGATGCAAAACCCATGTGGGTCTATTAAAACTTCAAAGGTTAAGTTGACTTGCACAGCTCATAGTATAGTTTGCTATATAACTTAGCAAGCAGGAGAGGATAGTGGATGAAGGGATGAAGAGAGGAGATGGGGGGTTTAAGAGGTGATGAAGGAAAAACAATGAAGAAACAGGACATGAGAAGTTCTAAAGAGGAGGAAGGAGGGATGAATAGATCGGAGGATGGAAAGCAAGACAATGAAAAGGAAGGAGTGATGAAAAAAGGATATTCAGAGGAGGAAAAGGTGATCAAGATTAAGGAGGAACAATTAATGAGGAGCAGATGGATGGGAGGGAGGAAAACCCGGTGAAGTCAAAAAGGAGGCAGGGAGGAGGGAATGAACAGAGGGAGGGAGGACAGGAGGGAGGAAGGAGGGAAGGAAAGAGGAGGTGACTGGCACAGAAGATGAAGGAAGGAGAGACATTTAAATATAAACAGGGAGAAAGAGTCTGAAGAGGAAGAATAAAGTGAGGAAGGAAGAAGTGTGATCAACATCAAGGAGCCAGGAAGGAGGGATGGATGAAGCAAAAAGATGGCTGAAAAGAGTGAGGGATGACGAGATGGGGGCCGTGACGGGGAGCCATTAATAATTTATGATAGCCTCAGCTTTTCAAAGCAGCCCAGCGGTCCCGCTCTCTGCTTTCCCCTGACGTTTAATTTGTCTGAAAATCAGCGAGCGTGGAGTCTGATTATCGTCTCCGTCTGCCAACGCCTCCGCCTCAATCTCCCTGACACCAAGGTGGGATCACAAGCTGTTCTGTCAGCCTGGAATCCTTTAGGTTAAAACAACCCTCGTCTGTAAGCTGCACCCCTACAGACACAAAGTATAAGGCCCCCATATCTCTGCAAAGCATCTCTGAACCTTGCACGTCTGCCTGAAATTAAATGCTGTGACACCAACCTGAGATGTTCTGTGTTTTTCCATTTATGAGGCCATTATATTGACAGGGAAATGCAGTAAAGTGCCCGTGTCCGAGCTCTCTCTGTATAGTTTTACAGGCTGTTTGATGGGCCTATTTCTGAACGGGGGACAGAATATCTCGGTCTCTTACAGTAAACCATCTTCTCTAACAGCAAAATGGCTTTTTGGTCTCTATTGATGCCTCCTTCACCACAGAGGAGGGATTAGAGCTGGGAAAATGTTGTACTAGAAATTAAGCTTCACTCACATTAGGAAACCTACTTGTGGGAAGTGATCCTGGATTGTCCGAGGGTTAAGGTTAATTGATGGTAAATTTCTCTGGACTTTGCCATTCTGCATTTTTTGACATTGTGCTCATTGTACAAATTACAAACGATCAGTCTTTTACAGTGGCTGAAACGTATCTATCATGACAACAAACTATGATGAGTGTAGCTACACTGGTCTCCCTCCCTTTAAAAGGACAATGTCAGAAGACACTGTGAAAACTACGAGAAAATAAAACATAAAAGTCCAAAACAAACTACTTCTCTTAAGCGTCCTTGTACGCAGGCTCAAACGATTTAGCCTCATAAGGCCCGCTGGCCCACGCACGGGCCGTTTATAAGGTTCTGAATGTGTAAACGTTTGTCAGTATAGACTTGTTGTACCTTCTTAGATCGGTTAGAGTCTCTAGAATCCAAATATTCAGTTCAGTTTGCGCTAACCATAAGCACATAAATTTTGATTTGTTAACATCTACCAGAATCATGTAGCCTACCAGTGGAGAGTGGTGACCGCCTACCTTTTAGACATGTAGACCTCCGATTCTCGCTCCATTCCTCCATTATTTGTATTCCTTTTTAGTCCTTAAGGGTCCACAGGTCACAAAAATTAAAAGGATTTTTTTTTTATATATAAAAGTATTCCAGGTTGTGAATATCTGCTACTCTTCCTTCACACATCTTCTCTCTCTCCATCCCGGTGCATCTGCAGGTATGTATATAGGTCGGTTACTGCTACTGCTACTGCTACTGCTACTGTTTCTTCTTCTTCTTCTTCTTCGTTTTTATGCCAAATTGCAACCATATGGAGCATTATCGCCACCTACTGCAGAATTATAGAATCCTTATATTNCCGATTCTCGCTCCATTCCTCCATTATTTGTATTCCTTTTTAGTCCTTAAGGGTCCACAGGTCACAAAAATTAAAAGGATTTTTTTTTTATATATAAAAGTATTCCAGGTTGTGAATATCTGCTACTCTTCCTTCACACATCTTCTCTCTCTCCATCCCGGTGCATCTGCAGGTATGTATATAGGTCGGTTACTGCTACTGCTACTGTTTCTTCTTCTTCTTCTTCTTCTTCTTCTTCGTTTTTATGCCAAATTGCAACCATATGGAGCATTATCGCCACCTACTGCAGAATTATAGAATCCTTATATTATATTATATTATAAATCCAATGTCTTTAATGAAAATAAAAATATGGTTCCAAATACTATTCCAAGGATTATTTGTAAAAAAAAAACTGTTTGTAGATCCATGTGTTTGATCGGGGGTCTGCTACTGTTTGTTAGCTTTCAGGTTACAAATGTAAAGATCCAATCAGATTTCACTTCAGGGGGGTTGGAGGGAGACAGCGAGCGTCTCCGAGCCTAAGACGTAATGACGTAAGGGGGGGGCACTTCAGAGCTAACGCCAATAGGAGAACCTGCAGGCTGAGCTGTAAGACACATTTTTCGTCCTCAATATGAGAAACTCAGATGATGTCAACTGAAAACAAATCCAAAACGAACGGACGAGTTTCATGAACGCAGCGTTTGAATGCTTCCGGGTTGAAGGTCGGCGTCCTTCCTCTCTGGACCAGCGCCAGCGCAAATCAATCCTCAGGCTCCGAACCTGACTGACCTGCAGCAGGTGTTGATCAGCTGACAGAGGGGGACACCTGGGGCCTCACGTACCAAAGCCTTGCGTAAAATTCATACTGAATCGTGGCGTACGCACGAAGCTGGAAAGATGCGTACATACCAACAAAAAAAAAAAAAATCCGTGCTCGCGCAGGATTCCACGTATATTTTTGCACAGAATTATTTTTCTTGGCCTTTATTCACGTTCTCTTGATTAAAATGTGTCAAAAATATTTACACTAGTATTCTGTTTATTTACATCCATGCTCTGTTTTCAATAGACTGTCACAGGGAACGAAGCACCGCGAGAGGATGAGGCTATCCAAATCTTTTCCACGTTAGAGAGTTAGTAAATGAACCACACAAACTATTTTTGTTCTTGTATAAAGTAAATCCTGCAGGTAGTTATGAAGTATTACTTTGTTACAGGATAAGAATACTAAAAGATACCATGCATGAGCTGATGTAGTTTAGGTTGGGTTGTAGTCACATGCAAACAAGCACATTTTCAGAAACTATAATGTTACCTTTCAAATGAGGTTTCATAAATGCATTTTTGCTCACATTCTTCTGTTATAAGCTTATTACATTTACATATGCAAATGGGCGCAAATTAGGTTTAAAACAGGTGGGTTTTATTAAGTATATAAAGAGAATTTATTTGTGTTATCTGGATCTCAATAAAAAGAAAAAGTCAGACACAGACATACAAGTGGATGCTCCACTGCTGCCATCTGATGGTGGTGTTGTGTTACAGCAATGCAGCACAAGGCCAGCCTAAGCTGTAAATTAGCCATCCACCTATTATCATTGGAATATTCTCATATTGATATAAGAGGAAACACAAGACAGGTCATGCACCCAGCAGGAAAAGTCTAGTAAAACACAGGCATCAATTCACAAAACAACACTGGCAACGAAGCACACCCAAGGGTGTTGTCAGGACAGGCTGATGCTCGTGACTTAATATGCAAATCTCTGTGTGATTCTGTGTGAGCCAGTGGATGGCGAGACTCTCCACTTTCAAGACTGACCGGATCAATAGGTCACATGAGGTTACTTAAGAAAATATACTCCTTAAATTATATCTGGATTTCTGGCAGTTCTCATTCTCAGTTATTAGAATTTTATCAGTTTTAAAATAAACAGCATGTTTTCTTTTTATATAGATATCAATTGCTATTGAGATGCATTATGGGAAAGGTAGGGTCAATGTTTTTTGGAGCATGAACCTCACTGGGAACTAAAGGTTACAACATCTCAGATTTATGCAGATTAAGCGTCAACTGTCATTAGTGTCAATTCACTAACCAGACAAACAGGAAGTGCGATAGGGTTCACTGGAGGTCGAGTAATTGTGATAAAATTTTATTCATTGGTCAAACTTATATTTATACTTTTGAGTGTCCTAAAGTTTTCCATTTTTTATATCAGTTACAGTGTGTATATAAATATATATATATATATATATTAGATGAGCTCAAATACAAAGAATGTTTTGTTTTAGTTTTTTTGCCCCAACCTGTCATCTCACCCAAAGGTGTGGCTACATTCACCCAGATAAGTTGACACACAGTAAGTGGGGTGTGAAAGCTATTAATCTTTAATAATAACATTTTGACAAACTCCTTATAAATGCAAAGTCTGCTCACTTTTTTCCCCAGAGCTTTCAACTCACAGTCTTCATCAGGGGAAAGAGTTTCCTCAGTGATCTTGGAGATGCGTTTTATTATAACCATGAAAATTAAATTGTCAAAAAAAAAAATGCTTTTAGCTTTTAAAATCTGATATTTGTCCACAGCTGATTGTTTTCTCGTTTTATCTCTCTTACTTTATGCCTCAACATATGTTTGAAAATGTGTAATGGATTGCTTTTGTAACTGTTTTTGTTCACACCCTGTGTTAGTATTAGTGGCTGTGTCACACCCATGTTAGTTTGTGATACTGTGACCTGCTCCAGGCGTTTTGACTTGTCATAGCAGGAAAACAAATCTTTATAATTACTCACTTCCAGAATGTCCCATGAAGCCGTGCCAGTGAACCGGCACAATAACTGCTACTAAAACCCTGACACAAACACTTGGTTGTTTGTAGGAGACTTTGGTGAGCCTGAATCTGTTTGATTCCTCTGCACCTGACAGAGGGATGATTTTGAAAGGTACTTTTTTAAAATTTAAAGTGAGACGTCAGTGTCGAATCGTGTTATTTTTATGTAATTTCAGTAGTGTAGTCCGCTTTATTTTAGTGGGTATACTGTGGAACGCGCAGGGGGAAGTTTTATGACATTTGTTGAGTTGACTGTCAGATTTTTACAAAAACAAATAGCTGAAGTGCAAAGTTCTGTCACAAAACTATGTTGTTACGTATCCTTGAGCCTTTTTAAGTGGTTATACAGAAAGATTATACCTGCGTGTCATGTCGACTACACCCCCGGTGTAATTTGTCTTCAATGACTGATTACTACCCCACCGATTAAATCTATTAGTTTACCACCAACACGTTGTATAAGTATGGTCTTACGTACCGAAAAATACACAAATACTGTACGTTCATATATAGAAGTTATATGAAATATTCAGTATTAGTGATTATGGGCAGCTTCGGGAACTTTCCATTTTCATTTGAGATGTATTCACTGAAGGAGGAAGAAAATACAGATTAAGATAAAATAATGAGTTAAAAAAAAGAGAAGACGTTGTTTCTGGTTGTTCCTCAATGAAGCTTTGGGGAGGACAGACTGCTCCCTATGTGACAGTGACTTTGTGGAAGGTCCTGGAAACGGCGTTGGGGCTGTTGCTGTGTGAGAACTTAGCCATCAGCAGTTTAGTTCCAGGTGAGGAGGCCATGATGGACACCTGCTTCTCTATCTTCTCGCCTGGCTTTAGAAGATGCAGGCTGGGAAAGAGAGAAAGAGGGGAGAAACTTTTATCTTTTCAGTTTTCAACTCTCACAAAGACACACACATACACACACAATGTCTCCAGAGCGGCCCTGAAACAGTCCGGAGATTAATGGTTTTGCACAAAAGTAGGTAATAATATTGGACAATGAATAAAAGAGGCAATTGACAAGAGATTTGCTGTCCCACAGCACACAGTGATCGTAATGTAAATCTGTGTGTGTTTGTGTGTGTGTGTGTGTGTGTGTGTGTGTGTGTGTGTGAGTGGGTGGCGAGCGCTTAAGTGATGAGTGATTAATAACACCAATTATACAACCAATCCTGTGCCAGCTACAGTGCTCCCAGAACTCACTCTCTGCCCCTTCTCAAGCCAAAGAAGCAAATGCCAGCCCAGCTTTATTGCTCCAGTATTTAGCATGAGGATTTATCACCTCTTAACTTCTCCTGAATCTCTTCTCTTATTAGCTAGCTTATTCCTCTCGAGGGGGAAATTTTTGTGTCTGGGCCAATAAAAAGCCACCATGGCTCCAGGGGACTGCAATAAGAGCAGAATAGGACCAGAACCAGAACCAGGAAAAGTCGGACTCAGAAGTTTTCACACTTTCATTGACAAAGTTTGTCCAGTTAAAGCCATAGAAGAGCTGGTGGAAGAGAAGAAGGAGAGGAAGTGGAAGAGGAGGATTAAGTCTTAACCACAAACAAGGAAACAAATTATGAATAAATAAATAAAATTCAGTGTCATTTAGCGCTGAACAGATGACATCGTGTGGCAGATTAGCAGAAGCAAAGCACATAAACTACCTGAGCCTAAGACTGGTCAACAGGGACAAGAAAATTTTTTACATGAAAACTCTTTGTTTTCCTTTTCTTATTACATTCTGAACTACTACATGTGCCACTATGTTTAACTAGGGCACAATCTGCTTTGAATATAAAGAAATTTTGAAGTAGAAATAAGCAGAGAAAAAGAGGAGGAGATCGTTGCATGAGTATAAAGGTAAATTTAACCCCAGAGTGTGATGGTGCTTTGTTCTCTGTTGCAAAATCTTACCTGACCGCATTCCCATACCACATTCCTCAGACACTCAAACCACACATCAATGTTTTCTTCACAGCTCAAACATAAATGAAAGATATACGTCACTGGAATGTGACCAGGGGGCAAACTCACTCAGTGACTGAACAGACTCACCTGGCCTCATGTTTGCCTTTCAACAAGCCAGATCCCTCCACAGTCAGAACAGCTCCACGCAGAGCTTTGGTGAACTTGTTGGTGAAGGACACCTGGACTGTGTGCTCACTCCTCATCTGGATGCTGTCCCCTCCCTCGATCTGCAGAACAGCAGGTTACATTATCAGATACCGGACGATAAAATCATCTACTCACTCAATATTGAGTTCTGGTGCTCAAAACTTTAGTCCACGTTGTGCTTAGTGGCCATTAAATAGGATTAGTCATGTCCCGCTTTGGGTCTTAAGGTCATGTTTTCCTTGTTTCATACTTTTTATTATTTCCTTTTTTTCTGTTACTCACATGTCCTCTATTTCCCTGCCTTTGCGTATTTCCTGCCGCTGTGATCATCTGCCCCGCCCTTATTAGTTTCACCTGTGTGTCACCGTCTTCCCAATCCTAGTCTATTTAGTCTTTGTGCTCCGCTTCCTCTGCACCAATTCGTCTTTGTCCTATGCATTGGGATATTCAGGCTTATTTCCTGGTGTTTGTTTTCCTTATGATTCTTGCACAATTCCTGGACTCAGCTCTAGTTTAGTTTCATGCTCTACTGGCTGTCTGCCCGTGTACAGAACCATTTTCAGCATGTAAAGACTGATCACTGAGCTCTGCCCTTGTTTCTGATTTGTGCTGTTGAGTCCTCATTTGTGTTTTTTTTTTTACAATTGTTTCAGAATTTCATCAAAAATCACATCTGACATCGGCAACTAATCAAAGTAAAAAATGTTTATGTGCGTTCATGCTTCCAGCAGATAAAAACATATAGTTGTGGATCACAACAGTATTTTTTCAATGGCGGTTGCTCTGACAACAAAACATTGTCTTGTGGTGTTCAACAAGGCAGAAGCTTGGGTCCACTTTTATTTCAAATCTTTGAACCACACATAAAAAATTCTGATGTAGTTACATATACAGACGACTCAGCTGTGTTCTGTGTTTCAACAACATTAGTAAACAGAGAATCAGCATGTTGAGTTGCATACCATTACTAAGTGGGTGAGAATGAACAAATGAACAAACACTGCCGAAACTAAATGCATTGTTTTTGGTGGGAACTGAGATGCGCAAATTATTTGCACATGTGGCACATGTGGAGGCTAAATCAGAGGTCAGAAGGCTCCTAATAAAAACCCACATATTTGACATTTTTGAACACTGATATCAATGAAATATGCAGCAAAACTATGATATACAAGGTTATTGCAAAATACTTATGATTAAGAATGCTAACTGTGTTAGTTACCTCATTCGATCTAAGGAGATGTTTGATATCCTCTGTATATGTTGCAATGGAGTCACTTTCATTTTAAGCTGAAGTAGTGATTGCACTACCAACATATGTGACCATGCAACATGTGACCATTTTTGTTTACCATCTATCTCAAGTCTGGATTCAGCAAAGGGAGCAGAATTTGTATTTTTTTTTTGCTCAAAAGAAAACTTTCAGCACAAAACCAACATACTGACAGTTGAATGTCATTATGATACAATTAGTCAGTGTGATAAGTAATTAGATTTAGGTCACAGGTGGCACAGATGCACAGGGGGGTGGGATGTTTCTCTGATATGTTTTCTGTCTTTGCTCTTCATTAAACTCATAACAGTGACAAGCATGAAGGAGATCAAAGTGAAGAAAATGAAAAATATAAAGAGAAGAAGACAACGCAACATAATTAATTCATAATACTCTGTGAGCTGAAGAGAAGGGAGGAGGCTGGGTGCTGTTGTACCTCTATGTTTATCTCTGGCGAGGTTAGGTTGAACTCCTGTGAATCCAAGACTCTTTCTTCAGTCCCCACGTCCTCTATCACCACTGCAAGATTCACAATGTCGTCACCTGCCACGGCCAACTCATACTCAGAGGGAGGGATGGTGTGCTGGAGTTTCAGGACTGCAGGGAAAGTAAAGGATGTGGTAAAATGAAGGTGAGAGGATAAAAAAAAGAAAAAAGAAGCTAATCAATCAGAAGGTGTTTGTATATGGAGAGTTACAGGCCTCCTTACCGTCATGCGGCATTAGGTGCACCTCCTTATGTGTTTTCCAGAAGCTCTCATGTGCGTGACTGTTGTACTCTTTAATCTGAGCGTTGAGGTATTCCATCAGGACCCTGGGGTTGCTTGTCTGGTTTGTGACCGTCACGCACACGCGAATGCTCTCACCCATGATTGGCTCCCCATCTATTTTTAGGGACACCTCCAAACTAGATGACGAGTCTGAATGTGGGAGATGTGCACATCGTTTGCATTTGTAATACTTTAAAGACATACTAGTGCTATTGGTGAGACTTTTAGTCCTAGAACGCATGTTTTTTGTGTTTGCACTATATCTATAACACTATAGACAAATATATGTGGAAACCCCAGTCACAGGTGCATAAAATTAATAATATAGCCACATCTTCAGTAGAATGGGTCCCACTCATCAAATGTCAATGAACAGTTTCTTTAAAGGAGCTATTTGTAAGTTTTTGGGGGCAGGTGGTGGTGATTGTCGCTTAACAAGAGCTTCGTCCATCATTGCATTTACAAGACAAGAGGTTATAAGTGTTCAGGGCAGATTGGAGGCTACACTGAGTCGCAATCAGGAAGTGACAAGATGGGCCAGGGCTAGCTGGTTAGCGTGCTAACTTCAGAGTTGACATTGGCGTTACTTTCCACGTCTGGAGACAGCTCTTGGTGAGTAAAGGAATGAAGTTTGATGCCGAACTTGCGACATTTCTTCTAGACTGGTGAGTAAACAGCTGTTACTGCTAACGTTAGCTGTGCAGCAATAGCAGAACTTATAAATAGCTCCTTTAATGCAACAAATGCACAACCGTAAAGCAGGAGGCCATACCTGTTGCATAAAATGAGAAATAAAAAAGTAATTAAAAAGTTACAGGTTTGTATCTTCAATAGCTGATCAAGGTGATCAATGTTTATTTTTCTGTGACAGAACAAAAATCATGGACACTGACATGCAGAATTTATGGAGTGCACCTGTGAGCTTTTTTAACTGTTTTGTACCAAACCATAATATAAGTTTAACCAAGACAGTTAGCAGGTCATGAAACAATAACTATAGCGTTCAGGCCAGTGTCACTGTAAAATATTTCAAATATTGCTTTTCTGAAGCACATTTAACCTCTGACCTCCCGGTGGAGACAACTGCAAGATACAAGCCCATACAGTATACTCAACGAGGGCAACTGTGGCTGGCATGTTCATTAATCAAGCTAAAAAGCCTTAAGATGTCAGGGTGAAACAAAACACATTAAACAAAAAGAACATATCATTACAATGCAAATGTTATTACCGATGGGCCATTTGTGCAAATTACCTGCTCCTAATAATCAGTGCAAGCTGCATGCATTCAGACTAAAAGGAAAATGTTTCATATACTGGAAAGCTGTCATCTTAAACAGCATGCTTTGGAGGGACGAATAAATTATTTTGAATTTGGATTAGCCTGAAAACTAAATGCACAAGCCACAATGAAAAGCTTTGCCTTTGATAGAAAACAAAATGTTGAATGAATGGATGAGGGAGTCATCACACTAGTATTACTACTTCTAATATTGATATTAGAGCAGTGATACATATATACACATATATACATATATTTGATTTTTTGACAGTATGAGTAGTATTAAAGCTTACCTCCTCCTTCGTTGGTGGGCATCAGACATGAACGGTTCATCATCATCATGTCTCCTGTAAAAGAAAGTGAGATTTTGAAATTATGAAAAAGCAAGAGCATCAAAATCTAAACAGCGAAATGCTTGAGAGTTCATCAAGAGGCATAGCTAGACCACATGTTGTAAGACACATAAAATTACGTTGGTCATGCAGTTTCATTGCTCCGTTTTTGTCTTTGAATTATACAGAAACTGGGGTGATGATGGCCGAATGATTAGGAGCGTGTACCACATGGGCTCAAATGCCCTGATCAGCAAGTTCCCGGTTTGACTCCCGGCTTCCCCTACCTCCTCCCTGCATTTCCTGTCTGTCTCTACTGTCTCTATCAAAAACAAGCATAAAAAAATATTCAGAAACTGTGGAGTGTTGCATTTAGTGCGTCTCAGTGATGGACAGAATCTAATCTATATTTGCATCGGAATGTCACCACATTAACTTTTGTTTTTGTCTTCCCAGTGAAGCCAAAGCAGTGATACATATATACACATATATACACATATATACATATATTTGATTTTTTGACAGTATGAGTAGTATTAAAGCTTACCTCCTCCTTCGTTGGTGGGCATCAGACATGAACGGTTCATCATCCTGTCTCCTGTAAAACAAAATTGATATTTTGAAATTATGAAAAAGCAAGAGCATCAAAATCTAAACAGCGAAATGCTTGAGAGTTCATCAAGAGGCATAGCTAGACCACATGTTGTAAGACACATAAAATGATGTCGGTCATGCAGTTTCATTGCTCCGTTCTTGTCTCAGAATTATACAGAAACTGGGGTGATGATGGCCGAATGATTAGGAGCGTGTACCACATGGGCTCAAATGCCCTGATCAGCAAGTTCCCGGTTTGACTCCCGGCTTCCCCTACCTCCTCCCTGCATTTCCTGTCTGTCTCTACTGTCTCTATCAAAAACAAGCATAAAAAAATATTCAGAAACTGTGGAGTGTTGCATTTAGTGCGTCTCACTGATGGACAGAATCTAATCTATATTTACATCGGAATGTCACCACATTAACTTTTGTTTTTGTCTTCCCAGTTATGCACCGTTTCTCCTTCTGTTATCCTTCAACTGCACATTAAGTTCACTCAGTTTTCAGGTATCATGTGTTTCATGGTCGAAAGGAGGGTGGAGATGCTTTATTACCTTCAGAGTGACTTGATTGGAACTTCCCTGAAAAAAAAGAACAGAAAATGTGAAGAAAAACTCTGTCACATATGTGGAAAACAAAGACAAAACATACCCTACTTCAACTGTCTCTTCATATTGCACTTGCATTAATCGATTAAAGAAGACAAACAACATTGATACCGTCTCAAAGACACAGGACCTTCTCTTACATCTCTTGCTCTTATAAGTTTGTGTCAGATTCTCTGGGCCGTCCGAGCCGATGCTCTTGGTGTAGATCAGCTGCCCCACCGCCTCCTTATCCACCTTCCTCGACACCACTGCTCCACTGCGCACAATCAACCGCTCGACATCGGCGTCAACTGAGGCGCATATGAACGGCGTGTCAAATGCGTTGCCAAGGACGCGGTGCTGGACCGCAGCTACTGAGCAAGGGCCACAGCGGTATGTCCCTGCAGAGACACATGTTTAACACTCAACAATCAGTCGCCTTATCCTGTTCTTTCCAATCGATGTTTATGTCCAAATCTTTAACTGTTATTGTAATCCAAATAAATAACATTAACATTAGTTGAGGCCCTGTTGGGGGCAGGGAACCCACCTGCACTCTTCTCCTGGGGGGTCGGGTCCACTACCTGCCAGCCGTCAAACTCTCCACTGAGGTCTGGTCTTCTCATCCAGCACTCCACCCATACATGGAAGTTCCTGCAGGACATACAGTACACACACACACACACACACACACACACACGTTAATATAAAACATTCATTAAGTTCATGTTAAAACAGTCAAAAGAAAAGTCTATTACTATAAACTGTCAGATCAAACTGATAACTAAGCAATTAAAATACCAACTGTTATCTTTAGGGTTTGAAAGCAAGTGACACCAACCAAATGCTGTCTCTTGACATGTTGAGCTTCTCCCCTGTGCTTGAGTAATACTCCTCAATTTTCCCGTTGGCGTTACAGTCATGGGCTGCATTAAAAACTGTCACCACCCTGGAGGGAATGCCCAGCACTCTCATCACTGGAAAAGAAAGAAAACCTCACTTATATTATCGAATTAAGGCCTGAAGTATTAACCCTGTTTAATAAAAATATAAAAGACATCAAATGAAGTATCCAAAAGAACAAAATACAAAAAAAACAAACCAAAGAAAACCAAGTTCTATTGGTATCTGACCATCCATCCATGGTATCTGTTGGTTTACTACTTTTCATTTTCTTATTTTATGTTTATTTATTTGTCATTTTTTGGTAACATATATGATTTCTTAATATTCACGTTTAGTATAAACAAGATCAGCATGTATCCCCTCAGTTGGGAGACTGTATCCTACACTTCCCATAATGCAGTTTGATAGTAGCTTCTCATTTGCTCCTCTCTGCGTGGTAAGCAAAAAAACATTCTTTCATTTGTCCTGCAAAATCTCCCACAGGTGTTCAGTCAGTTTGTGATTTTGTTGCTGTGAAGACCATAGCATATGATGCACCTCATTTTTATACTTCAACCATTCTCTTGCCCTGTAGCAGATCACCTGCACTCATTATGTTTATCTCGCAATTTATGTTGTTAGTTAAGGTCTTATGTTTCGCTTTGCTAATTTGCTCTCTGAAAGGACGAGAGACTAATAACTGGAATAAAACCAATAAATTATATGCAATAAACTAGATGCAAGTATCACAACTATGTAGTATAAAAAAAGCTGTATGTTATTAGCTTAGCTTATCAGGAATATTGGAAGCGACTGAGACCTTTGAGGCCATGTAGGGTGACGACTCTGTGATAGAGATACGTTCAGTAAAACTTAAATGTTACCCAGTGATTTTGGCATAAATATACTCGTGTGTCCCGGTTATTCAAAGTACCTGTGCAGAGGACAGACGCAAAGACCCAGCATTGTCCATAGCGCACCGGGCTAAAGTTGGATGAGACCCAGCGCTGAAGGATGTCAGCACTGCCGCTCCACTCTGTCGGCCTAACGCCATCTTCGCAGCTGCCCTGCCACTTCCCCTGCAGAATGCCCAGGTCATCCTGACAGTTCACCTTTGACAGGAGGAGACACATTACTGACCTTTCTTTCTGTCTTTGCTGTGAAACTGCAGAGAAAACTGTTCCTCAATAAACTCTATTCATGTTATTGATAATATTTGTCACAAATCTGGCATGAGAGGGAATGCATGTGCATACATATACAGTTTTTGTGAGTGTTGTCTCTCACCATAGCACAGACCACCCTGCTAATGTAGACAGGGTCCCCTCGATGGGTGTAGTCGCTGAATTTGTCATGTAAGTGCTGCGGGCTGATCTGCAGGAGCTTCAGACATGCCTCTAGGACCCCAGGCTCATACTGCACATGTGGAAAACAAATGCAATCTTGCAAATAATGCTGTGATTATACAAGATCCGTTCACGATAGCTACACGATTGTCACATACCTGACCAAATGACCAGGGACGCTGACAGATGTTTAGATTGGTGCCCATGAAGATCACCCCATAATCGCTCTTGATGTACTCTTGTATTTCGTCATTGTCTTGCATGTACACCGGATCATCTGAAAAGCAATGGCAGTGGCATATGAATGACTTCTATGACCGGTTAATAGGAAAACTGTAGTCATAACAAGAAGGAGTTTGACTTCATGGACCCACGTATCAGCCAAGGGTTGCAGAGCAGCACAAACACTCCCACTGCGTAGCTCCTCCTGTACTGTGTGGTCTCTATGTGGAGCAGGAGGTCGTATACACCCACCGAGGACAAAACAGGGGAGCATAAGTGGATGGTGACCGACTCAGAATGCATGTTGCCGGGGTAGATTTTGGCGGTCCAACGCTGGGTGCAGAACTGTTCATCAGCAAAATGGACTGGGGCCTTCCAAGCCATATTGCCTGTACGGTGAATGAGAATTGAATCAGCAGGACTATGTAACGTTTGAATGAAGAGATCATTTTGGCATCTGGAATTGACTCAGTAACATCAATAATACAGTGATGCATATTCAAAGTTTGCTAATATTAGCCACCACAAAGATGCTTTATAACAAAGATGGCCCAATTATGACACTTCCCGTCTCTTAAGTGGGCGTGGTCAGCTGGTATGAAGTGACAGTAGCAGTGTGGTAGTGTAATATCTAATTTTTCTCATTTACCTGTCTGCATCCTTTGGAAAAGAAAAGACAGATACGTAGTTCCTGTTATTACATCCTATTGTTTTTTAACACTAGTTGATGTACTTTTGCTTGTCCATGTCAAAAAACAATAAAATACAAAACAATACAACACTAGACACAGTACAAATTTGCGCCTTATTTTGTTGCCTGTCTTTATCTGCTAACTTAATATCTGATCAACCCAGTGCAACATCTTATCAGTCTAATAATCCTCTATTTTTCCCTCCAAAAACAGTAAAATAATAATAATACTACCAATAATAATATAATAATAATCATAGTATTGTTAAGCAAAGAAACACAAGTTTTAGTTCAGTTTTATCTGTGTCTCCGGTTGGAGAGCGACATCTCAAACAATTTTACTTAAAATGTGAGCAGATGGATTCGATACCTAGCCGAACCTCCAGCACCAGGCTCTCGGTGTAAGGACTCCACTTGTCATCAAACATCAGGGTGAATTTGAACGGTTTCCCACGTCGCACCACCAGGTGCTTTTCGCTGAACCCCTGCGTCTCATGGTAAAGGTGGTTATCATGAGCCTCAAAGTTGACTAACTTCAGTTGGCAAAGGTCGTAGGCAACGCCTGGAAGAACAGATGATGTATTATGAAATCCACACTGATCTCGAGACTGTAGGAAAAACATTATAGAGGCATGGCGCCGTGGAGTTCAAGTAAAAGATGTGCATGGGGGAAGAAGGGGAGAGAGGAGTTCTGGAGCACAGTGTTAATAGAACATACAAAACAATACATTTAGTTCAGGAAAATAATGAAATAAGTAAGTGTTGTCAGCTCTGAGTTTTTTCTGACTCTGTGTCACATAACTTTAAAATACCATCTTCACATTCTGCATTCTGCTTTACAACTGTTGTTTACATTCCCAGCTTTACAGCCTGTCTTTGTGCATTCATTATCTTTACTTACTAAAATACATGAGTAATAATAGTAAAACAAAGAAACACACAGAGATTTTTCAATGGAATATTCTGTCTATCTACTTAAAGGTTCATCAAAGTTTGTTAGAAAGTTTCTTGTCAGGCCAGAAATGAGATAGCTGAGTATTAAATGACAAGTTTATGTAAAATTACATCAAAACTCTCAAACAAAAGTCAATGTAACTTTAAAGTAACTCAGAAACATGCACGCGTCCTTCTCTGGACAAAAGAAAAAGCTTGAGGTTAAGCACGATTTCCAGAACAAACTCACCACAGTTCTGTGTTTGCTGCATGCAGTTCATGGTGTGACAGCAGGAGCTGTAAGTGACGGAGGGAACAAAAAGCATGCTCCGCCCCCCCACTGATTAGCATCTCACTCTTTCCCTGTGATCAACCCACCACTGTATGACACACACACACACACACACACACACACACATATATATATCCTGCACACTGTGGTCCACAGGAACAAACTTTATACTATACAATTATTCTTTAACAATCATTAACCCGACAGAGTCCAGCTCGGTGAGCAGCAGCATGTCATGGGTAGAATTTAACTCATATAATGTTCTCTAACAAACAGTCATGGTGGTGAAACACATTCATTTTGTTCAGTCTGTATGAAGACACACTGTCTTAATTCATGACTTAACAGAACAACATTTCAAGTCACCGTGACTTGATTCACCAGGAAGTGACTGGACAGGTCAGTCCTGTTCACTGTTATCAATCAATCCAGTTCATCAGTCCTGTAAAAACACTTACAGCTGCTTGTTTTGTTAGATTACATTATTTATTAAGGTGTAAAGAATACAACATCAGAAACTTTTTAATATAATGTAGTGCAAAAAAAAAGGAAAAAAAAAAAAAGGATTTATTTATACAAACAAAGTGCCAGAATAAACCTGAGGTATGTGGGAGCCCCTTTAGGGTTTAGGGGTTTGTTTTCCTGTTAGTAATAAAGTTTTACATTCAAGTTTGTACAATTAGTGGTTGTTTGCAAAATGATATAATCATGATGATTTTAATCTTTCAACTTGTCATATTACTGTAAATAAGACTACTGACTGGTATATGCCCTGGTTCCCCAACACCTGACGCGGACCTTGTTGACCCGGGCGACGTCCGAGGTCTGTTTCCATATACGTACATATATTACATTTAAATCTATATTAATTATTTATTTTATTCATTAAAAAAAGGGCATTTCTGCATGCACAGTCTATCCATGGGATCTGTCTTTTCTGGAACTGATTCAAGTTCAAATTTGCATAGAACCAGCATGTAATATGAAACAAGGACACACCCACTGAGTAATTGAAGAACGCCGAAACTCACCTCTGCAGGTTTTTCTGAAAATTGTCACACACTGAGATCATGATTAATTACGACATATAAAGTTGAGTGTGTGTCAATTATAATTATCGGTTATATACAGCAGTCAAACACCCACGCACACCTTTCTCTAGAAAAGTGTTGGTTCAGTGGAAGAGTGACAACTAAGATCGACTCACACACAGATAAAGCCCCCCACGCTGCGTCATCTGTCCTTGTTGACACTGACGATCACGATTCTTGTGCCACCTTCCACACGCTGTCGTCTACAGCTGCGAGAGAAACCCCATTAACAATCAATTTAACGATTATTAAAACATATACATATATATATATATATATATATAATATGCAACACTGGTGGTCTCGCAAGTTAAAATGAAAGCTACTTTTTTTTTTTTAGTTGGTTAAAAAAGCTTTTTAAACCAATTCTGCCACAGAATTAATCATGAGAAACATGTAGGTAAATATGACTGGGATTTCTCACTTCAGGGGTTGCAATCTGAAAAAAAAAAAAAGAAAATGATGTAAAACAAGAAAAGAGACACAAAATGACCACAAATAGACAGTCTGTGGGTCTTGTTCCTACATCAGAGGCGCTTTTACATGTCTGCACCCAGCTGCTGTTCATAACCCGTCCATTTCAGAGCTGCAAACAGCTGGGATTTAAGTTTTAGTTATTACACTGAATTTAAAAAAAAAAAAAGACCACACACACTGAGATCATTATAATTTATGATGACATGTAGAGTTGGACACAAATTGTCATTATAATTACGACCTTTATCTCATTACCAACGAAGCTGAGGGTCACACACCCAGTTCACACCTTTTTCTGAAGAAGTGAAGGTGCCTGAGGGAACGACAACTTGGATCGACCCACATTACTTCACTTTACACGCATCAATCTACATTTAAAATAAAAAAAAGAAAGAAAGAAAGAAAGTTCTGGGCCTCATCATTTAATCTTTTGGTTTTCGTGTGGATTAAACAAACGAGATGAGACATATTCATGTTTCATATGATGTCAAACTTTTTTTCTTTTAACACCTGAAGTTTAACTGACTCAAAGTGTTTGCAAACTCAGCAGAACGAGATTCAAAATCATTAGGATTTAATAAAACAAAACAACCTCGGTGATAAAAAATACAGCTAACTGGAAAAACACAAACTCCTGTGCAATGTAAAATCAATTCAGCACAACAGCCCTGTAATAAACACTACTACACCACTACTACTACCTCTGAGTAAGGTCATATTTTACCTTTACTTTACTTACCTTTACCTCATATGATGGTTTCTCGGCTCGTTTCCTGTCCTCTCTGTGCTGTGGTGGGTGAAGGGCTCCCTCTAGCTGCATAGGTGAGACAGTTTTTTTTTTTATGGCAGTAAAAATCTCAGTCCATCATTTTGATAATTGTAAGATAATGTGTATTCCCTCAAATACAAGAAGCATGGGTTTTTGTTTGTTTTTTTTAAAACAATTCTGGTCGGAAAGTGAATAAACGACTCTACGACCACAAAGAAACACAAAGTGACGACAGAAGAGGCGGAAAACGACAACAAAGACGTAAAAACAACCACAAAGAGACACAAAACGACCACGAACAGACGGTCTGCGGGTCTTGCTCCTCCATCAGAGGGGTGTGGAGGTGTCGGCACACAGCAGCTGTCCAGCTGTCCATGCCTGTAAGATATTTGGAGTTACAATTTGTTTATTAAACTGAATTAAAAACTACGCAACTGTCTGTTACTGCGAAGAACCAGGTCTTTAAAATGTGAGTTTAAACACAGTTTTACTCATTAATTAATGCAAATGGTTAAATGGTACGACAGAGGGAGTATTAGAGCCACATTGAGGAGGAAAAAAATGAAATTATGAGAATAAAGTCGTAATTTTGAGAATAAAATCATGATATTGCAGAAAAAGTGGTAATTTTAGGTTACATGCTGGTTCAGAGTGGAAATATCAGCTTTAAAATGAGGAACGTGGAGCGTCCTGTGAAGTTCTACTTTAGGTTTCAAAAATAAGGAGAAACTTTCTTTTTCTTCCTCAGTGTGGCGCTAATACCCATTCTTAAAATGGGTTTGATGTTTTATCCTCTTTCATATTACAGAACGACATGCTAATGAGTCAAATCAAAATAGTTAATTTTTTATTTTTGTCAAAGAAAAAGTGATACAAAAGGGCATATTGGAGCCCATTAATAATTCACAAGTACAAACCTGTATTTTTTTTTAACCCAGAATGTAGCAACAGATAATAAAATTTGTAAAAAAAGAAAAAAAGTGATTGATTGTTAAATTGCTGGATAAGCCACAGTTTCCCTTAAAAGCATTTTGAACAGCAACTAAATCAGGAGTCATTGGAGTCAATTCGCTTTTGTTCTGTTAAAGCAAATGTCATAGCCTCTGTCGGCGGACTGAGCTTAAAACCTTTGTGTCCCAACAGTGACTTCAACACATGGAGAAACACCTTTTTATAGAGATATGATAGTGTTACATCATTTGGATCAAATCTTATATTTCATGATGAATTCAATCGAGCTCCGACCCATTATTTCAAAAATATCCCACTCATCGTCTCCTTCTGCAGTTTTAACTGAAGGAGATTCGATTTCAAACAAAAGGTGCAAATGTTGTTATCTTTGAACTTTTCCCGAAACAAAACTGCATTCTTTCACCGTGACCGCACAGAGTAATTAATCCTCATTTGACAATTGTTAACAATTCATATTTTACGCCAAACAAGGCACTGCATCCGTCCTGCAGAGAACCAAAACATCACACAACTTTCACAAAGGCTGGCGACATGAACTGCTCACGTTCGGTCGATCATTTCAGCCGCCGGTGGAAGCTGAAGACCGAGACAGGAAAAAAAAAAAAAAGATACCATAAGATACATTCTAGGAAGCCTCGCATTTCAGTGGCTTATAAAGATGCTGTCAGTTTAAAAAAAAAAAAAACTTGTCAGATGCTGATAAAATTATACGCTGGATTTTTAAGGTTTCCAAACATAACAAACGAAAAGAAAAGATGGCTGCGGTTGCAAGGTTTTCACACATTCACATGAGGCACCCAAGGGCTACACTACAATACATGTACAACCTTAGAACAGCAATGTTGCCTGCAACTGCGATATCTAATAACCTACACTGAAGTGACTGACCGCGCCGCGACCGGGCAGGGCCTGAAGAATTAAGTTACACATTAAGTCACATTAAGTCAAAAATGACAAATATACTCTATTTGTGAATTTCCCTTGAAAAATATTTGTTGGCATCATTTGGCCAATGCGAAGGTTGCACATGCACAAAAGGTAAGATAGGAAAATATATATTCTCCATAAGGGCAAAACAAAAACAAACAAACAAAACAAAAGAAAAAAAACATGGCAAAATGTAAATGTGCTACTAATGAGAAGCTAATTTACAAAACAAAATTCTTCTTTTCACCAGTGAAGGACAATTAAACAAAGCATGACTTAAAATAAAAGTATGGGTATAAAGTCCCTTCCTGCCAGAAAATGAATAAAAAAATTTTGTACCATTTTTTCTATTAAAACTTTTTTTTCCTTTTTAAATAAATATGAAATTCAACAAAACAACTTGTATTTTTTTGTTTTTTTTTTCCCCACACACATGCACCCGCACACACACACACACACACACACACACACATTAAGTTCCTACATTTCAGGAATGCAAAAACATGTTAGCTTACATAACTTAGAACAAGAGAAAAAAAAAAGTTTGATGCAGACATTTCTAACAACAACAATCACGACGACGACGACGACAACACACAACACGTAGCAGGACAGTTTTCCATCTCACACTGAGCACATGATGAGAGAACATGTTATTGCTGCTTAATTCAATTGAAAAATCAATGTGGTTTCAACAGAAACACAAACAAGATGTGTAGTAGCATGTGGACACGAAGCCTGACGCGACTACAGTGGAAAAACAAGCAGGAATTAATGCTTTTTGGGCTGAGACTAAGATGTGCGTCCCTTTACTTGGTAAAGGTCATAGATTTAAGGCTTGAACATTAACTTCCTGAACTGATCTGATGTGCATATAGCTGAAGTGAGAGCCCATCACTTCCACTTAACTTCCTCCTGAAGCAATCACTGTTCTACACTGATTAGATTGATAAAAGTAAAGATGCAGCTGTGCTTTAATTTGCCCTTGAATGATAAATAAACCATAGAGAGAATGCTTTCAGAAAACATGCGATGAAGAGTGAACGGCTTGTGAGGATCTGCTGAAGTTTTCTCACCTGAACCCCCGGCTGAAAAAAACCAACCAACCAACAAACAAACAAACAAAAAAAAAAAGAACCTCGTGCACCACCTTCCAGCGCTTTCTAAAACTGTAAGAATCTATTGTCAACCTACACGTCACCTGTGAAACACATCTAAAACAGTCACTCTCATGTTGCATCAAAAACGTCGATTTCAGATTTTGCTCTGCTCCGAACACCTGAGACTATGGCTAAACGCCTAGCTAACTAATAGAGAACAACATATTCAGTATTAGTTTTCACCCGCTAGCATAACTGCAGCAGTCTATCATCACCTGGTTTCCTACACACCAACTTTAATTTGCTTATTTTTCCTTCCAAACTCCGGACAGCTAAAGGACAAATGTGGAAACATGACAATGTGAAGAAAAATAAATCAAATATTAAAAAACGCCATGGTAACCCTTTTACCTTATTTGAAGAAAGTTGAGGGTTCATCTTAGTTCTTAGTTTGTGTTCACCCCCCTGAAAAAAGGCTGAAAACAGACCATCAGCCGTTCATTACAAACTGGGAGGCTGAGGAACATGTGCAAATCTAGTCTGGACCTGGGGCGTTAGGAGGATCCAGCTTTTCAGGATTCCAGTTTTAGACACAAATTAATTGTGAGGGAGAAGACTTTGACTTTAGTTTCAAGCTTATATTGACCATTATTGTGAAAAAAAGAAAAAAGAAAAAGAGTGTGAAACTACACCACAGCTCCAAGACGCTTTCAGAAAGCCCGGCAAATGGATCTGTGCTAATATTAATCCTGGTTTCATTAGAGCAGCACCAGCCTGAAGCTGCGTGATGCAAACCGTTTCCCCCCTCAGACTGAGCCATTTAAGGAGCCGAGCCTTATGCATGCAAACTAATCAGTGTTAAGGAAACCAGCCCAATGAGTCCATACTCCACACACACACAAACACCTGCACAATCCACTTGGATAAAACATCATCAATAACAACAAGAACCTCACTTAGTACAAAATATCAAAATAACATTCATATAAATAATTTAAATAGCTAGGCTAAAGCTAAAGTCTTGGTCTAAAATGTTTAATTTGCCAAAGAAGAAGTGCTAATAATGTGCTGTACAATCTGGGGGGAATTTAAGATTTTGTACTTGGGGCATTTCACAGGCAATTTATCCGCCAATAATTTTCATCCATCCCCAAATTTAAGGTTACATTAAGCCTGTGCGGTTTTTTTTTTTTGTTTTTTTTTCTTAACAAACATTTTGTCCATAAAATGTTGATTTCCAGGCCTCATTTAGTCCTAAATTTGATCATTTTCCCACATTCCTCCTCCTCCTCCTCTTCTTTTCGTCTAACTGTCGCCCAAAACTTGCGACAGGTCGCCAAAGTCACAGTCGAACAGTTCGCTGATGCCTTCGTGGTCCTCCAGTCCAAAGTGGTAGTCGTGACTGTGGGGGGGGGACAGGTTGATGAAACCGTCCAATGGGAGATGGAGGCCTTCTCCGTTCAGGAAGTCCGAGGAGGAGAGGGGTGAGAGGTCAAAGTCTGGCATGTCCCCGAGGCCGGAGAAGGGATCGCCTCCCAGAAGCGATTCTGTCGTAGAAAGTAAAAGGTAAAAAACACTGGTCTGTGCTGGGTTTTGATAGGTAGACTAATGATCTACTAATGATTGATCAACTGACTCTCCTTATTAACCGTCTTCATTTTGTACATATCACACCTGTAACAGATTTCTTTCATAGAGGCCTTTTTCACAGCGGACACTTTGACATGTCACAGCAGGAAAAAGCAGAAATGTTGCTAGAAGGATTGATGGTGTCTGCATTCCAGGTGTTCCAGGTGTGTCAGTTCCAGGATCCATGCAATATATTACAGTTATACAGTTTATGCTCACTCACTTGGGCACTTAAATGGAACAAAACCCCCAAACCATTTTTAACAATATTAGTAATACCTGTGGTGTTGAAATGTCTGAGGTGAAGAAGCCCTATTAAATTAAAGTTTGAAGGGGGGAAAACATTCAAGAAAAAAAAAGTAAGTGATGTTTTTAAAAACACCCTCCATTCATTCTCATGGCGCTCTGAGCAGCGCTACCTCTTCAGGGCAGATTGGAGGCTACAGTGACTCGCTATCGGAAAGTGACGAGACGGGCCGGGGCTAGCTGGTTAGCGTGCTAACTTCAGAGGAAGAAAAGACGTGATAGAGACAAGAGTTGTTGCTTTCCACCTTTGGACACAGCTGCTGGTTTGGTTTTGAAGTTTGACACTGGACTTGTAAAGTTTCTTCTAGACTGGTAAGTAAACAACTGTTAATGCTAACGCTAACTCTGTAGCAACAGCAAAACATACAAATAGCTCCTTCGCTGCTGTTTGCTGTCCTCTACTTGTATCCAGCTGAGCTTGGATGTGCACACTATCCACAATTTTTGCTTTTAATATGATACAATGTTACCGTATGACTCGGGGCACATTGTTACAGAAGACAGTACGAAAGGGAAGAGATGTATTATCTTTGTTCTAATATGAATCCACTGTAACTGACATGAAGCTGATACTTTTTAATTAGATGTATGATCATTAAACGACACTCACCTGTGTAACCGCCTAACACCAGTGATGAGGGCTCCTGCTGGGAGGCTGCCGTCACTGTGGACGATGTCGACGCTGGGGATGATAAACCCACCTCCAGGGGGGTCGTGGAGGTTTTGGCTTGCGATTGGTCCGTGGGTTGTGTGGGAGGTGGGACCAGGGAGGGGTCAGCAGAGGCGGGTTTCGAGGGACTGCTGCCCGTCATGGGGCTGCAGACGCCGGAGCTGTCTTCTGGACAGAGGAAGACATCGATTGGACCCCGCGTGCTTCTCAGCGACACCTGGTAACCCTGAGAGATGCGGACAAACAGACATGAAAAACTCACGGCCTCAAAATAAAGACACAAGTATCATTCAAACTTATTTTTAAGGCCTGCACCTCGCTGGGTTCTGAAACTTGCATCTGGGTCTCTGGTGGAGCTCTGATCACCATCACCAGCTGGTCCGGGGAATCAAATGACTTCCTCAGGTCCTGGCAGCGCACATAACCCAGCGTGACGATCAGAACAATTAAGGAGCACAACACAGCCGCAAGTGGTCTCATACTAAGAACGGCGGAGTCCATGGCTGCGACACCACCCTGAACAAAGCTTTGCTGTTGATGGCAGTGGGAAAAATTAAATAAATCACAAAGTTTGAGGAGGAATGTGAAGAACAAGCTGGAACAGATGCCGCAGCACAATGTCACCGACATGACACCCTGCTCTGCTAGCACCTGGCTGATTACTGTACACTACTACTATGACATCTACATGCTCTGTTTGACAGTTATATCATATTTATCCAGCTTTTATTGTTTTACTTTAGTTTCATTTTTAGAGGGCACTAACTATCCTTTCCAGCTCCTATTCCTTCAGATTTGTCTCGAACTTCCGTGGACTGGACCAGAGACATCTGGGTCACATAATACTGTATGGAAAAAAAAAATACTCAGCTGCGGGGTGTGGGGGTGGCAGCGTGGCTCAGGGAGCAGTGATGAGGTGGGTTAATAAGTGCGCGGCTGTATCTGGGTGACTAATTACTCTCCTCTTCTTCATATGCAGAAGTGTGCTGGGGCTCGCGGGCGAAGACACAGCGGTGCACCATCGAAATGGCTCAGTTTGAACAAGTCTGACTCGTGTTTGGAGCAGAGTGCGCTGCAGACACAACCGGAGCGCACGTCGACCTGTGTTCATCTGCGCTATTTAATTGTGTATTCAGAATAAAGAGCTGGGACACCAACAAACAAACAGACAAGGGTGAAAACATACCCTACGTGGTGGAAGCAATTAGGCTTCACTGCTGCTGCTAGAATCACTTTCCATTCACACCCGTCTGACGAGTCGAAGCTAGTGCCCGTGTCAGTTAGGACACCTGATTGTGGCCAAAAGGATATTTCTTGTTCTGCGGGTCCTCTGTGACAAGTCGGAGCTGCAGGTTGCATTTGGAAATGAGCTCGTCCAGCTGCTCCTCAGCCTCTGTGAGGTCACACACCTCCCTCTGCAACTCCTTGTGGCGGGAAACCAATGCTGCATCAATTCGATTACCACTGCAGGGGAAGACAGCACAGAAAAACAGATGAGTGGTTTATGGACTGTAAAACACACAACAGCCACAGTACTTCCTGCTTATTTTCTTTTCATTCATGTCTTCAGATTTTTTCATTTGTGCCTATTATGTTGTCTCACACACAAATTTCATGTTGTCACATTTTTTACTCACAGCCACTGGATATTGTTCTTGGACTTCTTGGAGATGAGCTGTATTCCCTCCAGGACGTTGGTTATGTCGTAGATGCGTCTCTTCTGCACGTCCAGGACCTGCGAGGCCCAGTTCAGATCCACCACGCCGTCAGCTGACTGGGACAACAGGCTGAGGAAGCGTTTGGTGGTCAGGTTCAACGACGTGTCATACCGTGACTTCTCTGTGGTGGTTCTAGGAACTGGAAAAGGAAAGAGTTAGAAATTCTGCTTATAACCACACTGGGTTGTTTTTCTTATTGGCCCACAGCAAAAATGGAGGTCAATGAATCTAAATTTTTTTTTCCAGGTTTTGAATTAAATGAGACACGTGGTGTGTCATGAAAGCCACTGACGGCAAAAAAGGGGAGAGTTTGGTGGATGAACAGGGGTAAAGGATTATGACTGTACATCACATTTAAGTGAAACATTAAGTTTTAACTGGCTAGTTAATATTCTTTATCATACTTTACATCTAATTAAAAACAAATGTCAGTCATTTGCAGATTTTCATATTTCCAGGATATTCAGTTCTATCAAATTAAACATTTACATCGGAGGAGCTGCCCGTCATTTTACTTTTGTTAACGTCATTATAGCACAAATTACATGCGTTCTTACAGCTTATTGCTTATAACTTTGATTAAACATGTTATCTATGTCAGCCATCCGAAGCCTAATGAACATATCACCTCAGAACGGAGGTATTTCCTCAGATACACGTCCGAGTTTCTGAGAAACAAGCTTCACATTATGAGCCATGATTTGTTTCTGGCACATATTTCATTCTTTTTTTATGAACAATGGTAATGGTAAATGGCCAGAAGGCAAATGCTGAAATCTATCACAAATGCCCTTTCAGTACAAAACATCAAGTCTTTGGCAATTTGAGAGGCAATAAATATAAAATTCAAAAAACACTTGAACGCCAGATGAATAATATATAAAAAGCTGAACGGCTTCTCCTCAAATTCACACCATTCACAGCAGCTTCTCGGTTTCACTACCACTGTGACTTCAGAGAGAATTTGGGATGAATCGTGTCACTTTTTAAGTAGTTTCAGTTTTGTAGTAAAAAAGTTCAGTTCCAGTCCTATTCTGTGTGAAACTTCCCCAACAACCAATTCTCGCATGTTCTTGTTTTTAAAATAATATCTACTTTATTCCAGACACTGTTCCAGATGCTGATTTTTATGCTGAGGAAGTGCAACAGAAACCCACGTGGATGGTGTGATTAAGGCGTTGTCTGATGTGTGTCAGTGATCAGTCCTACAGAACACAGGCGCTTCGATTTCCACAAATATGTCCATTAATGTTAACTCTAAGAAATGCGTGTGTCAGATGTCAATAGCTGATCCTGTCCGCCGTTTAGATCTGCAATGATCATTTGATTGAAAGAAAATAAACTGCCATTTCTTTTTTTCCTCTTTTGACTGTTTTCTAATGTTATATACCATCAATTGATTATTTGATCATGAAAATAATCGGTAGCTACACTACCACCTTTTACACTTAAAGTTCTTGTTTCCCTTTAAGGCATGAAGTAAAGCATGACTCCAATAAGCAACCATTCAAATCTCATACTTTGTGTTTTGAGCTTGTGAACCACAATGATTGGTGAATGTTAATGGTAGGGAGAAAACAACATAATTGAAAACACAAATAATAATAACCATTGTCTCCCTTGATCTTTTCTGACTCGAACAGACCACAAAGTTATATTATTTCTACTAGTTGTGGGTTGTGGTGAAGTAAGAGTATGGATGACAGGATGGATGGATTGAGTGCTCACTCACATCTGATGTGGAGCTTCTGAATGTCTGTAACAATGAAAGACAAATCAGCTGAGAGTTTGTGTGTGTGTGTGTGTGTGTGTGTGTGTGTGTGTGTGTGTGTGTGTGTGTGTGTACCTCTGGGAGGGGCAGGTGTGGAGGGTGGTGCTTGGCCCACGGACGGTCGAGTGGTGCTGACATACTGATGGTCACTATCCAGGTCCAACTTTCTCTTCACCTGAACAAATACAAATGTTTGCAGAAAAAAAAATACTTTGTCAAAACCTACCATTATTATAAACTACATGTTATTACAATTATGTACTAATTCTGTATTGAGAAGAGAAAAGTAAAGTGAACATGACTGGAAAAGAAATCCCCTGGTGAATAGAAAGCAAAACTAAATGTCTTAAAGCAACAGGTGGAGGGATTTGTACAGTTATGCTATGCAGGCAGATGCATGTTTATGTAAATTTTTTAAAGCATTACGCTGACAGACAACTCTTCAGCCAACCACTTCCCATCTCGCTCTTTCACTTTCTCTTACATCTGTCCCTGTCCCTCCTTCCCACACCACATCCCTCTCTCCTCACCGGAGGTCTTCCCAGAGCCGGTCGTCTCTTGTCCTGGATGCCCACGTCAGCGGGGCCCTGGGGTGTGGCAAACAGCAGGATTTCCCCTGTGCTGGTGGGGGCCACGGCCGGGTGGAGTCCCTCATTGCTGGGGCTGGTGATGATCACTATCTGATGGTCCTCGCCCAGGTCAATGCTGCCAGAGTTCAGCAGAGTCTCAAAGTCGGCCAACAGATCCTCCGATGTCTGCCCTGTTATCAGAGTTTCTGACATTGCAGTGTGTCACTGAGTACCCCTTCACTGGACTTGAGGGGGGCTGAGGGATCACAAACTAAGACGCTGTGGTTACACAGAGGCTCAGCACCTACTTGCATTTGCTGTACTCAGTGAATTTAAGGAACAATGTTGAAACCTCCTGAAAGTTTTCCTGCAGGTGTTCCCAAACATCTCTATAAAATGCTTCTCTTTCTCTATTGTCTGCCTTACTGTTTATAAAGAAGCTACTACACACATGCCCTGACTAACAATATAACTTTAAGTGACAACTATCGCAGGCGACGTGCTAAATCAATTTTACACTTATGGTGAAAAAGCAAGACAGGGTGTTCTGCCAAACAGGAAATTTGACAAATAAAATAATATTGCTAAATGCATTACCAACTCTGCGCCTCGAGGCTCGGCCGCTGATATGTTATCAAAGAAAGAGTCATGCATTGGCCGTGGCAGTAATAAACACTGGAGGTTAGCGAGCTAGCAAGGGAGCAAGCTAATCTTTTGTTTTCATCTCTCCTGTCAGTACAGTACAGCCGCGAGGCCTGGCCACACTGCCCTCAACACAGCTACCGACCCTGCTAACGAGCTAGCTTCTGTCCTGACAACACAGACTGACACAAGTTCACAAACAACCCGGAGCAGCCACTAAACTAGCTCTTTACGTCTATAAAACTGTATTATTTCTCCTCACGCCTGAGACGGGGCTTAGTTAAAAGGCTATTAAAACTTTATAGCAGCTTTCCAGAAGTAAGCTATCGAAATAAAATACCTACTAAGCAAAAGGCATCATCGTATCTCAAAAGCATCTTTGACAGTACACGTATGAGAGCGACACTATTTCAGCAGATAATACACAGAAATCGTTACATATGAAATTATATGGCAGATTAGCATGCTAGCTAAGTTATTAGCCGCAGTTCTTCAACCCCCTCGTTTTGTTGGGGCACGCAGGAAGCAGTCCGACAAAACTGGAAATAAAAGGAATAAAGCGGTGAAATACACACGCATCCTTTACAACAGGAGCCGCCGGTCCTTCGGTTGTTCGCACCGGGAGCGGTCCATACGTGAAAGCGCCGTCGCGACCTCTTTATCGGCTGTTATTGTTGTTATTGTCCCAGCTGATCTACATCTAAACAAGGCTTGGACGGTTTTCGCGCGAAATCTTTTTTGCCGCGAAATGGGCACGTGCGCCGATCCGACGCCTGCTATTGGTCAAAAAGCTGCTCTTTCCGCAGGGCGGAATTGACGCTCTCTGATTGGTGTAGAAGGGTGTCTGTCCGTTTACCGAGCGCAGATTCGTCGATCCAAAGGTGAGTTCATGTTCCACGGAAAAAATAAACTTCTTCGCATCACTTTCATTTTCTTATATTATTACAAATTAACAGATGATTGATTGCACTTGCTCTTGCACAAGTTGTTCATAATTTAAACTGCAGTGCGTGACATTGCTGTACTCAGTTGTCAGGTGCTATTTGTCTTTTTACGTGGGGAAAATGTTCATTGGAGAAACGAAAACCTCATCTGCCAGCCTTTGAGCCTTTAGACAAACAACCTGTACTTCCAGCCGGTATATATTTATATACCCTCGGCAGTGTAGTGTGAACATTAATTATTCAAATGTTTTGCCTCTAACTTCTGAGTTTGAGGGTTTCCATCGTGTTTTCCGATGAGTTGAGTGAAGCGTCCCTCCACAGGCAGACCCTGCCAATCGAGCGCCTATCGCGCAGCTGGAGAGCTACAAGATGGCGCAGGCAATATTTGAAGTGCTTGAAGGTAGGAATATTTTGTTAATAACCACGTTTCTACAGCAAGAATAAAACGTGAATGTTATTTTAAACAACGTCAACATACCGGGCCCATTTCGATGTACGCAAAACTCAGTATAAAACTATGCAATGCGTATACTCTTGATATAACAATCAAAACATCCCCTGGAAGGCAGAGTGTCTAGGACTGTAAACAAACAAACAGATTGATTATTGCTTAGACCTTATGAGCAGCATGTGACTGTAAGTTGGTCTCATCTATTGGAGTCAGGCAGCAAAAATGATGTGGGCCTCCAGCTGCTATTCACACTGCATGTTACATCTTTGCAGCAGGCCATTTTGATCAAAACCCACTGTAATATCCCTATAAAATACCTGTAAAGGTTAATAGTGTGTCTGTGTTAATTAATTTAAAGCGACCGTATACTTTGTGTATTGTAATCTCCTGAGGTATTAATCCTTATTATTAATAGATTTGTGTACAGTCTTCCACAATGTATATAAGGTAACTATAAGTGGAGCTGCAGTGGCAGGTAGATAACCCTATATAAAGCTGCTAGTCTTGACTTAAGGCACTTAGTATTATTTCTTTTCACTGAGGATTTAGCAGTTAGTGCATGGATCAGTCAGTGTCCTTCAATAAGATACGGTTTCTCTATCATTTTCAGGGCCAATCAATGTTCTTCCCCTTCATGTTATTCGCCCAGACCCCTTTAGAGACATAAAAACTACATTCATATTTTAAGTTTTCAGTGAACTACGTGCTCAGAGTACAGTTGAGCCTGTTACTTATTACGCTGTTTCTCCACCCTCCTCTTCTTCTTCGTCTTCAGGGATGGACAACCAGACAGTGTTGGCGGTCCAGTCTCTGCTGGATGGCCAAGGCGGAGTTCCTGACCCAAACAACCAGAACGTCTCTGGCACACCCGCTATCCAGTCTATGGGTTTGTACAACAAATACAGTACATGGTGACAGTACGACTTTGTTCCTGCTTTTGTCTTTGATTGTGCAGCCAGGGATGCGTTTGCTGCTCATGACAAGTTGCCTGATTTCCTTCTTTTTATTCACATGCGAAATACATTAATCTTATCAAAGTGAATATATTTTGTGTGAACATTCTGGAGGTAGGTGTGTTATTCCTTTCTCTCAAACCTCCTCGTTTGTCCTTCCTGCAGACGACGAGGACGTCTTCCTGTGTGGGAAGTGTAAAAAACAGTTCAACTCTTTGCCAGCCTTCATGACACACAAGAGGGAGCAGTGCCAGTCTAGCGCCCCCTCCCTGTCCACAGTGTCCTTGGCCTCCACCAACGTCTACACGCCCGTCCCGTCAATCAGCTCCGGACCACAGACTCCTGCCAACAGACAGGTGAGGATAGAGAATTTAATGCTCAATCAGATAATAAAGAAACAATTTCTTTCAGGTCAGGTCATACAGTTTGTTGTTACACTAGCAGTATATAAACCAGTAATAAAAGAGACGAGACATTTATTTTGAGGATTTTAAATATGGGTTTTAATAATAGAGAACAAGGAAAGTGACCAAATCACTGGTACAGGAAACAAAGAGAGGACATGATGAGGACAAATAAACATTAAAACAATAAAAAAAACTGAATAAATACATGTCATTTTATATTTGAATTTGTGTTAAATATGACAACAGTGACAGAATGATTGTAAATAATTATGATCAATAATTATAATTACAGTATTTAGCAAAATATTAAGGATTATAAGTTTTTGATGCAATCGTGGACTTCATTTCGCCTGCAGTGGATCGTTTCTGGATCAAAATAACAAGCACCAACCTAGGTTTCATGTTTGTGTTTTACTCTGCACTTCTACACCAGGTGTCCACCTACATCACAGTCCCTCCCTCCCCTCTGACACACACTCTGGTCCAAGGCAACGTGCTGGTCAGTGACGACGTTCTCATGTCGGCCATCTCAGCCTTCACCTCCATCGACCAGCCCATGGCCGCCATGCAGACGCCCATACAGGTAAACCAGCAGGGGGAAGCATTACACCATAACCCGAGATAAAAATGACCAAAACTGTGAGATGATTCATTAAGAGCTAAACTGGGACAATTGGAAATGTCCATTAGGAGCCTTAATTAAAGAATGAAATAATCATAAAATCATACAGCAATTATCACATGTATTTGTTTTGTATTGCAGAGTAACCTGAGCATGCACACAGCCGGCGTATCTTACCTTCAGCACCATCACCACCACCACCATCATCATCATCACCATCAACAGCAACAGACTCAGTCGTCCCACCCCCTGCCCTCCAGCCAAACACCGGCCCACCCCCTGCCAGCCGGCCAGCCCGCCCAGCAGCCGCTCTCTTCTCAAGTCCCAGCGAGCCACAGCAACTCAGTGGTCCAGGTGTACAGCGCCATGCCCCATATGGCTGGGGTTGGTGGTGGTGGTGGTGGTGGTGGTGGTGGTGGTGGTGCAGAGATCCACACGCTGGGTCTGCAGCCCTTCCATCCTGTACAAGTGAGTAAAGTTTGCTGTTTGGTTACAATCGCAGTATTAAATATGTTATGCATCATTTCATTCCAAAGCTGTTGGCAGTGTAAGACAAAGCACTGAGCCTGTGTGTGTGTGTGTGTGTGTGTGTGTGTGTGTGTGTGTGTGTGTGTGTGTGTGTGTGTGTGTGTGTGTCCCTCAGGTGCCCAGTCAGTGTGTGGAGAGCCAGTCATTCACCACCCCTCCTGTCTACAGCCCCGGGAAGCAGGGCACCAAAACAAAGACCTGCAGCATCACCACCAACCTGACGGAGCTGGGCGATTTCGAAAAGGTCATCATTCCCAAACGTCCGAGGAGCAACAAGAAGAGCCCCGACGGAGCAACAGGTCTGTGAGGAAAAAGGTTAAACTTATATTTGACCCATTTTAATATCAAATGACGAAACCATCATGAAGGAAAATTCTCAGACACAACACATCCAGTGTGTATAATGTATTGCTGCGTATTTCTGTCAGATCCATTCAAAATCAACAAATATTGATCAGTTTTAAAATGTTGACATAATGATTTACCACCGATTTGTACGATGATGACTTTAGGATTAATATTCATTCTCTAAATTTTGCTCCGCAGCCGAGCAGCTGAAAGGAAAAGGTCCGAAGTTGAAGTGTAATTTCTGCGACAAAATCTTCGCGAAAAACTTTGATCTCCAGCAGCACATCCGAAGGCGAGTTACCGACCGGCACCGAAAACTGTACACAACTACAAAATGGATGCTTGTGCGAAAGAAAGTGACTCGGTTTTGACTTACAACCATTTTCCTTTCACAGCCACACGGGAGAGAAACCCTTTCAGTGTATCGTCTGTGGACGAGCCTTCGCCCAAAAGTCCAACGTGAAGAAACACATGCAGACGCACAAGGTTCACACGACCAGCTGCAGTTTCTTTAACCTAATGTTGCACCTCTGGACATGTATTCATTGAATAAACTGCCATATCCAGTTTTCTCTAGAGCATAATTTAAAATGCATCAAAAAGCACTTTCATGTTAAACCTGAACATGAAGGCAACCAACACAGTAACAACAACTGATTTTTTTAATCTTCAAGGTATGGCCTATGGGTGTGGCCAGCACAGTATCAAGATTACCAGTCACAGTGAAGGTAGTGCCAGTGTCGTCCAATGAGGAGGAGGGAGGCGGGGAGCAGCAGCAGCAGCAGCAGCAGCAGCAGCAGCAGCAGCAGCAGCAAGGTGAACAGGAGGAGGAGGGGTCTCAGCAGCAGACCAGTCAAACACAAGCAGAGGAAGCAGCAGCTCAAACAGGTAAAATCTGTAAAATGACACTGATGACATTATGACGACAAGTTAATAAACCAGTTACATCATCAACACGTCGTTCATATTTTATCTAGTTTAAGGTTGCTACTAATTCAGGACTAAGAAAAGCTGGTCCCACTTGTAAAAGTATGAATGCTCACTGATCCAGCATCAGATTTATGGCTCTGTATGTCCTCACAGTAAGTGCAATCCTTGATTACAGAAGCCGCGGGGGATTTGGAGGAGAGTGCGACTGAGGCTCGGGCTGATCAGGAGGGAAGCCAAGCTGGGGAGAACGCCGTGCAGAACGGGCATCCTCAGGCACAGATGCAGTTGCCGTCCAACCAGAGCCAACAGTGCCAAGCTCCGACCAAACAGATCGTCGTGATCGACAGCTCCTACCAGTGCCAGTTCTGCGCCAGCAAGTTCAAGACCTACTTCCAGCTCAAGTCGCACCTGACCCAGCACAAAGGGGAGCAGGTGAGCACATGCATACCAAAGCCCTCAGAGTCTCCCAGCAGTACAGACTCACATGAGACCAACAGAGCACAATGATAGAGAAGTTCTGGCAAAATTAAAATCGAGTATGATGCTCTCTGTCATAAATTACCTTTCTTATGCACATGTCAGGTATCTGTAAGTTCCTATTCATTCTCATAAATACATGATAGGGTACGCATTAGAAAATGGTGGGCAGTAAGGTAAATTATACATGACTTGGTAACTCACTTGGGAGTTGAATAAATGGGATAAAAACACTCACATAAAACTGGATCAGTGAACTGGACTACATGTCTGCTCCCCTACAGGTTTACAAGTGTGTGCTGAAGTCCTGCTCCCAGACTTTCCAGAAGCTGGATCAGTTTCTGGAGCACATCAGGACGCACCAGGAGCAGCTGACCTACCGCTGCCACCTCTGCAGCAAGGTGTTCCCCTCGCTGTTCGAACTGGGCGTCCACCAGTACTCCCACTGCTTCTGCCCGCAGCAGAACACGCGCAAGGAAACCACCGTCTACAGGTCAGCTCAGCCGCTCATTACATATTAATTATGACAGAACACAGGAAAAATAGTCACTAATAAATTCACTATTTACTCCTGTTTGAGTAGCAGTTGATAAAAATCAGTGTCCAGCTGTTTTTACCTTTTTAAAGATGAAACTTTATATTTTTTAGCCACTTATAAAGATTATATCTTCAAACGCTGGTTGTTTTAAATGTGCTTTATAAATAGACTTGAGTTGATTCTTACTTGTCTGGTATGATGATGTTACTGTGGTCAGTTGGTTCAGAACATCTTTCTTACTCCTGATAAAAAAATTTAAACAAAAAACACTTTTCTTTTTCTTTTCCAGGTGTGTGAAGTGTCAGAGCCGATATTCTACCCATGAGGCTCTGGAACAACATCTACTCACTGCCTCACACAACTTCCCCTGTCCACACTGCCAAAAGGTGCAGCACACACACTCACGTGAACAAACACAGACTATACACCTTTTTCAAATCTATAAATCTGTCCTCATGTAAAGACCCAGTGTCTTCAGATCAGCAGTGTCTGATCCGATCTCTCTCTCTCTCTCTCTGACCATCAGGTTTTCCCGTGTGAAAGATACTTCAGACGCCACCTCCCCACTCATGGCAGCGGAGGGAGGTTCAAGTGTCAGATCTGTAAGAAGGCCTTCAAGACAGAGCACTACCTCAAACTCCACACACGCATTCATTCAGGTCTGGACGACTTTTCTGAAAACACTTATTTTACAGGAAAACTTTTAGCCACTAGAGAACTGTGCTTAGTTCTGTCGCTAGAGTCAGGGGCAGATGTGTTGATGTTGTAGCCGTCACAACGCTGGAGATGAGATGATGATGTCTGCACACACTGTGACCACATTGACTTAGACTAACAACCCAGTTCTGCTCCGTTACACCAGAAAAAGGAAATGCTTAATAGTACCATAATAATACCTGAGGAAACTCCTCAGCTACTAATTAATGATTAATGTGAAGTTAATGATGAATCTCTAATGCTTTGGAAGGCTGTGCAATTGCAAGAATTTTGCCAAAGCAAACGCTTGAGTTAAAAATATATAATGATAATATATAATAATATTCCTTGTTTTAGTTAAAAGTCTAACAGCACAGTTCTGTCCTGTAATCTAACTAACGAATCAAATTAAGTTTGATGCCAATTCCATTCCCAGGTGAAAAGCCATACAAATGCTCCCTCTGTGAGGCGACGTTCAACAGGAAGGACAAAGTGAAGCGACACATGCTCATCCACGAACCTTTCAAGAAATACAAGTGTCCCTTCAGGTGAGGCTCCTCAGTGGATGTCATTTCTTCCTGTTGCCTCTCACCTGTGCTTCTATGCCACCTTTTCTTTTGACTCTTTCCTTTCGGACAGTCTTGTGAGTTTTTCCATTTCATTTTATGCTGACGTTTGTGTGTTTTCTCATCAGGACTCATGTTGGCTGCACCAAAGAATTCAACAGACCAGACAAACTTAAAGCTCACATTCTGTCTCATTCTGGTGAGTAATTAATGCCAATAATATTAATATTTTTATTTAAACAAAGATGGTGGAATACTGTTTGTGATGTTCTGATAAGTCGAAGCATCAATGAAACTTCCTCTCGCACGTGATTTGTCTCTTAAATGGCTCGTCTGTTAGAATAACTAAAAACTGAGTGAACAGCTCGACCAGATTAGATCTTAATAGTGATCCAGATGTGGAATAATTGCTGTTTTTTTGGACATACCCAAGGCTTGACTGCAAATCCTAATGGCATGTTTGTAAAACCAAGAGATACAACTGATGGGAATAACATCTCAAAGCCAGCTCCTACCTCCGCAGCAGCTCAACATCCAAGAATTGTTTGTTCAGTCTGCAGCTACATACAGCACTTGTGCTGAAACTTGTAGCAAAAAATGATTCTTATGAACTTGTCTCTCCCTCAGGTATAAAACCCTACAAGTGTCTATTTTGTCAGAAGGCGTTCAGCCGCAGAGCTCACATGCTCGAGCATCAGCAGTCCCACACAGATAACTACCGCTTCAGATGCTCCACCTGCAACAAGGGATTCACCCGGCAGAGCTATTACAGAGACCACAAGTGTCCCGCAGCGGGGAACGGGACAGGAAGTGACGGAGGGGCCGGAGAGGCGGACGGAGACGAGGTGGCAGGAGTGCCGATGGCGGAGGAGAAGGATGGAGAGGATGACGGGAGGAGAAGCAGGTTCGCGAGAGAAGCGAAAAGGCCAGGGACAGGAGGAGACGACGGAGAGGAGGACGAAAGGTCAAAGGGCGGCCACGAGCAGGTGGAGAGACACGAGGAAGAGGAGGAGGAGGAGGGAGAGCGGAGGAGGATTGATGAGGGCTGTCAGGCTGCGATGTCTATCATCACCATCGAAGGACAGACAGAAAGAGAAGAAGAGGAGGAGGAGGAGGAGGAGGAGGAGGAGGAAGATGACGGGGTGGAACATGGCGGCGAAGCGCTGGAGCAGATTCAGAGCAATGACCAAAACTGTTTGCAGCAGCCATGTTTGTAGTTTCAAACATCACCTTTGCGGGAGCGTTTCCTGGACGTGGACCAATTATCCATCATTTTAAAAAAAAACAATCAGAGTCTGGGGAATGATTTCATTATTTGTTTTAAATTAAAACGCTATTTAAAATCATATGCACGCATTTTACTTCTTTTCCTGTAAATGAAGATGATTTTTGGGATATGTTACCTGGTAGATCTGTGTTGCCAAAATAACCAGTGAACCATTTCCATGTTCTGAAGTACAGATTTTGTGCAACTTAAAGGACCAGTGTGTCGAGTTTAGGGGGGATCTATTGGCAGAAATGGAATATAATATTCAGAATTAGGTTTTCATCGGTGTATAATCACCTGAAACTAAGAGTTGTTGTGTTTTCGTTAGTTTAGAATGAGCCCATTCATTTCTACAGAGGAAGCGGGTTTTCTTCCATGGAGCCCCCGCCATGTTGCACTGCCATGTTTTCTACAGTAGCCCTGAAGGGACAAAACAAACACTGGCTCTATAGGGGTCCTTTCACATTTTTACATTACCTGAAGGCCACTGTAGGTTCAGTTGGTTGCAATCTGCAACCTCACCACTAGATGTCACTAAATCCTACACACTGCTCCTTCAAACCACAGAAGTCAAAACAACAACTTTATGTAGCAAAAAGTGAATTATTATTATCATTAAGTTTACTTGTGTCTCAAAGGTTATTTGAACAGAATGGTAATGGCTTTAATGGGGCAGAAATAAGTGACTGCAGATTGCCTTGAAAAGGTTCACTGTGTAACTGGTGCTAGATGTCCTGAACAGTCCATCTCATCTTGTAACACCACTTTGTTCCTCAAGAGGCGATAGTGAGTGACTGTAGTGCGATAAACTTATCATATAACTTACTAACAGAATTTGAGGTACAGGTGAAACTGATGATCTCTCTCCATGGCTCCTCCCCCTGTGATGACCTTAGTTTTCTCAACCGATGCCCATCCATCCACTGTACCACAGCACATGATGTGAGCTGCAAGAATAAAAGAAAGCACAAATTACAAATGAATTCTTACATACAGTAACAGCATTGTGCCCAATGGAAACTATTTACAACATTTTTACCAGGGAAACAGTCAATGTCCAGTTTTTGCACTGCGTTCATTTTAACTTTCTATCTTGGTGTTGAAGAGTTTTTAAGACCTTTTTAAGGCCATCGTGAATGCAGTTTAAGAATGTAATTAAAAGAAAAGAAACAGAACAGTGCAGTAAAAGTCTTTGTCATCTTATAATATATAGACTTTTTAGGCTGTAGCCACTGTCCACGACCTCCTCAGCAGCAAACAGACAGACAGACACGGCCCGAGAGCAGCTGCTGAACATAGTGGAGCATTAAGAAGCTAAAGAGACAGATTTCCCTCAGGAGCTGGTGGAGACCAAACACAGAGCTAAAAGAGCGGGAACACTGGACTGAGATCATCATGAGACACCAGGTGACACAAACACCACTACAAATGCAACAAATAAAATATAATAATAATAATAAATAATTCCAATTAAAAGTTCTAAATCCGCCTGTCTTCTCTTCATCCCTTCCCTCCACTCCTCCCCAGTCTTTCCCCCAACAGTCACACAGTGTGACACACCTGCAGTGTGAGTGAGGTCAGTGTCAAACCTTCTGGGTTGGAAACACTTGCTGCAGATGTTTCCCTGACACAGACAAACATGTTCTTCTCTGTATGTAAATGTCATTAAAATTTTTCTTTCAATTGAATTACTTTAACATTTTACATTTCATATATTGCTTAACAAACTTTACACTGCATGAAAGTCAGTTTCATTTCTGGAACTTTTGATGCCCCAATGCTTCGCCCAAGGTTTTATCACTCTGTTTTGTGCCGACAGACATTGCACCACTCTACACAGCCCTTTTTGTTTCATTTTTATTATTATTATTATTTGACATATTTATTTCATCAGGGCGAATACATCAATATTTACATTCTTCATATTGTGGGATGCAGCCAGTGTACCCACACAGGAACAGGAAGAAGTCAAGTGTGGATTTTTGGAAGAGATTTCTGAAGGATCTTCTGATCTTGCTGTGTGGCCTCCCGCTTTGTCTAGCTCACATGTAACATACATTTATACATTTAGAATACATTTTTGTGCAGGACAGAGACTGTGGATTTAGTTTGTTACACTGGAATTACATTAGGAAGGGATCTCTCCGGGTAATGAAGTTGCTAATGGATGGAAAATGCTCAATATCATGTGGCCCGGGCCGTATCATGGGAATTTAGAAAAAATGATGAAATGCATGAGGTGGTTTTCCTATTGGACAAAGCAATATTTTGCTAATTTGAAATGGAAACACTTGTTCTGCAGTTAAGTGGAGCCGTATCATGCCCCATGGAGCCAGTTCTAACTGATAGGCAGTCTGCTGGAAATGCGTTTAATTGGAATGATATTGCAACAGGAGAAAACTCAGCTTTATCTGCATAACATCAGTCAATGGAAACATAGACCATTTGCAATTGTGTTTTCCAACAAAATCGCTTCTATTTTGCACAAAACTGCAATGGAAACCAGGCCAGTGATTAACTTAACCTCAATAACAGCTTTAATTCTCTACAGCCTCAGTAAGAGGTCCAGTCAGGTGAAGAAGTCAAACTTGCTGTGATCCAACGACATGAACCTGTGACGTTCTGGTTCAGACCGGTCAACAGCACCAAGGTCAGCTGTATCTCAGCTATCTACAGCTCTAATAACGGTGGTGAACTCTGTGGGGGCTTTCAAAGTGAAAATTTGAAAGAAACTGTGATTCTCATTTCAGCTTCACTTTATTTTCTATTTTGTTTGAAATGCTGTTTCTTTTATTTTTTTCTCCTAAAATTCAGTAGGAGAAATAGGTGAGACACGACGACGATACCCTGCTGAACTTGTTCAGTGTTTTTAATGGCTCCTTTTATTCTCCTTTGTAAATGAAACTGAGCGACACTAGAGCTGCTGTGGAGCAACATGTGAGGCCACATGGGAAAGTGGTCTCAGGCTTTTGGACACTGTATATAAACTAACCATATACTGAGAGGTGTTCCTAATATTTTGTCCACACCATTTATAGGAATTATATTTGACTAAATATTGGGAACACTTCTCAGTATATGCCAGTACACTTAAACATTACCACAATTAAAGTCTCCACAATGACCATTAAAATAAACCAACACTTCTCAAACAGATTCAGTAAATATTGAACATTATATATAAATGTTTCTGCATTTTCAGTAAAATTTCACCCTCTGACACTTTTACTGTTGTGTGTGATCAGTTTCTACTGACGTATTAAATCACAGTAATTGATATCCTAAATATCTGAGACTACGTACTGGGAGCAACCCAAGTTCAGCTATATTTAAAAACTGATAATACATTGTAGAACCTAATTGTGTTATATTATTCGAGAATTATTTCAAAAACGTTCATAGCATCACCTCTATTAATGATAATTACTGTAAATGACATGTTTACTGTTTATGTCAAAGAATGATTCACAATTGTAAACAGAAGATGACACCTACATAACAGTCTGTGAGAATTTAAGATTCTCTTAAAAACTTTATTATTATTGTATTTATTGGTAAAAAGAATACTTACTTCATACTAACACTAACAAGGCAAAATAACAGCCTGTTAGCAGCAGTCCTGCTTCACAGTGAAGTTAGCACCACCTCACTCACTCATATACAAACAGAAATAAATAATTGTGAAAAGCAGAAATTAAAAAAGTAGAAATGTAGCTTCATTCATGCATCCACTTCAGATTTTATGTTGTTTTACATATTTCTATATTTATTTGAGTATTTACATATTGATGTCATTTTATTCCTCCAAAATTATAAATATTATATAATATTTATACTATTATAATCAATGCTTCAAAGTCATTCCATATTTCATACATTTTCATAAAGCTTTAGGTGATACTGAGGCTTTGTACGAGGCTTTGGAAGTTTTAAATGGTTCATTACAATTGATTTTGTACAATACACAAAATGATCCAAGACACAAACGCGCAAATTTTTGATTTAATTTATTAAGGTGACAATTTCTATATTACACATCTTTCATGTACATCAGAAATTAAACAGGGAAAAGAAAATATAGTGTTACCGTAAACCTCTTATTAAAACCATTCTTTTACAAAAGAAAATTTGTTATTGACACCATTTACAACTTGTTTTCATGTACAGGAGAGTGACAGTGGTTTAGTTGTACATGGAGGATTCTGGAGAACAAACACAAACAAAACAAAACAAAAAATAAGAGCAGTGAATTATGATATTTACATATTCGCTTAACTACTATGTACCCGGGGTTTTTATTATGTGATCGACCCAGAACTAGATTAAAATGACACTCTGCATTAAGGGGTAACAATCTGAGGCAAGAAAATGTAAATAGGCAACTTCACCAATCAACTATTCATCATGTTACATTCGTTATATTACACCGACTTTGTCTCAGTATTTGTTATCCCAGGTGAAGTCACAGTCAGCCATCGAAAAGGGGGCGTAACACGTGTCATCGGCTCGAGTCTCATAGCTTTTCCTCACTGGTGCAGTTTCTTCATAAGAACTTCAAAACTTCAAACTCCTCTGGGTCTGGTTCCTTCTCCACAGCAGAAGCCCAGAGTCAAGAAAAATTAATCTGACCCTTAAAAACCTGCGTGGTCGATCTTCTCTGCTGGCGTCAGGTCGCTGAAAAGGACACCTGATGCCTGAGGGTGGGAATAAGGCTGCCTGAAGGCTGATGACAAGCACCACCTCACCACGCATGTGGAAACAAAAGAGCCTAGATTTACTAACCCAGACTGGAGCCTCCACATGCTGCGGGAGAAGGTGGAGGGACATTTATCTTTTTTTAAAAAAAGTGCTGTGAATCCATTGTTCATCAGTAACCAAACTTTTGTCTTTTCGGTGTGTTTAAATAAATAATTCAAAAGGACACTCCAAAACGAGCAACCACACTATCTGGTGTTTTTTTTTTCTTTTTTTTTCTCCATACAGATAAATAAGATTAATCATCTGTTACTGTTGAGCAGATGCTGTGTAACTTCAGCCAAACCAAACCAAACAAGTATTCACAGTTATATTATAAAGACTGTTTCTGTACACGCTCAATGTTGGACTCCATGGTTGGTAAAAGCATTTGAAGGTTTCTGTTCTTGGGATCCATCATCAACAGTTCACAATCTTTTTTTTTTTTTTCTTTCTTTTTCCTAAATTCATATCTTTAAACACAATCTTCAAAAATGAAAGCATATGAATTGTTTCACACGAGTGTCAGACGTTAATTGTGAAGCAAATGACGTGAGAGGATTTCTGACTCATGAAGTGAAAATACTCAAGAGGTAAAATGTTCCTTCAAGTCTAAAACGGAAGACAAAAAAGTTTTAATAGCAAACTGCATCTTTTTTTTTTTTTTTTAATTCACTAAAATTGTATTTATTCCCCCCCCATTCATTTTGTGTTTTGATTTGGGGCAAGAGAAGAGGTAAATAAGGAAGCGACTCTATCACCATCTTTCAAATGCTACATGTGAATGAAGTTTCTTTTAGAATCAAAATTTGATTTGGTTTGACTTGAATTAGATGGGTTTTTTTTTCACTTGTATTTTTAAAGGTTTTTAATGTTCTGATACATTATGTTGAGCACATCTTGAATACGCACACGCACACACACACGCGCACACACATGCACGCACATGCACGCACACACACACTCTTAAAATACTTTCTTCATCGTCCATCCATCAAGACCACCCCACTAATTAACAGAAGGAAGGTGTAAAAAAAAATGTCTGGATCTGATATTAAGATGAATAATCTATAAGATTCTCCCAGAATACTCTAATCTAAGACGTCCTACCTGCTACAGTCTCAGGCCCTATAAAACTAGGGTCAGGTTAAGTTCTCCTCAAGTCTTCCACATTTCTCCACCACTATAAGTAATGGAGGTTACGCACAATCATGAAGTCATTCACAGATCAAACACTACAGATCCAGGAACACAAACCTGTCTCTGTCTTGTTACTTAGATTAGACGCATCTACCAAACCTGTGACGCACTAACACCGTCTGTTATTTAAGAGTTAATTTAGGGGAGCTCCTTTTTTCTACTATTACTGCTCAAAAAGATCCACTTAAATCATGTGGAAAAATGTGAGAGATTTAAGGTATGATGGGAGATGACATTGATGAGGATGACGACAAACTCTTCCTAAAGGGAAAAACAATCTCAGAGCAACAAAGTTTGCTTTTTTTTCTTTTCTTTTTTTTTTGGTGAAAACATAACCCTGTTTTAAAACAAGCGCACCCTCACAATCTGGCATTTAAAATCTAACGCTTTGTCATTGAGCTGACGCTTTAGTGCAGAGCAACTTAATAAGAAGCAGGTTGGTTCCAACTTTACTGTCGGACCTTTCTGGTTATGAGATTTTGACTGTAGCTCCACGGCTCCACCCCGAAGCATGCCGTTACATGATCACGTGTTGGGAAGAAAAACTACTGCGGTCCCGTTAAAACAGATGACGTCGCTGAGGGGTGAGTTTTCAGGGATTCCCATGCATAATTTTGCGCACATTCTGAGAGACAGGAGCAGCTTCTTTGTTTTGGTTTAAAAGAATACAAAATTTTCACGTACCGATCAGGCATGGAGAGGCGTGTGCTGCGAGCGCGGTGTGCACAGCAGACGCCAGCTCTCAAATCCCAGCTCCTTTGCAACAACATGCACCCATAGAAGTATTGTACAGGTGCACGCACGCACGCACGAGCACAAACACACAAAAACACCCTCCTATTCTGAAGAGGCTCCCTGATTTGAAACACTGGTGGTCTTTTCTTCCTTCAGACTCCTGCACCCAGTATTAAACTTCTCCTGTTTCTCTCACTCCTGCCCGAAGCCTTCTGTCTCCTCGATGGCAAACATCAGCTTCTCCTTCAGCTGCTCGTAGCTCTTGTAGGGCGGCAAGTCCAGTCTGTTAAAGCTGGGAGGAACATAAAAAAAAAACAAAAAAAAAACAGATTTCAGCTTGACATTGGACTTTTTCTCCTTTGGTGTTTATTCAAAGACCTACTTTACAAACAACAGAATATGAGCATCAAACAAATCAAACGACTTTCTCCTTATTAATCCTTGTGCTTAAAGATCTGCTCTTGTCGCTCGACTCAGCACAACAAAAACATACTAAACTACACCAGGAAATATTACAACTTTCTTCAATAAACTGCTACAAACAGGCTTAGTAAGTTTTTTAAGTGACCATGTCAATTTTAAGGTTTTGATCCGCACAGTCAATCTGCGGTGGATTCTGCAGCAGTCAGTCATGAACTCACCACGTGTGACTTCTGGGAAGCCAGTTTTCTTTTCCCACCTTCTCGATACAGAACTTCTGAGGACCATTACTTCCTGTGAAGTGAAGCGCAGGTCAGTAGGAGCTTGAACGATCGCGGTTAATTTAACACACCATGATCAGTAAGACACGTAAAAGAAACAAACAGCGATGCCTGGCTTTACAATCTCAAAAACATGTGTAGCAATGTGCTGCTTTGAGTACAACCTAAACAGAAGAAGAACAGGTTTACACAAAATCAAAACAGAAGAGAGCTTTATCCAGACGCTAAGTTTAGATGCATATTTCATCTGCATTTACAATTAAATGCCAACTTATTTTTCTGTAATTATTACCCATAAGGTCAGCGAAGCCTCCTACAGGCAGGCGACAGGTACCGGTGACAAACTGCAGCAGCCTCATCCTCTTCTCATTGTCCATCTCCTTTATGAACTGCAGGGGAAAGTGGCAAGTTAGTGTGCACACAAATACACCAAAGCCTACTTTTAGAAAAACATGTGTTGTATTTTCTTGGGATTTTTGTAAAAGGAACCACAAAGTATAAACCTGAGCTTCTCTGTATCTGAAGCTGCAGCACCGCACATTTAAATCTCAGTTCCAACACCTGTGCTACCACCTACCTGCCGACTGGCTTACTATTTAATCAGAACAATATCAGAACATTATCCCGCTCAAAAATGAGAACAAAATCCTATGTAAATACAGGCACTGACCTATACTCCTTAGACCCAGAATATACAGAATCTATATTAAAGTAAAACAAGAGTTTAACTTGATAAACAGGTCACTACTTCTGCTGCACACTGACCTGCCAGAACCAGATGATCTGTTTGCTGCTGCGAGCATAGTGTCTGTAGATTGTGTTTCTCTGCCAGTCTGCGAGGTCAATCTCCTGCATACCACACAGCATTACCTGTAACAGGACACAAGATAGTTATATGTTTTATACGTGTCATTTTAATTGATCTAGAAAAGCCGTTACAGATGTCAGACAGGTGGTCCTCTTTAGTGCATCCCATAGCGCATCATGTATCATGAGAACGGTAGAGTTTCTGGATTCATTCATACCTCCAGCTCTTTGGCGTCAAAGTACTGCAGGTACTGCTGAGGGAGGACCTCGTTGAAGCCTTCAAAGAAAGCCTGCGTCTGCTCCTCCACCCCTCTGGACAGCCTCCACTCTGCGACCAGCCTGCGGAAGTGCGACCATGCGTATGCAGACGTTACAACTCAAAGTGCAGTAATACTGAGTTTCTCCGTGTGCTTCATTTTTAGGGAAACTAAATTCTAACCGTAGAAAACGTGGAACCGTGTATTGAAATCAAAATGCTGTAAAACTGTATCTAGTAAAAACCCACCGGATGTACTCCTCCTTGTTCTCCTCGGTGACTTGGATGTCTCCTCCTCCTGGCTTCAGCTCATGGGTGGTGATTTCCCCCAGGATCTCTTTGTCAACAGAGAAGAACATCTCCAGGCCGCACTCCTCGATGTTGTTATCCCTACAGAGCAGCGCAGACAGTTACGCCACTATTCCCCTCTCTGTTGCTCCTGTTATATCCATATTACATCCCTGTACTCAAATGAATGGGTGACATGGTGTTTGACATGGTGCACATACAGATAGTTTCGGGTTTATACAGCGAGTCCCTGTGTTCTGGATGAATGATACATGGTTGATAACAATAAAACAAATGTGAGTGAGAATGGATCCCGGCGAGTCTCGTCTCGTGTTGCCTCACTCGTTGAATGTGCGGACTTTTGCTGTGTGGTCGTTTTTCCTTAAAATGCAATGTGATACTTCGATAAACTAAGATCATTTAGTCTGTCTCTCTGCTTCTGAAATTCCTTCCTTCATCAGCAAGTGAACTTTCTATGACTAGCCCTGTTGTTGTAAAGTCTGAACCACTCTGCAGACTTCAGACTCAGGCTCGAGACTTAAACCAGGTTTTACATTTTGAGCTACAGTAAGACATCAGGAAATCACATCATCCGCTCATGCCAGCAATACAATTAGCACATTTAAGAACTAGAGCTGTGTCTGAAACTTATTGAGTTCCATTTCACTTTTCAATCCATGAATGAAATACAGGAGGTGCACAACAACTTAAACACGTGTATTATATTACCACATCTGTCAAACATCCTTCCAACGTGGCTCTGTTTACTCACTTGATCCATATGAGCGAGTTGTAAAACTCAGGATCTATTGACTCCAGGTCTTTGAGGGCCAGCGGCTTGTTCAGGATGCGCTTGTAAAACGGCAGCGAGAAACCAGTGTCGATGAACTTGCCATGGAAAAGAGCCTGAAGGGCAAAAACAAAGGCTGTTTAACTGTCGAAAACACAAAACGCTAGAAACTATTCTTACACTGATCTTTCTTGTCATGCTAAGGAAAATTACAGCGTGTGTGATAATAATGACCAACCATGGCAATGAAGCGTCCTATGAACTTGAAATACTTGAGGTGGTCGGGGTTGATGTAGGAGGCGGGGTTGATCTGAAGACAGTAGTTATCTTTACCGGCATATTCAAACAGGCAGTACATGGGGTTCAAGACCTCATGGGACAACAGGAAGAACCACTCCCTGGAGAAGAGGAGACAACAGGAATGAAAAGACGTAGCCAGCTGGATAGCTAACATATTAAAAAGTAGGGAGCAGTGTGGCAAATTCCTCTAATTCTTTAAAGACACTGCCGGTATAAAGACAGACAACAGTCCAGGTGTGAGCCAAAGTCGGAGCAGATTTCAGAGAAACCATGTTACAAAAAGAAAAATCATGCACTCCATAAAATATTCAAAGGAGCCTTCAGCTGTAGAGGTTGTGATGAAGACAAATATAACCAATGATTCTAGAAGCAAAAACTACAATAAACAACTATAATGAACCAGGCATTTATAACCATTTACATTCAGTCATTTTCTAACTTACCTGGCGACGCCTCCATAATCAAGACCCTCCTCTCCAGGGAAGATGATCCAGAGTCTCCTTCGCAAATCTTGAGCATTGAAGCTCATTATCTAAAACAGAGACAATGCAGGTTGACAGGTTGGTGGTGGAATCACTACATTACACAACAGCATCTTAGTGAATTTTGTGAAACACTGCTGCAGCTCTTAAAAGATTAAAAACATTTTATAGTGAGCAGCGAAAGTAAATAACTTAATATAAGGTCAAAGGAAATGATACGTGCCTTTATCACTACTTAAATTGAGACATCCCCGTGGAATTTACTGTTTTTAAATAGAGTCTCCATTAACTGAAGTTAAAACACTTTTAAGACCTTAAAGTTGCTTCATTTAAGATTTTTTTTGTTGATTTGTTTAAGGTGGTAATTACACTGATTTTTGAGTGCAGCAGAAAACAGTAATGACGTAGAAAACATCACTTTAGCCAGAGGCAGAGTAAGTGAGGCATATTTTCTGAATAGCAGACCAAGCACCAGGCTGAGAGTAAGAGCACGTCTTCCTGAACTGTGTGGCTGGGGGTGGGGCTCGGGGTGGGGCTCGGGCTCGGGGCGGGTCACCTTACCTGCTGAAACGAGTCCTCAAACAGGGTTTTTCTGGACACGGTGATCTTGATGTGTTGAGGCATTGACAGTTGCTGGAGAAAAGGAAAAATGCCCGAAGCAGTTAAGACGTGAAATGTGCTTTCAGTTCTGACATGATGTCATTCAGGATGCAGTTAACAGCTGCTATGAAAGACTCACAACATTACTGGTATAATCACAGACGTGATTAAGTCTATGGGTATAATATGCTACATGCTTTTGCTGCTGCGTGATGATATATCGACGTGATTCATCCTGTCCTGAAAAATCTGCTCATAAGAAGTGAAATCTTTTATAATTCTGCCTTTAACAAACGTATTTAAAGTGAACGTGTTATATAATAGCCAATTACATGTTATAAAAGATTATCTAATGTGTTAATAATTAACTGTAAACTGTTTCCATCCTCACTGACTGAACTTAACTTAATGCCTATTCACGCTGGTGAAATTTAAAATAAAAAAATGGTGACCATAGATTGTGAAGAGCGCATGACATGAAATGATACAGAATACACTGGAGGACGAGTGTAAGTCTAGAACTCAAACACACACTTATCTATGACAAGTTTTAAAATCTTTTGAGGTTTTTCAGCTCAGTGGATAGAAATGTCAGCAGCCAAATCTTGTTTATAATAGTTTAGCTGCATTTCCAAAAGACAAGTGCAGCTCAGACTCACATCAGGTGTCTCCGTTGCATCTCTCTGTTTGCATAAAAGCTCTATGATTCATCAGCTGTTTATCACACAGTATGATAGGACTCAACATTGATAAGTACAGTCTATTGGATCCATCTGGCACGGTATATGAAAAGAATTTGCAAGATTGATGTTATGGCAAGAGTATACAGGCGCCATAATGTGAGTGGATTGGACAATTGTGTGCCAAGACTGCAGATATTCATTTTAACAGGCCTCTTGCTTTGTGGTTGAAGGAGTGTCAATCAGTGAAATCACCCGCTGCAGTTCTCCAGTGGCAGCCGATTGCTGATCCCTTACATATAATATCCAATAAACAGGGTGTGAATTGAAGCGGTACGTCTGATGCAGCTAGAAAAGAACCATGTGCTTTAAGAATAAGTAACCAGCGCACACTGATATACTTTGACCCTTACCTGGCACCAGAATCTGAAGTACTGTACTTTGGCTTTGAAGTCTCGAACGTACGTGATCTGTGGCCCGTTTTCACTGTGAAGGAAGAAGAACAGACTCTTACTATGTTTCAGTATTTTAAAGCATATTAATTATTACTTTAACATGTTTTGTTTTGTTTATTTATGTGTTACTGAAGCTGATATTTGTTGCTGTTCCCGTGTGCCGTTATGACTTTCATGTTGCTGCTGTCATTAAGACAAATATTCTCTCAGAGACAATTAAATGATCTTATTTTGAAGTTTAGTTTTCCACCAGATCTGATGTAATTCCAAAAAGTATTATGGTACACAAGTCTTTGACATATATGCACATATGTGCATGCGTGTGTGTGTTTGTGTTTGTGTGTGTGTGTGTGTGTGTGTGTGTGTGTGTGTGTGTGTGTGTGTCACATTCTTATAAACATTCACCAAACTGGTTTTTCCCCCACTGTAACCGAACCAAGTAATTACTTTCGTGTTAGATTACGCTCACAGGTTATTATCGTGAGTCAGCCGAGGTGCTACACGGGTGAGAATGTCAGAATGAAAGAGGCTCGGTGACCCATTTATCATATCAGGATAAAGCATCACAAGCTCTAAAAATAGAGGGGGATTTCAGAGACAATGAGTCAGGAACAAACGGCCTGGTACAACAGAGCGAAGGGGTTTATATATTAAATAATGTCACTGTCAAATCCTAGCTAAACTGAAAAATAGATACCTATCAGCTTCAAGTCATAATACCAGCTTTATTAGTTCATTTAAAGAGTTCATATTTAACATTATGACTGTGGTTTTCTCTTGACTTGTTCATTTCTGGCATGTAGAAATGCTGGAAAGACTAAAGCCAAACTGTTATTGCTCCGGGCAACATGTATCCAAGGTGTGATAGTTAAAAAGGAGCTGCTTGTATGTGTGTGTTTCACTGCCACTCACCACCCACCACCCACGACTCATTATGTTCATTCAATCGTCCCAGTTTTTTTTTTTGCGACAGACTGTTGTAATTTAACTTTTTCAAAGTTAACTTCCCCTGATTCATGTGCTTCAGCCTGTGGGTGATTTCCTTATTTCCCAGAAAGTCTTTGGGAAACAGGAAGCGTGTTTATGTTTATAGACACACTCAAATGAGTCAGTTTTAGTTTCTTCTGTCACAAAGGCTAAATACCTAAAGGCCTTGTTCTAAAGCCAAGAAAACAAAAACGTACAAGGCAAAGGTGACTCCAGTTGGTCATTACCCAAAGTCAAAGATCACAGATGACCTGAATCCTCTTTTTAGGAACAAAATAATGTGATTTATGCGATTCTCAAAAGTCTGAAGATTTTGAGTAAGAGGAAATCAATATGGTGGAGGACATACAGTGAGGACTTTCCAGTGCGAGGGTCGATGTAGGTGGTGGTTCTCCTGTTGTGGTCCACGAAGTAGGGAATACCATCTACTGTGAACCTCATCTCCCAGCCCTCCGGGAGCGGCTTCTCATTGAGCAACCTAAGGAAAAAAAAAAAAAAAAAAGAGTGGATCAATATTCAGTGATGGATCATTATATTATATCAAATACAAGCACAGTGCGTTTACATTTTCATCTGATATGCATGTTATCTGAAGTGACAGCAGAGGAGTATGCACACTCACCCCTGTGTCCGTGGGTCCTCCCACTGCGTAGACCGTGTAGGGTGATGTACGAAATAAACTCTGCCATTGGTGTCCGTTCTCTTCTCTGAAAGACATAATAACAATTATATTAAACCTGATGCAAAACAGAGGCAATTCAGGCTGACCACTAGACAACAGTAAAACCTTTAAGCCCTCTAACTTAATACTTTTGAGATATTGGAGGTTTAGAGTGATTATGTCATTTACCACAGACCATAGTGGCCTTAATCTATGTCCTTAAGCCTCTATACAAATTCATCCCTTTTCTGTATGAAGATTCAGTTGTTTCTGTGGTGTGTTTTTTGTATGCCAAGTAAATGTGTTGGTCATAAACAAAGAGAAGCACTCGTGCATACACCTACAGTTTAACAAACATTCAACAATGCAAATAAGTCCCATAGCAAACATCAGGATGTTCCACTGTATATTAATGGAGCTGTAAGACAAGAGATCTGCTCAGACACAAGCAGGTAGCATGCTGCTGATAGCACACGCTCCCTGAGGTAGATCAAGGTCCAGTATAATGAAATTGAGTAATAATCAGATTAGTCCACAGATCCTGAAATAAAAGCAACAAATCTGCAGAATTGTTTGGTCAAAATCCGGGAAAAGCAACAAACTATGAAGCATTTGGTTGTTTTTGCTGCACTGGGAGAAACACAAAACAGAGCCTTCCTGACACACACAGGCCATTTCTCATCTGCACAGTATTCAAGTATTTAACCATCTTGTACATGACGTGGAAGTAAGTAGTTTATGTGTGCATGTTCATGATTACGAAAGCACCACCGGCCAAGTGGACTGCCTCATCAAATAGGAATTCAGCTACAGCTATAAATTACGCAGCCACTTGAAGTCATTGTTAAAAGCTACACATCTTAAACAAACAACAAACTTCTCGAGCAAAACCCTGATAAGAAAAGTAATGTGGAGCGTTTTTGACACACATTATTATTGTTGATCCAAGCGCTGGCGAGCTAAATGTGTCTCAGTGATGTCTCAGATGTATGCGTGTATTTAAACGGAAAAGCCTTCATGATCTGAATCTTACCCCATCCATGTGGCAGAGGCCCCAGAGGATCAAACTCCTTATTCTGAGTGGCTGAGACCTGGTCTTGTAGCTACGGAGCAGATAAGCAGAGAAGTGTGTATGAATAAAATATGGTTGTTTGAGAGTCATTAACTGCAATAATCAAAAAACATGAACAGGTTACTGCAGACAGTGCAAATACTTCCAACTGGACTATAACCTTGATCTGCCTATTAACGGGTTACAGTGAGCGCAGATACCAGTAAACATGTTGAAATATCAGCATTAGGGGAAGAACTCAGAAAAACACAGAGGTGACACATTTCTGTTTCATCCCACACAGGAAAACCAAAAAGCCATTACACATAGAAGTTACCATATTCCAGTCTATTAACGCCCACATCACCAGTGTGGTATCACTTTACAAAGAGGAAGTCTCACCCCGAATATGAACCGCTGGTTGAACTGTTGCATGGCGCCCTGCAGCTGGCTGCGCTGGTGCTGCCACTGCTCGTAGTTACGCACCGTCTCCATTGTGGGGCGCTGCCACGTGGTGGTTCTCGTGATGTGGTCGACGAAGTAGACACGCCCCATCTGGTCGACGCGACGCTCCCAGCTAAAGACAAAACGAAATGAGGGAAGCCATTGAGACCAATTCATTTATCACAGTGATTTTAAATTGAAATTGACGACTTGATATTAAAAATCAGCGTTTTGTATAAAACCGTATGATCACCAGCCATGTCAATAAAGTTTTGGAAAGAGGCAGAAAAGAAGAACAAGGAGGATTAAAATACGTTTCTAAGGTGGACATGATCCATTGGGTCCACATCACTCTGCCCTATCCGTTCAAACAGGGGAGTGGAAAAAGACTGGATGAGCAAATGCATCAAAGAATAAAGTGAAATATCAATGTGGTAAATGAAGGAGGCACAGCAAACGAGCCGCATGCTGCTCTCAGCAAATTACACATGAGACAGTTCAGCCAAAAATCAAAGAGAAACATCCGGAGGCTTCGGTGACCTGCAGTCGACACAGTGTGCAGGTTTTACACCTCAGTCCTATGTAGAATCTGAAAAGACCGACTTAACAACAGACACGTTGGCAACCTGCCTGTGCAATAACAATGAGCTTAGATTAATCTTCATTTTGACAAACTTTTTCTTTCTTTATTTTTCTAAAGGAACAACCTGTTTACAGCAGGAATTTGCAGAGCAAGATTCCTTTGTATAGTTGCAGCAGCAGAGGCCTGTCTTCACTCAAACTATGTCATTCGCCAACTAAAGTGCACTGGTCTTCACTGCAAGCCAGTTTTTTATTTTTTATTTTATCGACACCTGCACTTGATCCATGTTTACTGGCCAACAGTCGTCTTCATCCCTGCCTTTTATTGGTGCACTGCTACATTTCTTGGCACTTTACTGCCACAAACTGCAACATGATACCATCATCCACAAGCACATGGACATACACGTTTGTCCCTGTGCGGGTGCCAGTAGAGTGTTAGATACAAACAAAATGGGAACCCATTAATGGTCAAAACACCACAGGTTCACCTTGAAGTGGTTACTGTTTCAGTGCAGTTCTGTCTTTGTCCAGCATCTTGATCAATTTCAGCATATCTTTTGAGGAGAGGCAGTTCTATTTGATCTACTGCTAGTATTACAACTGATAAACCTGTAAGAAAGAAAAACTAGTCTACTGCTCTCTGTATCTGAGAAGAGAAAGATCAAATGAGAAGGACTTTTTACCCAGGGGGCAAAGGTTCGGGGCGTTCCCACGTTGTTCTCTTTTCCACGTGATCGACAAAATACACCCTGCCGTTCGGATCCACCCTCTGCTCCCACCTAGATAAAACATCGACAGTAAACTTCAGGACAGCGGGTAATGGTGCACGACTTCAGCCATTAAGGTTCTGTATAGATTTAAAATAGCTATGAAGATATGAGTCATCCTACTGCAAAAAAAAAAGAAAAAAAAAAAGCAGCAAATAGCCAGTGAAGGTCACGACGTTGCCACAATGATGACACTATAAAAGCAGAAAAAGGAATTACAGTCACAAGCCGAAGAGACAGACAAGAGAAATAGATAGTGACGATAATGGGGTGTTTTAATTACAACCTCAGTATAAATGTAAAACAGATGTAATTAACGTTAAGACACATCTGTGTTGTTTTCTACAGATGAACAAGTAACACGTCACCCTTTCCTTTAATAATGATGTTGTGTGTGTGTTTTCTTTTTTCATCTTATTATGGATTTCAGTGAAGATCTTTGCAGGTTGAAACGTTGCTGCTTTCTGGGAGCTAATAGCACAGTGTGCGGATCTTTTTTTCTTGCTTTTGCCTTGATATGAAATCTTAACTAATCCTAACAACACATTGCTGTCCTCACACTCGCATGTCCTTAATGTGCACACACTTTCATTTACTCATATATGGCTTCAGGAATGAATAAATGCTAAACTTCACGAATGCTGTTTTCTTATGGAGCCGGAGTAAATGTTATCCCAAAGTCTGATTGACTATGTTTTGCTGAAAGAAGACCAAATTTCTTTGCGACACACTAATCTATGGAGGATTATTCATTCATGAATTAAAGAATTTATTTCTAAACGGTTTACTTAATGAGTGTTTTATGCTGTTCTTGTAAATACATTTTTAAATTGTTCATTTATAAATTCTTTTTACAATTTCCTATTTTTAACGCCTATTAAAATATGAAATTGAGAAAATGCTTTATTTCTTTTCCTGTAACATCCTCCATACTAATCCTCCTCTGAGTGATAAATCCAATTTCTTTCTTCATGCACTCTCTACAGACGAAGTGTTTTTTGGTGTTTGTGCTCTGTCTTTGTTCCATTCCTCTCAATTTTTATCATACTAAGCAGCAACACATATAATCAGCTGTTTGGCTCGGGTATTAGTGACAGGAACAGTGAACAGCAGCTACTCCATCTCTTGATACCAATGATAGCAATAACGAAATGGGAGCTAACCCGAGTGGCAGCGGCCCGGTGTTGACAGCAGGGACCCTGGGAGTGACCACAGGGGTGATGGTCGGCTGTCTGGTCGCTGCAGCTCCAGAGCCTGAGGCCGGCGTGGAGTTCCTGTCTGAGCCTGCCGACGGACTAGAGTCTGGGGTTGATGAGGGTCCTGAGGCCGGTGTTCGCACTGGTGTATCAGAACCTGACTGAGCATCACTGCCGTCAGCGGGTGCAGAGCCGTTGCTGGAGGACGCTGATGAAAGAGTCGGACATAACTGAGAGTTAATGGCAGATCCTCAGACCGGGACGGGACAATCCCAGATAGACAATTCAGTTTAATTCTATCAAGGCGGACGGGTTTCGGAACTTGAGTTGGCAAAGAAACAACAGTAGATTTAATTAAAGACGTAACAATAACACAGTAAGGCCTAATTATTATTTGTGCTGTTTCTCAGCATGTGAATACGTCTCGCGTTTAAGTAAACCGCCTGTACAAACAATGTCATTCAGAGTGAGTCAAGTGTTGGCCCAATTCCCAACTTAGCTTCAGGGTGAATTTTTGACATTAATTAGATTGTGACACAGTAAGTGTAAGCGTAAGAGAAAGAGCACTTATATTAATATTTGTGTCTAGGACGGACCAGCACGGGACCTTCCTTCAGTAAATGTCCTACCTGGTGAAGAGGTGGGTCTGCGGGGGGTTGGAGGAGGAGGTCTGGAGGGCCTGGGTGGCCGGAGAGGCTTCAAGCTCCCCGATGACACCAAGGGAGACCCTGTGCTGTTCGCTGACCTCCGGCCACTTGGAGAAGACTTGTGCTCTGCACCATCCACAGCTGGAGAGCTGTCTCGACTCTGCCTGTGAGGAGCGAGGGCGGACGGGGGTAAATAAAGCAAGAAAAAAAACAACAACAAAAAAAAACAGAAACTAGAAATGTGACACTAGCGAAACTCGACTGAAGATGAAAAGGCACTGTACTTTATGGCATGATCCCCATTAGGTTGTGATTCCCCGTTTGATGTACCTGAAATAAAAAACACAAGATAAAAGGAAGCAAAATAAAGGAGTTTCTATTCACACAAAACACAACCAGTCTATCTAATGTAACATGTTCTATCTAATGTGACTGTACTAAACCCTGCTGACAAACAACAGAAAACATAACCTAGATATCTGGACAGTAAATACAAATGTTTTGCTTAATTAACTCACATCTTTAAACTAAGATTTCATATTTCGAGGATGGAAACCATTTATAAATGTGCTCATTTCCTGTTTTCCTGTTTTGTTTTTTAACAAACAAATGCTTCCACCAACTGTATCTTTTACAGATGTAATGAAATAAAATTGAACAGGCCTGCATGCTTTTGACTTAAACTCTCTTCAGCTTCTGTGACTCACTGTGATGGTCAGCCTTGGCCATGGCGAACATCTCCGGGTCGACGGTCATGCCGTCCAGGCAGACAGACAGATCTCCCACCACATCTGACTGGTCTCTGTCTGCACACAGCTGTAAGGTCTGCACCACCTCAGAGACTACGTTCAGACGACAAAAAAATACAACAGGGTTAGAGTAAAAACAAGGACAACTGAAACACATTTCCCGATATTAATGATGCAGTCATATCACTCAGTGACGAGATGCACTGTCCCTTCACATTTCATCAAAGTCAAACCAGCAACATAAAGTAATTTTCCTCTAAACGTCACCACACCAGTTCTTCACTTCACTCAGTGAAAAGAGACATAACCATTGAAATTACAACAAATGTTCTCAATAAATGAGAGGAACAGGAGAACACTGTTAGATCTGCTGTTCCTGCTCAGGCTGAATGTTTGTTCTTGCTGTAGTAATGAGGGGCTCATTTATAACAAACATAAAACATGTTCAAATTACAGGTAATTTAAATTACAAAGTTGTGGGAATCGGTGTGTACTTTTCCTGTTCTGGAAACATGGAACATCAAACAGCTCTCGACATGTGAATCATACCCAGAGTTCACCATCATTAGCATTGCTGGACAGGGTCCATGTGTAAAAAATGACCAAGCAAGGGGCTGAATTGAGTCTTTATGAGAAACAAACCAAAGATAAACAGCACAAAAATCTACCAGGGCAAAAGGGGACGACAAAAAAACAAAACAAAAGAAAACAAAAAAATCTCCTTCTGAAATGTAAAGTAGAGCACCTCACTGATTTATTCTTTATTCTGAACACGTCTGATAAGCTGCATCTGTAACTGCTTTGAAATACTTTCTGTATTTATGGCTGCCTGATTTTTTACAAAGGGATCAAGAGCCTCAAGGGAAGAGGAAAAGAGGCCGGCCAAAGAACACCTGGCGATGGGATCTGCAGAAAGACATCAGGAAGCTGGGATACACCTGGTATCAGACAGAAAAGAAAGCTAATGACCCAGAACTCTGGAGGTCCCTCGTCGACAGTCTATACTCCCAGAGGGAGAGTGTCAGGCATAAGTAAGTGAGTCATCTGCCTCAAACTGGTTAATTAAAACTTTTTTTAATGTCCACATTTTACTTGACTGCTGTAACACAGTTATATCAACCAGTATCACAAGAAAATAGGTCTTTACCGAAACCTCTGGTGAGTAAGAAGCGATGCATTTTACATTTCTAGCAGCTGTTTGAAGTAAATAAAAGAAAAACAGCTGCTGTGGCAGGAACAGCCAGAACTGCTGAACAGACAAAGGATCATCAACAGGGACAACCGAGCAAATACACCCCACACTACACGAAAAAGCAAAGCTAGATGTCATTAAAAAAAAAAAAAAAAAAAGCAATGTTAGCTTTTTTTAGAACTCCATACACAAAGTAAAAATCATGTTGGACAACATAGATTTTCAGCCTAAATTGTGAGTCTCACATGGAACCCCAGCTCTGAACCAGACCAGGATCTACCTGAATTATATGTCAAAGACACATCTTAATAACATAAAGATGCAAGAGGAATGTTTGCATGTTTCTACCAACACTGCAGACTGCAGTTAACCAAATCATTCTGAAATACACAATGAATGAATGTCATCTGCGATGTGTGGGAATGTTAAAAGTTTTTCAGCACAGATGCACAAACAGGACATTGTGAGGGGACTTTGCTCGTATTGTTGTAGAAAAGTGGAGCAGAAAAGAAAAAAGACCATCTAGAACTGCTTTGTGTGTCCGTGCATCATGTACTCACTTTTCATGTCATTAGACTTGAGCGTGTCGCTGATGTCCAGCGTGGCCATGCCTAGCAACACGTCGGACTTCAGGGTCTGGTGGCTCCACACGCGAAACGACAGTTTGCTGAATGGAGTCACAATCCTGATGAAACAAACAGACACATTTGTACTTTTGATTGAAAGACAGAGCGATGCCTTGCTTTTGTCCACAGAGGAAGCAGGGGGACTCACTACCAGGGTCTTCACCAACATTTTATTAATCACAATTTTTAAGCTCAGCAGCTTCTTGCAGCTCCTTCCTGACATTTCCATCTAAATTTATAAGCATTTAGTCTAAATGAAAGGAACTGGCATTAATGACAATAACAAGAGTAAGTAATTCCACACATGGGATATCACCGTCTTAACCAATAAATACTGTTAATTCACATTATTGCTAGCTGTTCGGAGGTTGTAATAAAAAAACTTATTTAGCTGGTTAAGAAGTGAAACCACTGTGTCTGTGTGAGCAAAATAAAGTCTTTGTCTTGTGGTGAAAGCAACTCATAGACAATGAAGTTCATAAGCTATTCAGGGACAACGAGTGTCTGAAACCATCACTATGACAGTTGTTTAGCTAGTTCCCTCAGCACCCCCCAGGAAAAGACATTTGTGGACACATGGGCTCAGGTCCGGTTACATCCCATAGTAAACACTTGTTATATAATAACTACCCCCATGGGTACAAGAGAAACTGTAGGAGAACTCTATATTAAGAAGGTCGCAGTGCACAGCAGAAGATCCTGGACAGGCTAAAATTAAGAGGACATCTGATGTGTGAATATGTTGGACCGCGGGAAGTCGAGAGGTGTGAGTGCACTAAATGTCCAGTATACGTGTGGAAACAGGATTCCTGTAAATGAACCGGACGCACTCTCTCACCGCCGTGTGGCATTCTACGTATCAGCGCAGCCAATTAAAACCACATGGAGATAGCGTATCTTCTCTTTAAACTGTTCACACACCATTACCCTCAAGTGGAGAGAAAATCCTTCCCAAACCCAAAGAGCTGGTGACTCATTCAGAACCAACGCTGCTGCAGGAAAAAAAACATCTTGATCAAGATCATATCTTACACCAGCAATTTTAAGGAACTATTTTTCTTTTTTCACATGCTTATGAGAAACTCCTCAAGGCCTGGACAGCGTTCTGAGGAAACTATGATGATGTGCAGTCAGCAGTTATTTTTTACCATATGTTTTGTCCTAAAAACCAAAGCCCAAATTGCTACACTGTTTTCATTCATCTGTTTAACTCTGGGGAATTTGAACAATGGTAGTTGTACTCAGCGGCGCAGGCACTGACTGCTGTGTGCTTTTGTATGTTTTCTTTACAAGCTTCAAAAAATTTGAAGTACCTTCAATACCTCTTGTACTACATCAGTAACGGCTAATCACCAAGGCACGTTGGTTTTAGATGCCTCTGCAGTCTGCAGTTCAACATGTGCTGTGACAGGACTTTAACAAAAAGAGTGCTAAGTGCTAAGACTTCCTTAAAATCACTTAGAAGTAAAACTTTAACCACAATCTGTACACGCATAAAAATCTATGCTAGAATCTGGTTTGTTAGTTGATACTTTTTGCTTTCCATAATTTTGTTTTTTATTACTGATGTGTCCTCTTTACACCTTCATGTTTTTAACATCTTTGTTCATCGTGTGGGATATGAAAACGTCAGATTTGAACACAGTCAGAGAAAGTAAAAGTTGGCGTCTTGGTCGTAGCTCAGTTATGAAATTCTAGCACGCCACAGAGCATCTCTCCAGCCGGGCTGCTGACAGCGCTGTCAGCTGGACACCGGAGCTGAGAGAATCAGAGTGGCCAACAGAAACAAGTCGCGCAGTCCACGTTCTGCTGCTCTCCGGTCACATGTCTCCGTCTCTGCTGCCATCACAGTTAGTTTTGTGGTTTGATAATTTTATCGCTTGGTCTCCTGCCACAGTGTCGCTCCTGTATTGCTCTGTGTACACTGAGGCAGGTAAAGAAAAGTGAAGTGAGTCAACTCGAGGTCTTCTCGGCTGATGCGCAGACTTTTAAGGAGGCGCCATATTAAGACTAATAATTAGGGTAAGGTGGCTCTCATAGCTGAGTAAATTGACTCTTAGATGTTTTCTGTGAACGTGCAAACAGTGGCATTCACTCTGTGCCCTATCCCAGTGATTGAATTCTGATTATCACAAATATGATCAAACGACATTTGGGTCTGGTAATCGTGGAAAGACTTTGACTCACACAGTGAGCGGCTGCTTCCATTTGGGGCTGTGCGTGTTGTTGCATTTCTCTGTTTTCTTGGACTGGCCCTCGACTGTCACTTCCACATAAGGACTGGGACCGAACCAGTTTTTCTTGTTCTCTTTCAGTTTTGCTGAGAGCACTGAAACAGGAAGAAGAGACGGCGTAGCGGACAGTCAGCCACAGTAGTGCCAGAAGAAGACAAAGAAAGATGTGATCGGCAGAAGGAAGACAACAGTAACAGTAATTTAGGAACAGGGAAATACTGTGTGTGGCATACATTTTTACACGGTGACATGACTGCAATGTAACCAGGATTTAAAAGATATAAATTACAAGCATGCTAACATTTATCTGGCTAGAAAAGCAGTGCGTTTACCACTTAAAAATTTACCTCTTGTGACTATTAAAATATTCTTTGCAGCAAACATATGATAATTCAGGATTTACCCCTAATTTCCATTATCTAGACCATGTAATGATCGACGGACATAACTACATAATTAAACACACAAGGCAACGAAGACCAGGCAGAGTTCAAAGTTCTCAAAACCTTTTTCACAACAGACATTTTGACTTGCTATAGTAAAAAAGCACAGCTGTTTCTAATAATATTAAAAATGCATCTGTTCTATTGAAGTGTCCCAGTGAGCCGTGACGGTGACTGACAGTGAGCCGGCATGAACAACACCAGGACTCTGAGACTGAAGCACCTAAATGGAATTTAGCCGTCTGTCATTTTATTATTTACACCTGTGCTTTTCTTACTGTGACACGTCAAAATGTCCTGTGTGGAAAAAAAAAAAAAAAAAACAACGTGGAAATATAAAAGAACTGAACCTGATATTTCCATTTGAACCTTGGTCCACTTTGATAAAGACTGAAGACTCACCAATGATTTGCAGCTGTGCCTTCATAGGGTAACCATTGGAAGTGCCCGGCTTGGTGACTCCACTGGCCATGACATAGGGCTGGGATAAAAGCCTGCAGCACAGACACAACACATCATTAGAGTGATGACAAATCGGTTTCCTACAGCGTACACATGAAATCACATACAGTATATGTAGCTCATAATATGAAAAGGCATGCAAAAATTACAAGCAAAAAAAAAAAAAAAACAACACTCATTAAACACTTATCTGTTTCCACTTGAAGCATGAACCAAGGTTTAAACCCCAAAATTAAGCTGTGTTTTCCTGTCTGTATTCACAGAACAAGAAAAGCAAGAAAGACAGTAAATGAACTAGTCTCAACCTGGTTTTTAAACACAGCTCACTGAGCCTCCATAATAACCCATGTAGCCTGCAGGCATGTGAGATATTATAATACTGCATATACAAGTTTTGATGACATCTAATTCTTTTTCCTTCAGAGGTAAAATGCACTTACTGTAAATCGCTTTGGACAAAAGCATCAGCCAGATGAATATAATGTCATGTAATGTAATATAGGCCATCTGGAGTGTGTGCTTTAACTGAAGGAGAGGTTATGTTCCCTTCCTGGAATATATCCTGAATACTAAACAGCATCACATCAGCTGTTAAAAAATTTGCATTCAAACTTGCAACAGCAGAACAGACTGACTGTATGCTCACAATATATAACAATGAACCTGAAGTCAAACAAGCTTGTAACTCTGTTAAGAGTTACCCGTCAGACTGTCTTGTGAAACACACAGACTGCACCATCATGGAAGGTAATAAAAGACGAAGGTCAAACCAGGTCACTTTAAAACTGACTACACAATACAACCTGTGTCTGTCGGCCTCATACAGCTGACTGCAAACAGAGGCACACAAGGAGCCGCACAACTGTCAATGACAGTGCATTCAGGTTATCCTGAGGCGCTGTTCTAAACAACTTCAACTGCTTTTTAACTTGGATTTCTAAACATCTGTCTATTGTTATGTAGGTATACATGATTACAATGTCCAGCGTCACAGCCTATCACGTTTTCCTTTCTACTTACAGTGTTTTAAGAAAGTATTCAGACCCCTTCACTTTTTCTTATGTTGCAGCCTTATGCTGAAATTGCACTTACAATCATTGTGGCTTAGGTTGAACCTTCAGCCCAGTTTGGGGTCCTGAGTGCTCTGGACCTGATTTGTACTAAGGATATCTCTGTACTACACTCTGTTGAGCTTTCCTTCAACCCTCAGTCTCCCCGCCCCTACCGCTGAAAAACACCCCCAAAGCAAAGCATGATGCTGCCACCTCTATGCTTCACAGTTGGGATGGTATTTGGCCAGGTGATGAGCGGTGTCTGGTTTCCCCCAGACATGAAGCATGAGACTAAGAAATGAAGCCAAACAGTTCAATCTTGGTTTCGTCAGAGAATCTTTTTCCTCAGTCCTTTAGGTGCAAACTCCCAAGTAGCTTTCATGTGTCTTTTAGTGAGGAGAGGCTTCTGTCTGGCAACTCTGCCATAAAGCCCAGATCGGTGGAGTGCTGCAGTGATGATTTGTCCCTCTGGAAGTTTCTTCCATTTCCACACAGGATCTCTGGAGCTCAGCCAGAGTGACCATCAGCTCCGGGAAAAGTCCTGGTTGTTCCAAACTTCTTCCATTCAAGAATTATGGAGGCCACTGTGCTGTTGGGACCCTCCAATGCAGCCGAAATTTGTTTGTAGCCTGTAGACTCTAATCAAGGTGTAGAAACAGTGTCATAGCAAAGGGTCTGAATATTTAGGGAAAACATTAATTTAAATGATTTTAGCATGAGGCTGCACCATAACAAAATGTGAAAAAACTGAAGGGATCTGAACACTTTGTGAATGCATTGTATACCTCAGGTAGTGATTTCCTACATGCCTCTTTGTAAAATGCTATTAAGGACCATGAATTGGCTGCTATGGTGTGCTAACCAAGTAAATTGTCAACACTGAGAAGTGCTTACAATCCTGGCTGCTACGCATAAATTCAAAGCTCAACACTGCAGAAGAAACTTATGGAGAAATGTTTATGTTTGCTTCTTCTGTGATGGATTGTTCCTGGTACAATTTGAGAAACATTATTGTAAACTGGCAGCTCTAAAAAGAAGCCTGTCACCAAGACCTGATGTTTACGATTTCAGTTTTAGATCAATGGAACATTTTCACTGACTCCAATGAAGCTGTAATGGAAACATCATTACAAGAAACACTGGGAACAGCATGACCTGGTTTTGGAGATCATTTTCCACTTTAAATATGTAAAAACTGTTCATATAATGTCCTCTTATGAAAATCCAATCAAAACTCAGCAGCATCACTGACAAATGTGTCAATCAAGGGGACAGAGAAAGGAAAAAGAAACACTAACAAAAGGAAATCAGTTCCTGTGACCTTTCCTAGAATCTTGGTCTGATGCGTCATTGAATAATGCATGTTCCTCAGTCTATCTCGTCCAGTATGCCCGTGGCAGAGCAGGAGAAAGTGAGGAGCTCCTGGGTAAACTTTCACTTTGGCTACTGCTTTAGTCTCTGTCAATAATTCATTGCAACTGCTGACTTTGCAGCCTCATGAGCAGGCTGACCGTGTTTTGTAGATGAGGGTATTCGCTGAATATTAAACTCTAAAATGTCCTGCCTTGACTTGAATATTCTAACCAGCAATAGAACATCACCCACGGGCCAGTAAATTGCTCCATGTCTTTGGCTGTAGAGCTCTGTATACGTTTTATAGGGTTAGCTTTGAATGATATTACCGAAACCTCTCTTAAGATCAGCAAAATCTCTAACACTTGTCCACGCCACATCAACAACAGGCTGAAGTTGTATTGTCTGCATTGTTAACTCCTTGGCGCTGTTAACTCATAGGCATACATTGTTTACACCATGACTAAGGGTACAAAACAATGGTGCCTGTTTCCAAAACATAACTTCATAGTGACCAACTTCATATGTTTGTAAGACAAAAGATCAAACAGGTTCTTCTGTAATGATGCTGTATGGAAACAACACGTGTTCATTCGATATCAATCCACCAGTAGAGGAGAGAATATCTGAAATGTGAATTATCTAATGCTGAAATCATCCACGTAATTTAAGGGGTGTTTTTGACAATTCACCACAACAGTCTATTAATAGTAGTAATTTTTCATGTAACAGCAAAGAAAGCTGAACACAAAAGCAGCAGCCAGTCCTCCCTGTTCACTCCCCAGATGACTGAACAGTTGACACTGCCTGTAGTGAACAACAATGACAGACAAGGACACAAACACACACAATCAAACTTGCCAAGTTGTGGATGAGTAATAACTGTAACAAAACAAATCATTGTCTATTTCCCTCGACACTTATCTGCTTCTCCCACATAACTGCAATTATCCAAGGAGAAAAAACCATGCAGTCAAAACAGCTGCTGTGAGGGGAAACACTGAAAAACAGCCTCATAATCTCAATAATATAGTTTGACAGCTACTGGATATTCAACTATTGAGCTTACATTGGCAAACTATGTCTTTACAGCTGGTTCCCTCGGCTCATCTGAAGAATCAGTACTTCTATATTTCATTTTTAGATTAAATTAATGCTGTTTAATATAGAATGCACTATGTCGTATTGAAGGGCGGCTCCTGATGTTTCCCAAAAGCTTCATATTTTGGGTTGTACAGAGCATGTAAGCAGCACCAAGCTAACAGATATTCAGTGGAGTTTGACGTACTGTCCTCTCCACGTAGCTCAGTAAAAACAACTCTAACCAGTTTAATTCCAGCTGTCAACATGTCCTTATTATTATTGACAAAGACCCCCCTATTTGTAATTATCACCCCTCTACATTCCCTTCCTGGCAAAATAAGATAACAAACGTTGGCAAAGATTACATAATTTAATCCAACTAGCAATGGATAACGAGCTAACGCTAGCTATGTTAGCCGAACAGCAAAGGAACAGTTTGTCCTCATTAGCTGACGAACAGCACTACCGTGAAACAGTATTAGTATTTACAGTAGTGGAGTGGTGGCACGACTTGCTGAGTACGTGTTGAATGTCAGTTCTGACAGCCTGCTGCTGCCATCCCAGCCCGGCTAACCGCTAGCATACTAGCTCATGTCATCATCATGGCTGGCTGGAAATCCCAAAGTCCAACGGCTGTGAAAAAAAAAACAAATACCACCGGTGATAGCTCTAGTAACTGACTTATATCACTTACCCGGATCCCAAAGGAGGTTGTGAAAACCAAGCTGGTAAAGCTGCTGTGAACTCCCAGCCCTCGGTGTGAAGGATGTTTGGGTTTCAGTCGGGGTTTCACTTCAAGGAAGAAGAAACTTCCACCATCTTCGTAAGCTCACGTCATGTGACCGAAACAAGGTGGGGCGCACGCTACTCCCACCTCGTGCTGTGATTGGACCAGAGTTGGAGCGAGATGGACCAATGAACGGTTAGTAAACATGCTGACGCATTTAAGGTGCCTGCAACTTCATACTGTCAATAATCAAAACAGAAATTTTCATCAATGAAATCTCTTGCAACAAAATGATTTTTGCAGTATTTTTTTCTTTGACAAATTAAAACATACATAATAGGAAGCTAATAAAATCAACTAGATCTTTTCATTTTTTATTTTTTTAAATGTAAAAAAAAAAATTAATTTGTTAAGAAACATATTTTTTATGTGCACTGCAATGCTGCGATTCATTGTATTAACACTGTACATGGCAGTATTACAGAGCAGCATGTCTGTGTTTCTTTTAGTGTTCTGGCTGTTCCTAAATAAAAAGTTTCACGAAAGGCCGCGTTGATATTAATATCTAATATTTGCTATTCAAGAATATATGCTCTTCATGATTCATGTAAAACCTTTATTACATAACGGTAATGACATTCCTGCTACTTTCCTCTGTTTTTATTCACTGTACTTGCGGATGACAACTCAACTGCAAACAGCAGATGTCATTGTTGGACTTTGCAGGTGGCTGCTGCAGACCATGATGTAAATCAGTCACCATTTTCTCTTCACAGAGGGTATTTACAACTCACTAAATTATATGTTATATGCTATAATTTATGAATATTACAACAGAAATAAATGTAAAAAAACAAACAAAAAAAAACAAAATTGAGCCTTCATACTTTTCGGCTAATGTGTGACACATTCAGGGTCTTTCAAAAATGCATTGACAAGGAAATTGAATCCGACAATTGGTGTAGATAGATTGTGGAAAATTTGAAAAGTTTTGTTTGTCACTACTGCGAAAACTCAAAATAGTGTGCTCAGGACCATGTAGTGTAGCTACTGCATTTTAATAATGCATTACCAAAAACTGTCACAAAGAAAAAATAATGTCAATTTTTTTTATTTTTTTTTATTCCCTGTACAAATTCTTCTAATTTCAAAAATGACATTAATCCTGGAATAAATCTGTGAAATAACGCTTTTGGTTCTTTAGTAAAAAAAAAAAAAAAAAAAAGTCAGAGCAGTTTCCCGGTGCTTTATTTTGGAAGTTGTAACAGGAAATCATGCATTTCAAACTGTTCCCAGCTTGTCTTGCTGTAGCTGAGTGGTCCGGGTTGGTCAGTGTTGTCAGAGGGGCAGCATGAGATATTTCTCTGCACGGATCATGCAAACATGGGGATATTTGGAGGAAAAATCGATTTGACAACTCACTCAGGGAAAAGGTAAGATACAAGTCTCTGCTTTTACTAAGTTTGGCTTCCAGACATTGGGAACAGTCCAGACTATGACTTATTGTAGTGGTTTTATGAGGCTTCACTTGAATGCGGTCGTATGACATGTATCCCCATCCATACAACTCGGGATGTAATGCTGTTTTGCCCTTATGAAAAAGAAAAAATACAGCAATGCAACACACAAGAAAAGTTAAGTAACCATGGTAATATTGTGGTAAATGTAAGTCCAATATAAATAAACCACTTTAAGGTGTCTGTAAATTCAATGTTAATCACTATAGATACACTGTAAGTTTCCAACTGAAATGTTTTAGGGCTGTGTTTATATCATAAAGCACAATAAGGTCACTGTAGAGTAACTAGTGACAGCTTCAGACACACTCAAAGTGTTTATAGCACAATAATAAAGGAATGTCACCATGCCTTTTCCTGTATGGGGCAAAGTATATCATTGAGGATGAATACAGGTTGAAGGAAGGTCACACCATGAGCTGGCAGGTTGCCTGCTTCTACAGTTGCAATTCTAAATAGCAAATGAATAGAAATAGAAACAGAAGTAGAACAGAGCAGAATAAAATAGAATAGACGTTTTGGAGTGTAAGAGTGTCGCTGTTATTATCTCTACTAATATGCAGCAGATGGCTGATGAGTCCTTGGTCAACATAAGGTAGCCTGCAGTGAGTCAACACAGTGTTAAAAGTGACTGGTATGTGACAGTAAAGATGGACGATATTGCAGTGATTTAGTCATTTGCTGGAAGCTGACAGTGTCTCCTGTCATCAGCAGAGCTCTGAGACTCCGTCAAGTTGTGATCGGCTTCTAACACGACAGCTTCTTTAGAGTAAACTGAGCTGTTGTGTAAACTGAGGGGCAGCGGTTCTGCACATGCCGGGAAATGAAACGTAAATATTAATAACAGAGTTTCAGCTTTCATTGAAACCATTCAAAAAGAAGCTAAAACATATCTCTCTTATGGAGCTGTGCAGTTTGAAAACCTCATAAAAATAGTGCACATTACAATACAATGACTGTTAATCTTTTCCATTTGACATTCAGTCCACTTCCAAAACATCAATATATAGGAAAACAATGTAGGTTACATGGAGGTATATAGGTGCACAAATCTACCTCTGACCCACTCCCAGCAGGCTGGATGCACTGACAAGTGCTCTCTTTGTTATTTTCTCTGGGAATTTGCATTTCTCTCGGGTGATTTTCATTCACTTTTACATGCACATCAGCAACCCCCAGTGAACTACCACACACTTGCAGGAGTTGCTCTCTTCATAGGCGCATTTTCTTGTCCTTGCTCTGCATGATCCACACAGAAAACAAGACCTTTTTCGTTTTATACGTGTGTTTATTCTTATTCCTTAGTTGCCTCTCTGTATAATAGAGTGACACTCACTGATCCTCAGCCTTGGACTTGAACTTGCCTCTGCAAAATTTGCCAGGCAGCTTTTATTTCACCAGCAACGGCTATTTCCATGTTTGCTTTGTGTGTCTCTGTCTATAATTAGCTCCATTTGAGTGGAGTGTCTTCAGGAATACCCTTTACCCCCCCTCCGCTCAGTGTTGCCAAGTTGTAATCCTCACACCCAAGACATCGATCCTGGACCAGCTCCTTACTTGACTTTTGAATACCTCAGAATGATTCCTGGACTCTACAGTCTTGACTATGCGTCTGCCCGTGGGAAACCTTCACCCCCGCCCCTCACCACTCCCATCCCCTCAGCAGTGTGCCAGTGCATCTTTGACTGGAACAGCCTGCTCTTGTCGGGCAGCGATCAGTGTATTAATAGGTGTTTTGGCTGCTACTTTGGTCCTAACCCCCAACTCGCTCTCCAGTCCTCCCCCCTTTCATAACACAAACAAGCCAACAAGCCCCCCCACCCCACCCCTTCTTCTTGTGCTTATTTTAGGCTCAGTGGTAGATAACTGACACGTCAGGGTTGCATACTGTATGTAAATAATAGCTGCAGGGGTTGTAGCTGGAGTGGCAAAGATTTTGAATGATAAGAAATTATAGGACTCGAACAGAACTCTGGAGTTTGTTTACTCTCTGGGGGAAACTTTCAGTGAGATGAAATGAAATGAGATGAAAAAAAAAGAATCAGAGAGGATGCTTTGGTGGTGAACGTGATGTCAGGCTGACCATATCTGAGAACTGTGTGTGCTGGCTCCCACACTGACTGATAGATGGGGGGGGGGCTTGTGAAGCTGACATGGTTATTGCTGTATTGGTGATGATGTTCTTCTTCCTCACCACAATCTACAGGTTTCAGTAGGTGCCTGGTGGGAAAGATTGTGCTCCTTTGGATGGAGCAGTTAAGGAGAAGGAGGTGGTGGGGAGGGGGGGGTGATTATGTCAGACCTATGCCTCTCTTCTCTGGTCTGTATTCCCTGTGCAGCTTTTACGACCTGGGGGACGAAAAAATACAAATGAAAAATAAAAACACACCACATGGCATGGCTCCAAGCTGCAGCTGCTATTTTTGGTTTCCAGCTATGGGAAAATAACCAAGTCCATAATCACTCATACATGGACAGCTCAGACGCTGTAAATCCCAGTGCTGCTGGTGTGCTGCTGACCCTCGTAAGTGATTTACAGGGTCAGACGGTGTTAAGAGCCCACTTTCCACAGAACTTAAACGCTGGACGTTTAACAGCGGGGAAGGTGGGTGTGCCCTCATTCAGAGCGGACAGCGGGTGCAGAGCCAGTCTCGTGTACGTCTCCTTAAACTTTAACTGCATCCGAAACATTTGTGCTTTGAAGACGCGGTGCATCCCTTCTCATTCAGTCACCTCCTGCCCGCAGGTTCAAGTATCCTGCCTGACCTGGAGTTGAACTTCTTTGTGGTCGTCGTATAGAAGTTTTCTCACTGTGCTGCACGCCTGTTTGTTGCATTTCAAAGTAGCTGCCCGTAAAGGTGCATCATGTAATATTTTCAGTATTAACGTGGAATCGTTTGTGTGTTCAGGTTTGACTGGATCATGACTCAGATTTTTTGTCTGATGTGAGTTTCAGAACAAAATGTGAGTTTTGGATGTTGACATTTGATGGCTCGTTAAATGACCTTATTCATCTGATTCGGTTTGGAGATCAGTTTTTAGTGTTTTTGATACGATAAATGTAACCAGTAATATAAGAGCCCCTTTGATTTTGTCAAAGTAGCTCTCAGAGTAAAAAAAAAAGGTTGGAGACCCCTGAGATTTGGCGTCTCGGGAAACTATTTTTTCACGCACGCTTCCCAGCAAACACAGAGAGGGGACAGACCTGTTGATGTCATGTTCAGTGTCTAGGCTGAATCTCAATATGACACAGGCATATAAACGAAACCAAAATATAAATATATTTTTTTTTTAACCATTTTTACAGTTGCATGTGGAGACAGTGGCGTGACGTTTTCATTTAGTGACATACTATATGTGAGCATATGCCACTGACTGTATGAGTGATGTGTGTTGACTGTTGCCTCCGTAGACCTTTCTCCCAGCAGAGTCGCCAAACACAGGTGTAACCGATAATCCCAACGATGGCTGAATTCCGCTTCCGTTTACTTAGAAAAACCTTACACATTAAAAACGTGAACATTAACACTGAAAACTTTTGTAAATATGAAAATTATGATGGTGATTATGATTTGCTCTGTTTAGAAAAATCCTTGTGGTAGTTATTCAGAAAAGCTACAAACTTTTTTTTATTAAATTTAGATTTTTAAAATCCTGTAGTAATGAACTTTCAGTGTTTTCATATTAAAAACCTACAAGGATGTTAGCTGTGTCCCCCTCACTATGAAAGTCCCTTCCATGTCCCTTTGTGTGTGTGTAACAATGGCTTATTTTTAACCTGTTGGGCTGTTTAAAAGTGGAGGGGGGGGGGGGGGGGTGAAGGGAGGAAGTGTTCGCAGGATGACAGAGGAAGATAATAGCATCCTCTCCTCAACCTTCGTCCTTCCTCTGCCTTCCCTCACATACAGACAGACAGACAGACAGACAGACAGACAGACGGACACACACAACGCCGTTGGGGTTTGAGTTGCTTCTCTGTGAGTCTCTGCATCTCCTGCTAGGAATACAAATAAATAGGAATAATGTGTGAGCAGATGCATACACACACACACCAACAGACACACACACACACACTTCCTTGCTCCCCGGATTCAATAGCTCTGACAGTCTGACCTATAAGACAGACGACCAGAGCAGCTAATTAGAGGGAACTGAATTCAGTGTCAGTGCTGAATCTCAGAGAAACTCTGGCTGAACTAAATGAGACTAAGGCAGATGAGAAACACAAGACAAGAAAGATGCAGCCGAATGAACCAACATCACTTTATTTATCTGCTTTCTCATCTGAAGTGTGTATACTAAAGATTGTTGAAGGTTAAACCAGTGGTTCCCAACCTTGTGACACTAAATCAGTGTCCAGTTTGTTGCTTCTTCTTCTTCTTCTTCTTCTTCTTCTTCTTCTTCTTCTTCTTCTTCATCATTAATCATCTCACATTGGCCATTGCGGCTATTTTTTTACTTGTAATGCAGCATTTTTACATTTTTGTATTGGTACTTTCATTTAATTAAAGTATCTGAATAGGACTGTAATCCAAAACTGACAGTATACAGTGTCGCTTGCAGAGCTTAATAGCTTAGATTAGTTATAAATATAGAAAATTCATCAGCAATAATTTTAATAATCATCAACAAAAATGCAAAGCAGTCCTGGTCCTAGCTTCCCTAATGTGAATAGTCTGTGTTATTAAAAGTCGTCTTTGATAGTAAACTTGATATCTACGGGTTTTGAAGTGAACAGACTAAACAAGCAAAATGTATCAGCAGATGAAATAATGAAAATAATCGCAGCAGTTTGTGTGGTTCTGCAGAGGGTTGAAATTTAATTTATTTTTCCTCACAGTTATGATATGAAACTAAGCACATGGAGTTGATAATTTACTGGTCTGCTCACCGCATCACCCTGAGCAGGGCTGTGTAGTTTTGCTCCCTCTGGTTCTCACTGGTGTTGTGTGTCTGGTATTCTTATCTTATCTCTGTCAAACACTCCCATCTGCAGCAGGACACTCTGTTATTGTTCCTACGCATCATATTTGTTTAGGTTATCATAAAAGAGCATAATTATAAAATTACATTTTCTCCTTTGTTGTTGTCAGTAACAGAAGAATTCCAGTCATTTATGTTTATGTGCTCTTAAGATCTTATTCTATGCGTTTAGTTCTTTTAGTCCTGGCTTCTGTTCTGTTCTCCTTTAAGCACCTGTCAAATCTATGGGTCTGGATTTTCTCAAATTAAGTGCAATACTTCCCCAAAGCAATGCATTCAATTACTGCATTTATTAAGACAAATGTACATTTCTCTATAGCTAATATGAAAATCCCACTCTGAATAAATGGTAAGAGCTCTGCAGTGGCAACACACACGCGTTAATAGTTTAATTTTAGTAGTGAATTCCTTCTTTTAAAATTCTGCTGCTCATACTTCGAGCAAAATACTGACGTCTAGGGTCGGGGTAATATCCTGTTTTACATCACAGCTGCCTCTGCAGTCCATTTCACTGGGTGCAGCGGCCAATAAACCTAAATCTGGTGTAGTAAAACAACAATATTTGGATTTCCCATCATCCGATTTGATGACCCGTGAAACCATGAGATCAGCGTGACTCACACAGTGAGGTTTAAGGATGTGGAGTTTCTCTGCCATTCTCTAAATCAAGAGGACCAGGGTTTTTAAAAAATGACATAATTCTACACTTAAACAGATTCTTTGGTAAAAAAAAAAAAATTTAAAAAAGTTTCAGTTTGAGTAAGAAGAAGAAAAATTTCCCCCTCACTGGAAAGTCTGGTTCTGTTTTCCCCACCTACGCATTTAGATCGGATGTACAGCTCACTACATCCGACTCCTAAATGGAAAATTACCATTCTTTGGAAGTGATCCAAAGGCATTCTGGGAATTCTAGCAGATCATAATTGATTTAGAGGGAGAAGTAGTATGAGAAAAAAACAAAAAAGTGGATGCAGTTCATCAGTAAATAACTCCCAAGAATGGATCAAATGCTGCAGAGTGATGATGTTTAAACACTGGAGGGAGATGAAAGTGCGGAGCGCCGGCCAAGGCAACACTTCAGGATTGTTGTTTAACTACTCATAGCCAGGAAAGCTATTTCTAAATTGTTGTCTGTTGTCAGGTGTGGCCGGTCTACTGTATGTCCGATTACGTCCTAGTGTGCCTCAGATGAGTTATTGAGAGACAGTTTCCATTAGATTAAATATATTGTACATTAGTTTGTTCTGGCCACTAATAATCATATTTATGTTCTTGAAGCTCTAGCTCATTGACAAATCCTAAGAAATATATTTGTTTTAGCAGAAAAAGAAATAAACGTTTAGTGACGAAGCCCTTTCCATAACAACGACATTGACTTGTCCTATGATCTTAAGGCGTTGTATGAATTCGTGGCTCAGGAAACGTGTGTTTATTTTCCTCAGTTGAGGATTGTCTCCATTGGAATGTATCTAAATATAAAGTAAAGGACCCTGAGGCTCAAACACAAACCTGTGTCTGCATTGTCTCTGGTGCGCAGAAGCCAGTCAAACTAGTTCAGAAGCACTGATACACTGCGTACAACATATTAAGCCTTCCTCCTCTTTCCACTGAGTAGGCAGATATTTGATTCTTTTGTTAAATGTGTCCATCACCTTGGCATTAAACCTTGTGAAACAGAAGTTCAGCCCATCACTGTGATGATTGTGTGTATGTTGCAAGGTGGATGATCCATGCATACAAAAGACAGATTCATCACAAACATCACTTAACCTTGAAACCCTCGGTTGCCAAGACACGCTGCTGCAGCCTGATGTGAGGTTTTCTTGCAGGCGGATATACACGTGTTAATATATTTTTTTACGATTATAGCTGCACATAGATGACCGTTCTGTGTTGTGTCGTGTTAATATGAGTCTCCTACACATGGTGCACTCGTGGCTCCGTGTTGTTTCTACAGCTGTTACCAGACAAGCAAACCACACATTCCAGTTTGACAATGACTGCTCTCAGACCAACTAAACATCACAGCGGAGAAAGAAATCAGGGCTCCTTTAAAGGAATACACTGAGCTATTGGAAGATTTATCAACTAACATAGACATAACAATTACCCATGTTTCATTTGTACATCATTGGCTGTGGTGTACTTTATAATGAAAAAGGGAAGGAACCTTTACATGCTCCATGCAACTGAATATGGCTGTGTTGGAAAAATAATGCTGAAAATACAGGAGAAAAATACTTAAACTACACCCTCCATTTGCAATATACATTTGTTATTGTCAGTGCATCCCATAAAAAGACCAAAACTCTACAGCAATGTGTTAGTTTGTCTCTCTGTGGCATTCAGCCCCAGGCTCAATCACTCAATCACCACTGAACATGTAAATTCTTAAAAACGAGTCATAAATAAATTCTTTATAAAGGCTCTGTAATTTAATAAAACATCTAGGCACTGTGTATTTTAGAAGACATTACTCAAACAGGCGTAAAAGCATTTTTGCAATGTCAATTTTCTCCATGGACACCGTGTACTTAATAAGTATGTTACAGCAGCAGCAGGATAGTGAATGTGGGATTGTATCATAATGAAGGAACATGTCACCCAGTGCAGCAGCGTGGCTGATTAATGTGTTTGTAATCATTTTTGGACAACAGCGGAGCTCCTTGGCTCAGAGCAATAAGACATATGAGGCTTCGGATATACAGGCAGTACTTGTTAGTAGAGTTGATTCATCATTAGTTTGGTCTTTTCATATTCACATTACAGCAGAAAAACTTGTGCCGCGCATTCTGCATTGGTCGGCACAGTATTTACCACTGAGGACCCCCCGGTGATGCTGCACCAACTGGCTCCAACTTAGCTACAGCGCTAATGTTGCTAGCTGTAGATTGCTACGTTTCACAGAGGTAAGAGCAAAGACATAAACAACTTTCTTAAAGGTTGTTTAAACGAAAGTGTTTTTGGTGTTTTTCTCCTTATCACTTTCCAGAGCTGAGCTGCAACCCTGATATGTTCCTTGAATTAGAGCCAGAGTGGCCAGGAAGCGTAAGGGACACCACACAGACTCAACGAGAGACAGTGACAGGGATAAATGTTGATGATAAACGACAGTGTCGGAAGAGAAATAACAGAGGAGACAGAGTCAGGTTGGGAGGAAAAGACTGTCAAAAGGGCAGGAATGAGAGGAAAACATGAGACAATAAAAGAGGAGGAAGAAAGAAAGAGTGGAGGGGCAGATATGTCCTCCTGTGGGAGATAATGTCTGGACACAAAAAACACACATCTCAAACACACACTTTGTCATATACAGGCATCACAAATATGTACATACATTCACATTTTTAATGATATTCTTCGGTATTTATGTCTCGTGCTCTGAATCGCCTCGATTCATAATGAGAGGCAATGACCCTGGAGAAAATGAGGGACAAAAACACGCGGACAGAGGAAGTGACAGAGGCAACGACCTCTCAGAATGTATTGTTACCAGAGAGCAAGGAACCCAAACTACTTGACCACAGTTGACAGATAGATTGTACGCAGTGTACATTGGTGACAATGGCATACAGCGAGCACTGCCAGGGTATTATAATACATGAGTGTGTGTGTCCTTGGATTTACAATGTCCTGATCGGGAACAATGCAACGCTCGAGTCAACTGTGTACAAAACAGACAGAAAGCCATTCGTTGTTTGGTTTTTATTGAATGGAATTGTAATTATAAATTAATGTGTGGGTGTTTGTGAGTGTCTGTGTGTATGGTTGTCGTCGCCTACAGAAACTCAAACTGCAGTCGGAGGGAAACGATGCAAAAAATCATCAACGAGCGCTCAGCAGCAAAGATGACAAAAAAAAAACAAAACACCTTTTTTGGATTATCTTTGCATTCATGAATGTCTTTCGGTGTATCCTACTGCAGACGGCTGCCAAATCGTATAGCAGTGTTGTCTGTCACAAGGAGGAAACTATTTAAAGAATTAGCTCCACAACGTTTAAGCTAAACAACTAGCTCCCTTCAAAAGTAAAAGAAAACTACCTCCACCACTAGACGCTGTCTTTTTACATGTATTATCATGGTAGCGAGCAAACTACACAAACTAATCACCTTTGGTTCGTTGTTTGTCCATTATTGGTCAGTAACTTGTAGCACATAAGATAACAACTTGTTAAACCACAGTGTACAGTATGTCTTCTTCTCTTAAAGTTTTGGTGTTGTTAAATGCATCTTTAGCAGAACAAGGTTTAGCTATTTCCTTCCACTTCTTGTTTTTGCTAAGCTAACGTTTGGCTAAACGTGTCGTTGAAAATGAAAATACTGATCCTCTTATCTTGGTAAGACAGCGAAAAATTATTTACCAAAATATAGAGCATTCCTTTCAGCTTTTTTTTTTTTTTAACTACATAGTGATAGTTGGCAAAAGTTTATATTGACTCTTAAAACTACAGAAATCTCAGCACCAGCTAGCATTAGCATCAAATTGTGTTTTACGTGCCTCTGATATTTGTGCAACTTTCTAATGTCTTCCGAGCGTCAAAGCTGACAGGTTAGATACACATAAATATTAACTTGTTGAACTCTGAGAATTTATTTACTGCAAATGTTTTAATAATTAGCTTTGTGTCTTGGGGTGAGTCAAAAGAGGCATTACACAAAATCACTTAACATTGGAGCATTAAATTATGCTTAACATGCTCACGGAAGCATATTTAATTAAAAAGCTCTGTTTGACTTATATGGGCTAGTTCTTGTTTTTCCCTTCATTAGCTCGTCAACACACTCAAATGCTCGGCGTCTCTCGCTGTACGTGAGCAAGCGGAGCAGGTAGAAGGAAAAAATAAAACAAAGAATGAAGAATGGTTGTTCGACCTATTCAAGGCACTGGTTCCTGAAACTCCTCACGCCCTTGACGCACAGCATTTCCCACATTTCTCTCTCCTCTGTTTTCTCCATCTCTCTTTCCTGTGCTCTCAACTGTCAAAATGTTTTCACTACTCTGGCCTCAAAGACGAGTTTCTTGGCGTGAATTTGAACCGTAGCTACTTTTAACATTCAAACACTCAAAGTTTCCAATGTTCCTTTCCAATTCCCCTCACAGTTACCCCTCGAGTTCACACTCCCATCAATTTTCAAACCACTTAAATATTCAAACCCATTAAATATTTTTTTTGCATATATCTATTATAACATTAAATTAAAAATTCTCCCTGTGCTTTGGATACATTTTACAGTTCAAAACGAACCTGAAATGAGCATCTGGTATTGTGATTGACAACAAAATTATTATATACTTATTTATCACTTGTATTTACAGCAAAATTAAAGAACACAGCTGATGATATCATGTTATCCAATCACTGAAATACACTGCAGCCAGCTTCCCTTCTCACGGATAAAACCCTCACCTCCGTCTTATGTGTCGTTACGCCGAGGATTTCTTTCACCCATGTTAGGCTCATTACAGAGGAAACACTAAAGGGAACTTGCTGCCCTTTTGCCCAAAAACAATAATAAACACGCATCTGTTTCTCTGACCCTGGGTGGACAGTGAAGAGGAATAGCTGCTGGAGCATGAACTTCCTGTCCTGAGAGATGAGAAAATACACATACTGTAAATAAACATGCACAAGCCCGCTTAAAAAAAACATGCAGTCACACACGCACATTGGAATGCAAATTACAACTGTAATACAGTATATGCAGAATATTTTCTTGCCTGCATGCTTTTGTTTATTATGCATTAAAATGTCTAATAAATGCTTTGTCCTGTATTCCTTTCAGAGACATGTGGCGGACTCTAACACTCTCACTGATAGTTGCACTGGTTCTGGGCACAGAGGTGAGTACAGCTGTGGTATGTAAGTAAGTAAGTATTTGTAGATTGATTTTCCAGCTGTAATATCTATAATATACCTTATCTGTATTTTTGGATGACTTCACCACCCAGCTGTCCCGGTCTGAGGATGTGGGGTCCATGGTGGCTGTCAAAAAGGCGGTGCATGGGCAGCAGGAGAATTTCAGCGACATATCCACTGTACTAGGAAATTCCCGACACCAGATTCTGGCTGCTCAGTTTGAGTGCTACCTGAAGATAATCAGCGATCCACCACATACAGAAGAAGGTGAGGAGACTGTGAAATGGATCAATAAACGTCACTGTGTCATAAACATGCCCAAGCCACAACAGAACCAGCACCGTGTTCCTTCTGTTTCCCAGACTTTCACACCATCTTCATAGAGGCTTTTTTTCCTCATCAGTCAGTAAGAACTTAAAAATGTAGAAACATATTTCTAGAAGAAATAATAAATGCTTTCACTGCATCAGTAAGATACTTGGTACGGGTATATCTAAGATTCAATGATCCGCGACTATTTGATGGATTGCCGTGAAAGATGGAACAAACATTCATGTTCTCTAGAGGATGAAGTCTTTTCGTTGGTTTGATCCCCTAACTTTTTCAACTTTTCACTTTTAGTGAGATGTCTTGACAACTATTGAAACTATGAAATGTGGTATAGCCATTCATGTTCCCCATATAGGATGAACTGTAATAACCCTGGTTAATCAGACGTACGTATTTTTCCAAACCAACCAGTCGTTCTTGACCTTGATCAGACTTTCCGAAAAACACTTTTGGAAACACTTCAGATAAAACATGAATCTCACCTTTGTGTCACTTATCAACGCGTGGAATGGGCTCGTTATTGGCCCATGTGGCTGATGGTACATAAATCATCCACTACAACTGCTGTTCTTGCCAAGCTTCAAGTCACAGTGGGCGTTTTCCATCTTCTGGCTTCACACGAGAAAAAGTGACAATATCCTAAGATATCCCAAGTCAGTACATACACCTCAAGACTATAAAATCTCTCCACACATTGTTAAATAATGCTTGTGCTGATAACTTCTTTATGACATGCAGATTTAGATATATGCATTACTGATTGTCCTGCAATTTCCAGTATATGCATACACTAATAGAGAAAGAGAGAGAGAGAGAGAGAGAGAGAGAGAGAGAGGAAGTAAGTCTGAAAGAAAGGAAACTTGCCCTTTGTGTCTTTACCAGTGGCTGTTACTCCGACTCGGTGCTTCACTGCCTTTGAAATGTTATTTGTGCTCCATTTCCCAACATGCCACTGTGCAACCTGGTACCGCCAGGTTTCCGTCTATTGTTGACCCTCTTTGTATGGGCTGCGGTTAGACACTTAGTTTATGTAAGTGTAACACCATTTATGTTGAATAGATAATTTATGACTCATTCAGTCGGGGGACTTTATTAAAAATTTAAACAGTTCTCTACCTTTATGATTCCCCGTTGACATGTGAGACACTGACAGCGCAGAATGATGTGATAATACATTACATAAGACTTCTATTTTGACTGGGTTGCTTCTCAAATGTTCCTTTGAAATGGCATCCAAACCTAATAAATAAAATACTAGAGTACAATCTTGAACTGTAGCGGTCTTAAAAGATTTACTATACAGATAACCTGACCTGCAATACGGTCAACTTTAATAAAAGAGCACAGAGTGAGAAGAAGAAGTAAAAAAATTTTTAAAAACGCGTGAGACGTCATTATACCTCCTACAATTCCCCATTAAAAGTAAAATACTGCCCCTAATTATTTAAGAGTAAATGATTAATATGCATAAGACATTGTTATTGAGTAAGTTCATATTTTATATAAGATACCAGCTTTTACTTTTGGTGTTAAACATGCAGAGGCTGAAACATCTTTCCTTGGAGGAATCCTCTGCCACCCTGCGATATTGACGTACTGAGCAGAGAAAGAGCACCACCTACAGAGGGATGAGGTGCCTTGTTTGTGCATACATCACTTTGAAACTAGAGGTGGAGGAAGAACGTCTTTTACATCCTTTTATTTCTAGTCCTGGACCTGTTTGGTATTTCAGATGACAGAGTATCCTCGTATGTAAGGTCTGAACGTGTAGGAAACTGTATTACATTAAAGTTAAGTTTAAAAAAGCCAAAGCAAGAGCCAGAGGGATTCATGAGTAAAACTTCATACACGTGTGTCATGTCTCTAGTGTCTGCACGCCCTGCAAGTTCAATGTCGTGTCTGCGCTGCTTTCTGTAGGTACTTACTGTAATCGTACGTGGGACGGCTGGCTGTGCTGGGGGGACTCCGCTCCTGGGACCGCAATGCAGATGTGTCCTGAGTACTTTCACGACTTTGACCCTGCTGGTGAGGCCTTAACACACACACACACACACACACACACACACACACACACACACACACGCAGAAACGCACAAGTATGTGGACAGTGACACATGTTTTGATTTTCAGGCTCTGAGCTTCAGCACATTCAGTTTGAAATAAAAGTAACTGATACTACATTAAAGTGCCAAGTCGCCGCTTTGATTTCAGTAGGTTTACATGAATATAGAAAGAACTGTGTGGGAGATAAATACCATTTTAACACAAAGCGCCCAAAGTTTAGGGGTTCAAACGTAATTGCGCAGATACACATGAAGTCAAACAAAAAAAATCCATCGGCAGACGCTCTGTATCTCCCCTGGTGATGGTGATTTGTGATGGTGGTGATTTCATTTATTTTTTATTTTTTGCTGTACATTGCATAAATGAATATATAAATAAATGGTTTCTCTCACACACATATACACCAATACACTGACACAGAAACATATGCAAATTACAAGTAGTGCTTATAGTGAGCTTTTCTTTGTAAATCGAACTGTAAGGAATATTTGGGTAATGTAATGTAATGTGATAATGTCTTCAACAGAGAAGGTTACCAAAGTGTGTAATCCTGACGGCCAGTGGTTCCATCACCCAGAGAGCAACCGAATCTGGACTAACTACACCCAGTGTCAGGCCTACACCAAAGACAAACTCAAGGTAAAACACAGTGTATGAGAAGGTTGCAAAGGTTAATTCACAATAATGTCACTCTTTGGAATCAAAAAACAAGGCGCTTTGTCCTCTTTCACATGGACTGATGCATAGTAACCGTCAGACTTTTTTTTTTTTTTGCATGATTTGGAAGCAACTACAGGAAATAACACCAGAAGGGTCTATGACAGATGTTGATATCTGATAGTCCACACTTACACAACACATGCTTGGACAGCTGAGCACAACAACATGACCTGAGGGCACTCTGCAGTCTGCACTCACTGAATCATGTGTTCTGAACTGGCATGAACACCAGAGCCTGTACGCTACAGCAAACAAGCTGAGTCCACCGCGCTTAGCTTAAAGTTACAGTTCAGCTAGTGGAGTCGGATTCCTTTACAGTCTCTGAACTGTCAAAATGGGACTTTTCACTCACGCACCGTGACTCGCCTGTAACTGGGCGGTGTCACTGTGTCGTTATGAAATAAAGTGCAATAAATACCATCCTCACTATGTTGAACTAATCAGAGTGCAATGTTCAAGTTTTATGCTCTTATGCTTTTGTATAAAATGGGTTCGAACTCTAACCATCACAAGAAAATTCTTTGTAACTTTGAAGCAGATATCTATGTTCCTGCACATCCTGATTTCTTCTTCTTTAAACTTCAAACTCAAAATCTAACACATTGACCTGTAGTTTTTGATCTAGGATCGATTTAATCCACCCTCATATCTACAAGAAGCTTATACAGCTCCTGCACACACATATTTCTGTAGGAACTGGCGTTGTAAAGTCTGTCAGAGCACATTGTTTCATGAATCTTGCCATGACATGTGTCCAACAACGATGTGTATCTAAATATGATCGTTCTGGAAACACTTATCAAACGGCTTTCCCGAAATATTCTCTCTACAGAAGTTTTCTTTGCTTCTGTGCTTTTGACAGCATGTGGTATAGAGACTATGCAAACATATAGACTAGGAACTTATAGCTGTTCTTAATAAGTGGTGAATTTATCTCTATTCATTATAATGGAACCATTTCCCTCCCCCTACAGTTTGCCATCAGCCTCTACTACCTGGCCATGGTGGGTCATGGTCTGTCTATTGTCTCCCTGATCATCTGTGTCATCATCTTCTCCTACTTCAAGTGAGTCGAGTGAGAGTTTTCTTCTCTGTGGTCTGACTGAACATCTCTATACTCTTTATGTCTGGATTTACTCACTTTATTCCTGTAGAGATTCAGTGTCTCAGATGACTTTTAAAAAAATGGTACAAAATCGCTGTTTGTAGACAACAATATCGACTTTTTATATGGTAATTTCACTTGGTGTGTTCGGTGTTTCTATTAATATGATCAGTGTGTTTTTATCCCGTTGGTTGAATTGTTAATAATAAGCTGGGTATTAGTGTTTCTAATGCAATATTTTGATCTATTCCACATGTCTACATGTTCTACGCAAACTTTTTATTAGTCCTGCTAGCAGCAGATGAAAATGCAAATTCAATATCTAATAATTGACACTGAATATTAGTATATGCATTTAAAAATTAAGTAAACTTAAGTGATAAACTGATGAACTGTTCCTTCTGTCTCCGTCTGTCTCCCCATCTTTCAGGAGTCTTAGCTGCCAGAGAATCTCCCTCCACAAGAACATGTTTCTCTCCTTCATCTTGAACTCCATTGTTACTATAATGTGGCTCTCAGTCACTGTGGCCAATAACCACACCATAAATGCCAGCAACCCTGTGAGACACTGAGTTATATTTCATCACATTGCACTAATGAAGTTCACTTCACTTCACCTAATATTCCCGTGTTAAAAATGTCCTACAAATAACTTTAATACCTTTTGTTGTTGTTGTTTTTAGCCATAGTCTTTATGGGTTAAAAGCTGCTTCTAATTCATCGTGACACATTTGAAGTGAAGTTTTACCATTTCCTGTCCATCAGGTGAGCTGTAAGGTCCTGGCTGTGCTGACTCAGTATACATCTACTTCCAGTTACTTCTGGATGCTGTGTGAAGGCATCTACCTCCACACGCTCATCATAGTGGCTGTGTTTGTCGGGGAACAGCAGCTCTTCTGGTACTACGTCCTGGGATGGGGTGAGTCAGGGGGATTGGACACTTCACTGCCACTTCGCTGCCACTTCACCACCGACCCTTTTCTTATGGTGTTTCAGTGTTAGCTGCTTCCATCTTGTGGTCAGGTTCAGCAGGTTACACAGATGAATATACTGTATATAACCTTTCTTACAGTACAATCATCAAATAAATATGAAGGAATTGCATTAATGAGATTCCTTTGCAGGTGCATTTTGTGGGCAACACTCTGATTATGATGCTTATAATGCACATGCAATACATTATCCTCAACACGTTTTCAAGGAGAGCAGTCTTGAGATCTTCTACTGCACCGACAGCATCAGTTTTCAAACATAATTCAGCACCACAGAAATGTAATCTTGAAGGCTGCATGTACCTGCGCTTTGATAAGTGGGCTTTTCATGAGAAACTCTCATCTAGGCTTTCCGGTGGCCTCTCTGTGCAGCCACATTAAAGCAGCTCTTACGCATTCGAAATGGATTCTTTTATGTCTCTCGAAGCCTCGCATCTTTTTATATCTGCACAGTATATGGCCTTGCTGTAATGAGAATGGCACATGTCCTACGTGTCGCCTTTACTGTTAAGACCCTGCTGCTGCTGCTGCTGCTGCTGCTCTCACAGTAATTGAAAACTTGGCTTCAGCTTTCTCGAGCTGAAAATGTATACAACAACTTGTTTAGTGGGTTAATTGTTACATAAAGGAATAGTTTAGTATTTGGGGAAATATACTTTCGTTGTTTTGGATTTCACTTTATGTTTAAATATTGTGATGCAACAGAAGAGATTCAGGATGTCAGACTGATATTTCTGCCTGTGTTTCTGTTCCTTAGGTTTTCCTATCGTTCCTGCCTTGACATATGCTGTGGCTCGCGGGCTCTTCTTTAACGACAAGTAAGATGTAGCTACCAAGACCACTATCCATAGAGATGTCACCAATGTAGTTAAATTCGCTGCACTGAAGCTCAAGTCCAGATCAAGACCAAGAATGTTATAGTATATAACCTTGTGTAACTACAGTCCAGGGTTTCTCCCTCCCCTCCTTCCTGTGCACTTGTTTTACTCTGTTTGATCACTTTGAGGCTCAGGAATTGAAAGATATTGATTTGCTTCATCAAGTAAAATTTCTGTGAGCCCCTCTCTGTTGGCTGAGTCTAGTACTAATGCAAGCACTAGCTGTTTAGCTTAGTTAGCAAGGTCAATCCCTAATTCACGTTAACTGTGATATTATTTGGGATGCTAAATTTGTCTTGAGAAAAACAGGCTTAAAACAAAATGTACTTACCAAAAAAAATTGATCAGCCGACTCCTTAGAATGCCTTTCAGTATAACCGACTGCTAAACAAGACATTTTTAGGTAAACAAAATGTTACCGCGAAGGCCTCAGTTATACACTTTCATGAACTGAAAACACAATGAGTTTTCACAAAGTTCCAGTCGCATTCCTGATTGACTGGCAGGTTACCAGGCGTGGTACGACCTGTCGATTAGTTCCTCACCGAGCTTCTCTAATTCTCCCTTTCCCTCAGTTCGTTCTCCAGAATGATTTTCAGCTGTTCAATTTCATTCAGCAACAGTTCACTGTATGGCACTGTTGTGTTGTGATATCCAGTCCGTCCAAGAACTAAATGTGTTCTAGCTGAACAGTTCGATAAAACACTGCCAGCATCAAAGCGACTGTAAAAAATATTGCCACACAGATTTTGATAATCCCAAACCCTCACCCTCACAAAGACTGTATATAACAAGAGTAGGTACAAACCTAGTATATATACTGGTCAAAATGCAACAGTGCAACCTGCTGTCAACATAAAAATAAATACTATTGTCACCGGAGCATGAGCCCTTACAGTGAAAGTCCATTTCTGATTTTTTGTTTGCACTATAGACTGTTTCATAGTCGGAGTGGCTGCCACCACAGTGGTGGTCCAGTCAAAGACTCCATGAAGTTTTTACCGGCCCTCTCTGTGTGCCTGTCATTCATTCATTGCGAGCATGCTCCGTGCATGTTCTGGGTCTGGGTTCACATATGTAATCAACCCCTCACCAACGCGACCCGACCCCACCGGGGATAAAAATAATTCAGCAGGGAGCTGCCAAAAAGCGGAGTTGCACTTTCAATTCACTGAGCCTCACCTCCATTGCAAATAGACTACATTTACTACCTGTACCATTATCACTTAAAGGAAGCAGAGGAATAACTAAAGATAAGATGGACCGAGCAGAGAGAGCAGGAGAGTGTTAGGGAGAGAAGCCATCGATAACTGCTAAAGAAACTAGCAGATCTGAATAACATGAAAACTACAGAAACACCAGCGACAGGAAATGAGACAATACACTTGCTGCAGCACGTCAGCACAACAATAAAAGTCCTGTTAAGAAAAAAAAAGGTTTCTGTCCACCGAAATGCTAGAGGGCTTTTAATCTGAAATAGTTACAGGAAGTGTTGCATTTGTATTAACATAATACAGTAACTTTGACAGGAGTTTTGAACTAAAATACTGGTATGACCAATTATACATATCAAACAGCAGGAAGTAGTAGTACTGGACATATTCCACCTCCCATAAAGCATTGCGTCTCCTCAGACTGCACAATGACGGCCAACGGCCCTCCTCAAAACCCCTAAACGCTGCAGCAGATTTATAAACAGCTGTTAGTTAAATAAACTGACCACACATTGGAAAATTTAAATAAAAATCCCCGCCAGTCGTTGCCAGTGCACTTTGGTGTGAAATGCATTCTGGGATACCGGCTGTATAACTTCAGTTTGAAGGCAGATTCTGAACAGGACTACTCACATAAATGGAGTCAGGAGTTTCAGTTCCTGTTCCCTGTGTTTGTTTCAGATGTTGGATCAGCTCAAACACTCACCTGGTCTACATCATCCATGGGCCCATTCAAGCTGCTCTGGTTGTGAGTAATTAATGAAAGTAAATGTTGTACATATGAGGTAGTCCATGACTTCACAGCTAAGATCGCTATCAAATTGTCAGATGCAGATTTTTATGTGTTTTGACCCTCAAAACTGCTTTTCAAATAAAGGCAGACTGAGTGCTTTTACTTGAAACTCATGAGGCAATTCCACACTATGATACAGGTGCAAGTACACGATCAATTAATTTGTATTTGCGTACTAAAATTCATGTGGTTAAACTCATAACTATTGCCAGGGAAATGAGAAGAAAAAACTCATCAAAATAACATTTTACCATTGAAATATCATGCAGAGCAACAGGAATAGAGGTTATAGGAGAAACCTCCATGGGCTCCTTATGTGAAGGTGTTGTTACAGTGCCACCATCAGGCCGGTCATTGTAATTCCTTTGATAATATGAAAAGACGTGCCGTCCCTTCAAGTTGTAATACTTCGGTAATATTAACAGATTTCTATGTCTGCCCCCCCCCCAGGTGAACTTAATCTTTCTCCTGAACATCGTCCGCGTTCTGATCACCAAGTTGAAGGAAACCCACTGTGCCGAGTCCACGGCCTACATGAAGGCAGTGAGAGCCACCCTCATCCTCATCCCTCTGCTGGGGGTCCAGTACATCCTCTTCCCCTGGAGGCCGGAGGGACGCATCAGCCGTGCCATATATGATTTCTTTGTAAATATCTTCTGCCACTTCCAGGTACAGTCACTAATAAACTGTACATTAAAGTTGCTACGAGCCACAGAGATCCATTCAAACCCTGGATGTATTAAATCAAACTGGTGAAATTGACAATAAAAAAACCTGCAAGTTATCTTATGAATATAAGATTTGACATTTTCTGTTCCTAACGCAGCTGGTTTGTAGCATAAAGGCTTTTTAGATTATTAAGTACCATTAAACCCATTTTCATTAAGCAACAACATCAAACTAAAAGCATTTTCAGCAATTTCCACTACACTCCAAAGCATGATAGAGCCACTGTCTGCTTTTGAATTTGAATAACCAAGTGCTATTTGGTTTCTTGTCTATGGAAATTGGACATGCAGCTGAATCTTGTGTCAAATTCACAGGAGCTAGAAAGGAAAAAGCTCTAACGCATCCAAGGTCAATGATTGCCTAATAATAGTGATTTGACATGGATGTTAAACATACAAATGGTTTTACAGATACTCTCACTGACATCTGTTTCTGTATTAATATTTCATTTGTGTCACTTTTGCAGGGACTCCTGGTGGCAATTATATTCTGTTTCTGCAATGCTGAGGTACATGAACTATCATATTGCTGCATGTTATCTCAGAATAAATATGGATAATTTTATTTAAATACTCTCTTGACTGTCATTGTTGACGTCCAGGCCCAGGCAGCACTGCGGAGGAAATGGGCTCAGCGGAAGTTCACCTGGGGTAAAACCGGCTGGGGAGAAACACCCATCTCCAGCAACCTCTTTAACTACCACACCAACTCCTCCATCACCGAAACTAGCCGCGCAACCATCAACTTGGAGCAGCCCGCTGCTGCGCCTTCTGAACTAAACAACCACTCCCTGTCCAAGTTGCAGCGGAAAGCCAACGGGCAGCAAAACAATACTTGCAGCAATGGGGAGGCGGACATGCTCAACAAGCTGGAGACCACTGACATCTGACTGGATAAAGCACGGAGGGGACACAGAAGGACTGAGGCTTCAGGAAACAGAGAGGTTACAGGTATATGTTTATAATAAAGGCTAACAGGATGGGCGTGTATCTATGTAAATAGTAGCTGAAGAGCACTTAAAAGGCAGGTGGTGTTCACACATATACACACATTTTTACAGCAACATCTCCAGTTTTTGGATTTGCAAGAACTGATGAGAAAATTAATTTTATGTCATCCTGTAATCCTAGTATCATAATGTTTTTTGTCCTAGTTTTTATATTTCCTGTCAGAATGGAGAAAGGGGCAAATCCCGAACCTGACATCTTGATATCACAGACGCAGAACTCTATGTTTGTGTAATCTGTTGCCTTATGAATCCTGTGCTCTACCCGTACACCACTGTGACCAATGAATGTCATAGCCCACTGATGTGATCACACATATTTTACTTTTTCTACATGCTTTTATCTAAGAAGGATAATCATACTCTAGCCCATGGAAAGCCAGTATCCCCATTTTGGCTTAGCGCACCAAGAGAATCATTGTGTTAACAGGGTGAAACACAACAAAAGCAGCATAATAATAGTTCACATTTTGATTCAGATTTCCTGTTGAAATGTAACAGACAGATGTCAAAATGACAAATGACAAAATGACAAAATTTACTCTCAGTCTGAGGAAGTGTACAGTTGCCAAAGTGCTTAAAGTTTTGAACATACACAGCATTAGGGGCTCATTTGTCCTGCAAAGGCCAAATGCAGTAAACACAAGACCAGAATCTGACTTTTGACATTGTTTCACAACATAATAATATAACAATACTCCATAGAAATGCATAGCTTCTGCTGAAAACAGGGTGTAACAGAAAACTGAGCTAATAACCAAACTGTAGTAACTGCACAACACAGCAGCTAAACCAAAAGAGCTGCTGTATATCAAGCTAGCGCTAGTTGGTGAAATAGCCACAACTAGCTTTAGCTAAAGCTAAAATCCATTTACTTATTTTTATCTGCTCTGTAATTTAAAAATATAATTTTTTGATAAACTTATACCTGGTAACTCAGTTAATTCTTCCATATAGCTAAATTAGACAGCAGCTAAATCATCAGTGATGAAGAAAAATAAACCAAGCTGAACTCCTGCTAAAGCTAACTGTGTTAGCAGAGCAGCAGTAGCATCATCTCAGCTTTTAGCTCTAGTGGGGTTAAGGTTTAACTTTAACAGTTGCCAATTACAAAACAGAAATTTAATGCCTACGATCTACGGGCTGTAAATAATCAAAATAAAGTTTATTTTCTTAAACAAACAAGTTAAAAGGGGCAAAGAAAAGCTAACAAGAAAGAACACCTGGCAAAAATGATCAAAAACGCTAACAGGATCTATGGCAATAAATCTTTTGGCTAACCTGAAAACCTTAACCCTTTTCTCTCAACTCCACTGCCTCTGTAGTTACGTTCTTTGTCTTTGTCGGCTCTAATGTTGAAAACAGAAGTCATATTTCAGCTTTGGGTTGTAAAACTAATTCTTGACAGGTTAAATGTTAAGTTTGGACACTGAACAGAAGAAGCTACACATTACCGCTGTATAAAAGGTTTTTTGAAGTCACTATGTTTGCTTACACAAAGTTTGCTAAAATGTTTAACTCACTTTCATGGCAAATAAACAGACCTCATCATGTGAATGTGGAATTTACCATGTTAAAAGGGATTCAGATTCGTACACAGCTCATGTTGAATAGGAGATAGAACAGTGGAAACGGTGGCTGTACATAACAGCTAAACGTATATGTAAACTAGTATGTGGTTAATTTTAAGCCTTATATGATTCAAACCAAAGCTTTACCTCCTGGAACCAAATTATGTGCTGAACATTATGGATAATAACTCCCTCCAATTCAAAGTAGGAGCTGTGCTATGAGTACAGGAGAATTACCGGTGCAGAGATAATGGAGCTCTGGGGTGAGGCAATGATTTCACTCATGCTGAATCTCAGTCATTCTCCTCACTCACTCCATTAACACCAAGGGTCGGGGTACTTTGGCAAAAACATGGCACTCATAGAGGAGATTCAGAAACACTATGCTGTGTGGAATAATGTACGTGAGCAGTGTGTGCACAGGTGCTTTTCACAAATAGTCCCTCCTCCAACTTTGTTATAACTTACATTTTCACTTTGTATTACGACATTAACTTTATTGTAATATGACAGGAGATCTGAATCTTCTGAAACGATTCTGTGATGAATATAGCTTTTGCAGACACAACAAGACTGTGCCAAATTAGTGTATAAATTGTTAGAGATAAGTGTTTTTTCTATTTCTTATTAACTGCACTTCAGTCAGCATGGGAAGGAGACAATTTCAAAGATTTGTAATGTGTTTATTATAATAGTGTTCCTATTGCCTTGTAAAGTTCTATATTATTATTATTATTGTTATTGTACTGGCTGTTTTACTATTTCTAAATGCACAAATACAATTCACTGCCACTTCACTAATTTAATAGTTTTTCCATTGCACATGTACTGTGCTGTATGCACACTGGCAGGCTACAGTACCAGCACCATTTCAATTTCCACTGGAATACTGAGCAAGTCTTATGTTTGAAAGTGAACTAGCAGCAAATGTATTTTGGTGTTTTTCCAGGATGCATCCACGCACAACATACTGGGAATACAAATGCTCCAGTGTGTATACAGCAGGGTACACTGATGCATAAACCACAATTGTGGTAAGAAAACAGCTGAGTATAAGGAGGCTCTGTTAGAGAGCGGTGGCTCTCCACTCATTCTGCACAGGGTCCCCAACCCTGTACACTTCTACCAATGCTGCCCAGTAGAGAAACAGCTGTCATGGACATATTTGCAAAGAAATTCGAGGAACATTCCAATAAACCATCAAAAGAAATGTTAAATTCAAGCATATTACTGTATATATGTTTTTAACACTGCCATTTACGTGTGGAAATAAAGTTGTTTGAATTTAAACGTGTGGGTTGTGTTTCATAGTGAAATTATCAGTGGCACGGTGTGACTATTTATTTATCATGGTTGATAAATGACTTTCTACTCTATTGCACTTCAATAAAGATGCTGTATAAGCACAGTTATGTGTTTATATTCTTATTTGAGAGGGAAATGTTGTCCTCTTTACTTGTTGCTTTTTACTTTGCTCATAGATTTTCATGCAAAATATGTGTTGCTTTATATTTTATAACCAACAGCATTAAGTGAGGAAATTAGCCTCACCTTGACCTACCAGAGAATGAATTTAGATGATGTAATTGCTCTAATTAAGTAAAGGATCTGAACACTGCAGCCAGGGGGCCAGAGAGGCGGGACATGGACAAGGCAAAAAAAAAAAAAAAAACAGGGTCCGGCTACTACTGCCTGATTCTGTGTAGTTGGTGGTTGTTTGGCTGCTGTTTAGACTCACAGCTACTGTTATTTAGTCCACACGTAAGACTAGATGTTGCGCGTTGAAGAAAAGGATGAGGTCCCACCGAGATTTGAACTCGGATCGCTGGATTCAAAGTCCAGAGTGCTAACCATTACACCATGGGACCGGATGGTACCGCCATGTCGGCTCATTGGTTTATAAAACTTGACAACAGCTTGCGGACATCTATTTTAATGTGTTAATTACTAATGTTGTGAACCAGGTTAGTCTCTTTAATTGACCTATGGCACAATGACACAGCTGCACACGTGACGATGAACTGAGCTAGCTATCGTTAGCTAGCTATCGTTAGCTAGCATAAAGGGTATTTAAACGATAGCTAATGTGTGACCGTTGGTGCCGCTCGTTGGAACAAGACGCTACAAGCTAACTTAAAGATACGGAAGGTTAAACAGCTAATGTTGACGTCACGCAGGTCAAGGTATGTAGTATTTAAACGTTAATTGTAAGGCGCCTCGGTAAGCAAAATATTTCGCTCCCTCTTATATGTTCCTCGTTAGTTAATTCCAACGTAATTCTAACGTTAGTGAAAATGAACCCGCTGCAAATGTACTTGCATGTGTTGTGAGTTTTAGCAGTGCGTTTGTGTATTTGCATATGTTGTGATTTTTTTTTTTTTTTTTGCAGCGCATTTGTTGTCAAATTGATGAGGATCTTTTCTGAATTTGAAGCATGTTTGTGCCTTTTGCATTTGTTTTCTTAAGTTGCAGTGCATTGAGCTCTCAGGGCCACCGTACTTTGTAGCCCATGCACAGTATATACACAATTAAGTATAGGAAAAAAATGTGGATAAAGTAAAGCACTTAATATTACATAATAATATTATTAGGTCTACCCAATTATTAGGTCTACCTAATGTGGCTGAGACCTTTCCTGAGATTCCTCTGATACTACCATCCATCTATAAGTTATAATGTGGTGACCTATCTTGATATACTGCAGTATCTATGGCTTTAGCCAGCAGTCACATGCAGATTAACATTTTAAAAGAGTAGGCTGATTGAAATTAAATTAAGGAGTTTGGTTTCATCTACATGTAGGTAAATTTGATAAAGATTGTTTATTTTGTGTTGTTATTGCTGAGTTTTACTAACAAAAACTACCACATGGGGGCAGCAGAGTATCTATCTATCTATCTATGTATCTTTCTATCTATCTATCTATCTATCTATCTATCTATCTATCTATCTATCTATCTATCTATCATTCATTAAGTTACTGTTGTGATGGATGTGAGGGTACATTTAGGTATATCATTACATCTTTACTTAAGCTGTGTCTTTACACTCACAGATTGGTTACACTATGCCTAAAACCCCCACCTTGCTCTGCTTTTATTTTACCTCATCTTTTCTTCATAGCAATGATTCATTTTTTTAAATGAATTTTTTAATATAAAATAATTTCAGATTACTACAGTCACTGAATTTCTACGTTAAGGTCAGAGAGGTGTGATTGGTTTTTGCCCCTGCTGTGTAGACCTGGATAATTACCGAGCACAGTGGCTCAGCCCCTCTGTCTGTATGGCTGTAAGCCTGGTCCATACAGACCTATCCACCCATAGCTTAACAGAGAGGTCCTGTGAGGATGCGTTAACCTGATGTCCCACAGCTTAGTCTATACTAACAGCTTAATGCACACACTCAACTCTGTCATCACAATCCTTAACACGTGAGCAGACCACTCCCATTTAGCCTGCTGCTCCTTTAGTCCCATTAAAGACCAGTACCATACACACACACACATATATACATATATATATACATATATATATATATATATATATATACACACACACACACACACACACACACACAGACATTTCACCAGCGAAGAGGGATTGGTGGTTAATCAATGTGGTGCTGGACTTTGGATGCAGGAATGTGAAAGAGATCAATCCCGTAGGATGCAAGGCCGTCTGACTTTACAGACTGTCATTACTGGTTGAACCTATGCTCTATATGCTGGAAGTAGGTCAATCACACAGAGATATTAATTTTGTATGACTATTTATTTTCAATCTCCCTGCCAGGGAACTGCTATGTGACTTATAATTTCACACAATGATCGGAAAACAATCGACCCTGTATGAGAACTCGCTAACGGCAAATCATTTTTACCTCTGAGGGGAAACAAAAACAAATAATTAAAGTCACCAGATACAAGTCTGTTCATATTTTAAAGTTTCATTTGGTTCAGAGAGAAACTATTTAAAACTTTTTGAAGGGGGGAAAAAAATCATGAATTCAGGTGTGAAAAATCCTATTTTAGTGATAATCTCAACTTTTGCCTGAGTGGAGGATAAGATGGGCGGTGTGCAATGCTGCAGTTCAGGACACACAGATGTAAAGATGCAGGGAAGCATAAAAGAAAGTCGATAATTTCTGTTCACATTTCAGTTCACTTTATCGTAACTGTTTGTGTCGAGGCATATGAACATTTAGTACTGTGCATCCTTTTGTATATAGTATTTGTTCCTACTTTATTTTGAAGTGCATCTATTCTGAGTCTGCTGCTGTGACACTTCTATATTGGCTCAGGGTCGCTGCTACAAAGGGTTTTCTAGATCTCGACCAGGGCGCGGTCCCAACAAACTGCTGGTCAGTGGGTCAGTGGGAGTCGGTGGATTTACCTTTTGGTCCAGTTTTAGTTTTCTGTTCACTTAAAATGCTTTAATAACTGGACAGGACAAAAAGAAAAACAACTTCTCTCACCACCTGAGACTGATGATCCTTTTAAGCTTTTTCTTTTTTTTTTTTTTTTAAACTTTCTTTACATCTAGAAATTTGATGACCACCAGATTAATGTGGATTATATTAGATGAGAGAACACATTCCTATCCCTGCTAAACTTAATTGAACATCACAAGTAAAAAAATAAAAACATAACAGCAGCAGAACATAATGAAACAGAGAAAATTGCATGTAAAATATGTTTTTTACAATATTTGAATTGCTATTATATAAATTATAATATCTATACAAACAAAAATCACAATCAAAGACATGCAGTTTTATTAGAAATTTCAACTTTTATCTATCTGGGTTTTTAAAAAAAAAAAAAATAAATAAATCAAAGTAGTGTCCACAGTATCAACACTTTAAGAATATGCCTGCCAGCTGGAGCTCCAAGTTCAATACAAGAAAGTCATCAAGTTTGTGCTTGAAAAAGACATGCCAGTCATTTCTCAGACCTTTTTAATCATAGACTGGAACATTAAGATAATAGCACCAGCTTGACCATTATTGCTTGAGACGATTGCACTGACAGGAGAAATATTTGAGCTGTTACATACATATAAGATGTGACAGCCATTAACCGTTTTCAAAAGCTTGTTAAATGCATCGGGGGAATCACTTCAGGACGTTCTCCTCTTAACACATTTGGATTTCTGAAGTTAAATCAGCTGAATTTAACTTTCTTTTAAGGAAACCTGAGATTTTACTGGTGTTATAACAAAGGTAATGCTTAAAGCTTTGTTTCACTGTCAGTGGGAATAAACAGACTTCCAGATAATAAACCAAAGTTAGCATCACACAACATGAACTGTCTTTTTTTTCTTTCTCTTTATTTGTCTTTATCTGTCTTTTTTTTTTTTTCTTGGCTTCAGATGTGTTGTATGTTTGTTTATGTATCTAGCCACCATGTTTACCAATCATGTTTTAGCATGTTAGCATGCTAAGATTTGCTAATGAGCACTAAACACAAAGTACAGCTGAGGCTGGTGGGAATGTCATTCGTTTTGTAGGTATTTGGACAAATTAAAACTTTGACCTCATGGTGGCACGATTTGAAAAGTCAAGGGGATCACCAAAGTCAGAAGGATTCATCCACTGTAGGGACCATGAACATTTGCACCAACTTTCACAGAAATCCCTCCTGTAGGTGTCGACACATTTCAGTGTGGCTATAAACTGTTAATGACTTTACAGTATGTAACTTACCTGCGTCGTTTGTGTGCTTCCTTGCCAGTGTTTAGATGTCACTTCCCAGTCCCATATAGGACTCTGGGTTTCCTTATGATGGCACTTAAATTCTGCCATTTATGTGATTATGTCCTTTTTTTAATATTTTATGAAATATAAAGGGATAAGTTGGGGTCTAACTTTTCTTTTATTATCATTAAAACAGATTAGAACAAATGTTTTAAATCCTGGAGCTCTGAAACTGTGCAAACACCACCGTGTCCCTACAGTTAATAAGAGAACAGTAGCTTTACCTTTTTTTGATTTAACTTTACAGGCTAAAACCAGCAGCAGCGTCTTGCTGTGATTTTTGCCTGGTTTGGTTTCAACAGGATGAGACTGACAGACGGTGGTTCCCGAGTTAACCGCTGAGAATGTTTGTTATTGGTTGAAAGATTTATTTTGGAGATGAAAACTGGACGCAGAGTGTATCGGAAACTTTAGCTTTAGCTTGTTTTATTTACCCCTCCTGTCTTTTCTCAGCTTACAGTGTTCCCAAAAGTTTGCTTCAAGATGAACTGGTGAATGGAGCTTTTTAGAAAACGCATGTTTACTGCTAGGTATTAGTGTCAGTGGTGTATGCAGACTATCTAAGGGGCCAGGGGTCAAAAAAAGGGGCACTTCTGTTGAGGGCAAGGTTAAGTTTAGGTTTACTTAAAGGTTTCTTTTTGTGCTATAATGTCTCAGTGGGGTGGCACTTCAGCCGACCTCAGGAGTGCCCGGGCCTCTCGAGTGTCTCACTGGGCAAGCATGAACACTGGAAGTGTCTCATTAGGGCAGTGGCTTCGTCTGGGCAGGCTTAAAAGTTTCATAAAAGCTACTTAGAATAGACAAAGGACGGAGGCAAACAAACAAAATGATATCTAAGATGTGGAGTGAAAACAAAACAGGAGTGAGGCAGACTGCATTCAAGCCCTCATCTGAACTTTAAAAAGCTTGGAAAATACCCCCATCTCTGTGACCAGGTGCGCTTTACAGTGTCTCCTGAGGTTTTTCTTCCATCTATTTTACAACCGTGCAGCCTCTGTCCTGAAATGATAACACACATACTCCCTCTTTGGATTTATAAATGAAGCCTTCCAAGCCATCATGCAGTTTTGTTTTTTTTTTTTTTCTTGTCCCCAACAACCGTCTGATGGTGTGTAGCTGCAGCACTGCTGGTACTGCAGGTGCTACAAGGAAAAGGAAATGCTGGCGGACTCCAGTGAGTCACACATGAACAAGATTGTATGCATGAAATGTTTTATGGGTCAGTCAGTCAATGGGATGCGCTTCCGTGAAGTTTTATACAGAGATTCATACAGGATAAGAAGCATACTGACTTTGGGGATTCCCTGACTTCTCCTGTGGCACCACCATGAGTTTCAGATTTGAGGTTTTAAGGGAAATGTCTCAACAACTAACAGATGGACTGGAATGTAACGTTAACTGTAGTAACTGTGTTCAAGGTCCCAGTGACCTCTCAGAACACGGTTTTGGCTTTGCACAGGTGATATCCTCATAACGCCTTGAGGGAATTTCTTCAAATTTGGTCAGATTTCATCACCAAGCTCTGTCTTCTGTTGTTTTCTTTGAAGACCCCAAGAGGCAGAAAATTACATGCTGTGCTTTTAACACGTCTCAGTTTAAACATGTCCAATAGTTTAGATTCATAACAATATTAGTGTCGGTGAAACTTTGCGTAAAGTGCTATTTAGCAAGTGTTAGCATGCTAATAGACTAAACTAAGCTAATGAACATAGTCGACATTACATTGCATGTCAGCATTGTCATTGTGAGCATGTTAGCCAGTTTAGCTGCCATTCAGCTAAAAGCACCACCACTTGTCTGAGTACAGCCTCACAGCGCTAGCGTGGCTATTTTCAAATGCTATTTTGGTCTCCTTGCTATTTTCAACAATATCTTTTTCTTTTTCTTTTTTTAAATTGCTGATATCAGTTTCACGTCATCAGTGTCGTCTTGTCTTAGCAAAAAGGTCTTTGACAAACTGTCGCAGCTTTCATCAAAACGAATCACCAAAATCCAGGTTATTAACAACGACCGAAAGCAAGTCCAGAAATCTAATCTGTTAACACAGTGTGGTTTTCAAAAGACCAACTAATCCCATTGGTCTGAATCATTTCTACGTCCACATAAACCCATGTTGCTTCTCAACAAAGGGCTTCTGCTAAGAGGCAGCAAGTCTAAGGAATCATCTCGTACCCCTGCGGTGAACCCTTGTTGTTAAGATCACCCCAGTGTACCGTGCACGCTATTGGTGTCTGCTCTTCTTGGCTGTGGCCCGGCTGTGACTCTGACCTCTCATGCTTGGATGCTCTCTGATTGGATCCTGCATCCTGACTTCAGCCTGGCAGGAAGGCCGGGGATAGCGTTTATGTAACGCGCACAACCTTAGATTAGCACCTTTGGAAGCCTGCCCCCTTCCTCAGGCTCGGTGTTGCTGTATAATCTCTTGATCTCATTTTGACCCCTCTCTCTCTCTCTCTCTCTCTCTCTCTCTCTCTCTCAGTGAGCAGGATGTGGTCCCATGGTGATCCACAATCTTTTTTTTAATTCACACCAACACACCGCCTGCTGGTCACTTCAGCTTTTCTAATTTCTTCTTCTCTCATGTTGTGATGCTTTCATGGTGACGTACAGTATATGAGCAAACTACACCCCCCCCCCCTCCTTTATTTATTTCACACTTCCCCTGGGCTGTGACTGGCCTTTTCCCTCAGCGTCTCCAGATCTCCTCCTCGTTTCTTTGTTCCTTCCATCATCTCTCCCCTCACCGCTGGTTGACGTGCAAAGTTCCCTCACTGCAGTTCTGTCACATGTGATCAGTCACTCGGTGTCCTCGCTTCACGCCTGCCTGGCCATAGTGAGATTCACCCTGTCAGACTTCTGCAGAGGTGGCAGCAGCAATGTAAATGTAAAAGCAAACAATAACACTGGACTCTGGTAGACTGAGGCTACGTCCACACTATGTTTTTCATTTTAAAACAAAAAAACGATCTCTTTCAGCTCCGTATCAGAAACGTATGGTGGCACCAAAAAGGACAAAACGCAAACACATTCAGGAAACATCTTCGCTGGAAAAACATCTGTTGTGTTGTGAGTATTTGAAGCACAAGCGTTGTTAAATTGATGAAGATATTTTCTGAATGTGTTTTTGTTTTTCTTAAGTTGCGGTACGCGACCATTCACGTAGACACTGAGAATGCGTGTGCCGGTGTGAGCAGTTAGTAAGTTGGAGAAAACTCTACGAACGAGGAACAGCAAAGGCAGTTGGAGCGTTTAAAATGTAGACTTTAACTGCACAACAGCTGGTGGCAAAAGCAGTAAGGTTAGTAACACTTCATTATCCATGTTGCTCCGTGAAGCCTCACATTGTCGACCACCGTCATGAAAACTAACCTGATCCAAAGATCAAGCTCTTCTCTTGAGATCATGATCTCAGATTTTGTCTTGGTCATGTTCATTTTAAAGTGGATTTGCTGTTATTCTGAAATATCAAACATTTTGCGTCTGCAAAGGTGGACACAGATATGCTTTTGTTCTGTTATTGACAACACTGAGAATTACAACTGAGAAGAAAATAGCCAGAATAGAAAATGACCTGCCATCTTGAGATAATGTCATATTTATGATCGATAGAAAACAGGACCTGATATAAGGATAACAAGCGTAAATTATGACTGTAACTGTGAGCACTACAAATTTGTAATTTGTTGCCCTGAAAGAGCCCCAGAACAAATTCTATCTAGACATAATCAATGAGTAATTAAAGTGAGTATTTGCCTCTTTTGTGTGCAACGTTGTGATTCATGGAGACAGATTGAGGCTCTCAGCAGCTGAATGCATTTTAATATGTTATTTTCTCGCTGTTTATTGTTGTATCATGTCCATCTCCACTTGGAAGGCTAAACGGAGGTTTTATCTGATAATCTTATAAAAACCTGATATTGGAAACGAAACATTTCACAATAAATGCTCGCAGCTCATTGCTGTGTTTTAATTTGTCCCTGGATTGTCCCTGGTTCCTGCTTGAGCGCTTGCTGCCACATCGCTGTCCTGCACCGCTGCCCCCGTTTTGTTACAACTGTCTCGTATATTTACCTTCTCGTCTGTAATCAATGTATAGATTAGAAGGTGGCAGCGGTGCTTCAGAGGGATCATGATCAACCTACCCTGACACTTTTCTTTGTGAGGACAGATGAACAGCAATCTATAGCACATGAGAACTTACCAAAACAAAAACAACACATGCATTAGTTAGTTTTGCAGGTTTCTGTTTGTTTTATTCAAACCAAACGTTTACTTCAGGGATCATTATTATGTAATAGTAAACAATATTTCCTTGTATTTCCCACTTTTCTAAACCAAAAACATGAACGTGTTAAGAAAAGTTGATACCATTTTCGAAGAAGACAGCCATTTCTTTTGAAATTGTCTGTGGGAAAAATTCTCTGGCCCTGAGGCAGGCACCAGGCTGTGATGACTATACGCCACAACTACTGCCAAACATTTGGGGGGGGGGGTACATAGTTACATAGCAACATCCAGTGTAAAGTTAGCTAACATTGGCTAATATTTGCAACCGTTCAGAACCAATCAAGAATGACTGAGGCTCCCTCGAAGTATTTCAAAGCTTATAGATTCAGTTATCGATAAAGACGTGACAGTGATGTATGCCATCAATGACATGATGCAGTAATCGTTGATTTCATCTCATCACCTGGCAGCATGAACCAACACCTCTACATTATTATACTGTTCACATTCAACATTATGCACAACAATGAGAGAGTAGATGGTATCTAATAGGTAAATGCAGATATTAATAATTAATTGATTTAAATTTTAAAAACCAGCAATTTTTTAACAACATTAATGATAATTATTAATTAGTATAAATATGAATATAACCATGTCATTACACTGTAAAATTGGGTCGGAGCTCATAATCTGTCATGTTTTATAAAGCTTACACACATTTGATAGTAAAATTATCGAAAAATACAAAAGCAAAATATGCATGCTATAAATCCATCCCTCCATTATCTGTACTGTTAATCCTCTCGGGGTTGCGGGGGGGCGATCCCAGCCGACATTGAGCGAGAGGCGGGGTACACCCCAGACAGGTCACTGGTCTAATGCTATATATAAATATACTAAATTCTAACCATGTGTTGAAAAGGATAAATAACCCACACACGCTGAGGTTTTTATGAGCTACCTGCTTTAAATTTGGTTTCAGTCTTAGTCAGCCTGACTAAATTTAATCTGAGTCACATACCAGGCCCAGAAACAGGCCTGTGACCTATTCTGGGTCCCGAACTATATTTTAAGAAGACATACTGTTCTGTAACACAGACAGCTGCTGAACACATTTCTGGTTCATCCACACACACAGACACACACACACACACACACACGATTCTTGATTATGTATATTAAACTGACACATTTATGTGGCCCTCATTCCTTAAGTGCCCTATTTCCTCTGCATTAAATTAAATTAGGTGCTAAAAAAAAAACCCCAGGAAACAAAAGTTATGAAAAAAAGAGCTCACATGGGAAGAGTAGTGATCCACAGACCGAGGCAAAGAACATACTTTTTTTTGTGGGTTAAGGTAAAACAAAAGCTTTTGATTTGAATTCGATGAAAGTAACACACACAACTCAGTGTCTATCCTGCTAGAAAATAAAAATAGTTTGTCAGTTCTGTGTGTTGGCATTTTTGCAGATGCAAGACTTTTATCCAACAGCGTCATTATGCATCCTCACACTCCGGGAGCCACTTACCAATGGGAGGCTCACTCCAAAAAGAGCACTATTCAAACACCACGCAACACAAACACAGCTCATTCATTCCTGCGGAGCAGAAAGAGCTCTAAATCTGTCTGAAGCTGTGTTTTTGCTCCCAGACTCCCTCCAGGTGGGACGCCTCTGATAAAACCCACAGACTGCATACTGTACCGAGGAGAACTCCCACAGACAGGCTTATACTGTAAGCAAAGACTGTGTGTGTGTGTGTCTGTGTGTGTGTGTGTGTGTGTGTGTGGAGGGAATAACACGACTGTCAGACAAATAAAACTGAGACATAAGGAAAAGCATCTAAGGCAAGAAAACACATTTAATGAGTCAGTGTAATGAAGTGGTGTATAACATCCTAACAAAAATAATAAGAAGAAAAAAATATCATACATACTTTACCAAACAAACTTCTGACATTTTTTGGTTTAGACGACGTTGTTGTGTTGGGAGAGATGGAGGAATTTGCTGTATTTTAAAATGCTCAAGAGAACGGCTCCTGATGATTCGACTGTTGTTGTAGGACATACCAGGGTAAATGACGAGCGCAGGGTTTGGTCTCCTGGGACAGAGCTGTGAGGGGTTATTGCAGAAGTCCTGCACAGAGCAGCAGAGGTTAGTGACGGATAGTATTGTTTTTTGTTTTCGTTTCATTTATGTCACACAAATCAGAATAAAATACAAGTAAAAAAGCATAAAAATGTGAAAATTGGACGATACGGCTTCAGAAGCTTCTGAAAAATACCTCAAACCTAAAACCTAAAACTCTAAGAGGAGTCACTAAATGGTCCAAAAAACATCCATCCCATCAATCCAAACGTTAATTGAACAAGACAGTTAGTGACATTTTCAGAGTGTTATCAAGCTCATTCACACTTGTGGACCTCTGCAAAACCACACCAAAACTCCTCCATGTAAGTTTATGTTAATTGGGTCTAATTAGTATTCTGGGAAATAGAAGCTAATCAGTGATGTCCTTCCTTATCTTTAAAACTGAACCATCATCAGCCTGTAGCTACGACTGCCTGCTAACTGCAACAGTGACGATTCAAATTAATTTTTTTGTTCTGTATAAATAATAAATTGGACTAATGAGATGCAGAGAGGCTGCAGACCACTGGGCGTGAGGGCGTAGACAGGAAGTCCTCTTTTTTTTATAGTGTTATCCCCCCAACTTTATTTCCAAGCATTCTCACAATAAACGGTAAATGGACTGCACTTTAAAGAGCTTTTCTTGTCTTATCGACCACTCAAAGCACTTAACAATACATGCCACATTCACACATTCACTCACACATTCATACATCACACCCGTACAGTGATGGAGCAGCAGGTTCAGTGTCTTGCCTATAAGGACTTCGACACGCGAACTGGAGATTAATTACACAGAAATATATCAATTCCTCCATTCAAATAAATGTTATAAATGATATGTCATATGTAATATCTTTCAATTGTACGGGTAATTAGCGGACAGATGTAAGTTTAATATATAAAAGTTTGGTTGTTCTAGTCCAAACTCTCTCTGAGTAACTAAGAGAAATGCAAAAAGTGTTGCATCACCATCCATACTGTACGTTTGTAGCTGCGGGGCTGATAAAGGCAAATGTGACTTGTCATAACAGGAAGAGCGCACAGGTGAAGCTAAAGTGGCCACCGATGGCTCAGTTCCATCAGTTGCTTCAGTGACCCACGGCAGCGAGCCGGCACGCACAGCGCCGGCAGCCTGGAGCTGGTTCACCTAAATGGAATGCAGTCATCTCTGATGTTATCAGTCACACGCGTGCTGTTTCTGCTATGACATGCCAAAGAGTGGAATGGGTCTACATGGCTGCTACACCTACATGCTTTCTTGGCAAAGCCAGATGAGGAGATAATTTTCTGAATGGCACATTTATTTATTTATTTATTTAGTTGCACAAATCCCACAATAGGGCGTCTAACCTGGATGGAGGAAGTTCTGGTGGAACTGTTGCTCCTGGGATTCCTCTTGTCTGATTGGCTTAGAAAGTCTCGGGCTGTAATCCGTTGAAGGTTAGGGAAGGTTAAGTTGTTTGCTAACAGAAGAACAGTGTTAATCGTCTCTTTTTTAGCACTTTAAGACGTGTGCGACCACACACCGGACTTCATGCTCTTGATTCGTAAGAGCTCCACGTACAGGTCTGTGGTGACTGAAAAGCCTCTGAGCAATGTCAGAATTTCAACCAAGATGAAAAGATTTTCTATTTTTATTCCTCCCAAATTACAAGAAGTCAGTGTTTCCTTGCAGTGTGGAAAAGCCTCTGTAGACCATCATGAGACATTAACTTTCCACTGAAACCCAGACTAATGAGGTTTCTTTGAGGTTGGCAGCGTCTTAGGAGAGGGTGGGTGACCCCCTGCAACCGCTCAAAGGAAGGGAAACTCTTCGGTACTAGATTACCAGCTAATTACTGAGTAGACTCTCAGTCCTGTTTCATCAGTTATAATATTAAAGCACCAGTGGTGGCTACCAGCTGAAATACACTCGATATGGGAGTTTTTGCTTGTGAGCCTTTGTCACAGGTTGTATGTCTGTGAGTTTGCCTCTTCAGATTGTTTCATTTGAAATGTTTACAGAGGCCCGAGGAGGTAAAACTATGCAGTATTTCATATGACAGAAATAAGAGAAAATTTAAAACACAGTTCAAAAGCAGAAACAGAAAAAAGTTTCTGTTTTCTCTGTTTTATCTCTCAACTTTCAGTGAGTGTTTTGATTTCTCATTTTCTTCCCATACACAAATGTAATGTGTCCAAGAGTGATGTCGCCATATATCTTAACTATAAAGGGATATATTATCATCACATATATAATCCTCTGGATATCTGAAGATATAACTTTACAACATGTATGAAAAACCCATAGTAAAATTTGCATATGTAAATACAGTATTCTAAAATATCTATGATGAATTTTTACATGGTTTAATATGTTGCAAACATATACGTTAACAGTATATATTTAATTTTTTATATACAAGTTTGTTAAAAACAGAATTGATACACAAATTCTATATGCTTATATATGTTTTTCTTATTAATTTCCTATTATAGAAAAGTGGTCTGAGACGCTTTAACCCTACTGTATATAATAATCAATATATATTGACAGGCTTTCAGATGGATATATATTTATGTAACATATGTCTACAATATAAACATACATACATAAACATTCATGTTTGTATGATCTGGGACATATTAACTAATAGTCAAATTTCCAATAGGTTTTAAATATAATTTTACATATGTTGTTTTTATATATTTCATATATGGATAATCAATATATGTGCATATGTTGCATTTGCAATATAAGTTCTTTTGCTACTGTCTGGTATCTGATCACATTCTTTGGTTTTGCCAGTTTATGCATTGCAATGTAAAGCACAAGGAGTTTACTTGGAATGACACGTGACTACCCAGAAGTCCCTGCTGTAGATGACAAGGTATACATTTACCAGTTAAGACTCACTGTTAATCATTAATCTAAAGTGAGTGAAGTAAGTAACTACCTACATATTTTGACAAAGTAAGAACACACAAGATCGACAAAGTGGTTAAGTAGAGAATGTAGTTGTTGAGTGACTCATAATATAAAACTATGTAAATTATGCATGTAAAGTGAATATGGACATGAGTACACAGCCGCTGTATTAAGTGCATACAGTAAGGTAGAGCGATACATTAAGTGCATAAGTAAGTAAATAAATACATCAAGAGTAAGTGTGTAGTCAGGTGGTGGGTAAGTACATACAGGAGGATTATGTAAATAAAAAGAAAACCACACACACATGACATAAGGTGATTTGCAACTCCCGGGTTTAATAGCAGTGAATGCAGAGTATGAACAGCTAAAGATGATATAATATACACAGGCATCTGTGAGATGAAAAGTTCAGTTTAGGATAATTATGTGCGTGTGCTGATTTCTGTGTGACGGCAGCGTCTCCTCCCTCTCCCCAGGCCTCACACTGCACACTGGCGTGCAACAAATATGACGAGCAGGGGACACTCTTAGTCAAACATTTACCCAAGGCAGGTCAGGAGCTAAGAGCGCTGTCTAGGGGGCCTAGGGAAAGGGGGGCGGGGGGGGAGGGGGGGGGGGGGGGGGCTGTTTCTATTCTGTGTCCCAAGTCGAATTGTGTGACCACACATTTGCTAAATTAGTCTGCATCACACATTTACGCACAAGAGTTTATACTCTAAGTTTATTTCTCCTCAGCTGTAAATCGCTTTTCCCTAAACTTAAACATTTATTCACATTTTGACCAAGCTTGTTTTATTCTGTCCTCCCTGTCACACACACACACACACACACACACACACACACACACACACAAACAACTCTCTTTTTCCCCCTTCACATGAAAGATTTAACTCGAGCATGTCAGGGAGCCTATTGCTTTGCAGGAAGAACTCCGACAATACTGTTTCTCCTGCTTTCACCCCCCCAGTTTTTTTTAAAACTCATCGTTTAAAAAATTAAAATGGAGTCGACTTTCGTTACACAGCAGTCGGCTGGCTCCAGGACTTCATCATCAGGGCTGTAGATATGGAGCCTGGATGTAAAGGGCAAAGTGCTGCTTGTGTTGATAGTTTGAGTGTCGTGTTTTGGTGTGTGTGACTGTATTCCTTACGTCTGTCTCATTTTATGGACTCATTTGTCTGTAATCCGTGTGTGTGTGTGTGTGTGTGTGTGTGTGTGTGTGTGTGTGTGTGTGTGTGTGTGTGTGTGTGTGTGTGTGTGTGTGTGTGTGTGTGTGTGTGTGTGTGT